>NW_006775627.1:587130-613917 GCF_000442215.2 Lipotes vexillifer | reverse complement strand
CCCTCAGAATGGGAGAAAATATTTGCAAATGAATCAAAGGATTAATCTCCAAAATTTATAAGCAGCTCATGCAGCTCAATAACAAAAAAACAAAAAAACAAACAACCCAATTCAAAATGGGCAGAAGACCTAAATAGACATTTCTCCAAAGAAGATATATAGACTGCCAACAAACACATGAAAGAATGCTCAACATTATTAATCATTAGAGAAATGCAAATCAAAACTACAATGAGATATCATCTCACACCAGTCAGAATGGCCATCATCAAAAAATCTAGAAACAATAAATGCTGGAGAGGGTGTGGAGAAAAGGAACCCTCTTGCACTGTTGGTGGGAATGTAAATTGATACAGCCACTGTGGAGAACAGTATGGATGTTCCTTAAAAAACTACAAATATGGTAATATGACCGAGCAATCCCAGTACTGGGCATATACCCTGAGATAACCATAATTCAAAAAGAGTCATGTACCAAAATGTTCATTGCAGCTCTATTTACAATAGCCCGGAGATGGAAACAACCTAAGTGTCCATCATCGGATGAATGGATAAAGAAGATGTGGCACATATATACAATGGAATATTACTCAGCCATAAAAAGAAACGAAATTGAGCTATTTGTAATGAGGTGGATAGACCTAGAGTCTGTCATACAGAGTGAAGTAAGTCAGAAAGAGAAAAACAAATACAGTATGCTAACACATATATATGGAATCTAAGAAAAAAAAAAAAAAGGGTCATGAAGAACCTAGGGGTAAGACGAGAATAAAGACACAGACCTACTAGAGAATGGACTTGAGGATACGGGGAGCGGGAAAGGTAAGCTGTGACAAAGCGAGAGAGAGGTATGGACATATATATACTACCAAATGTAAGGTAGATAGCTAGTGGGAAGCAGCTGCATAGCACAGGGAGATCAGCTCAGTGCTTTGTGACCGCCTGGAGGGGTGGGATAGGGAGGGTGGGAGGGAGGGAGACGCAAGAGGGAAGAGATATGGGAACATATGTATATGTATAACTGATTCACTTTGTTATACAGCAGAAACTAACACACCATTGTAAAGCAATTATACTCCAATAAAGATTTTAAAAAATGCGTATGTTGTATTTAATTCCTACCCCTCTCTTCAGTATTCTAATTTCCATCCATGCATCATTTAACTCAGCAGTGCCATACCTGGTGTGGGGAGGAGTACCTCTTTTCATATGTCAACCGATTCCCTTCTATGGAGAAGCGAAACCCTTTCCTCCTGATGCTGTCTTCAGATTCAGATTTATGGAATTCATCGTCATCTTTCTCTTCTCCACCAGACTGCTCTTTCTGTTTTCTTTTCTTTCTCCGATTTCTTCTTTCCTTTGCACTCTTGGAACTCAACTTGGAGGCTTCAGATGAGCTGTCTGAGAGCCCGCCTGCTGCACTAGGTTCTCTGGAATGCACTGAGGCAGTTACAGCCGCTGCCTGCTACATTGAGGAGAAATGGTCTTAGCATGGAACTAGAGAAGACTTTACCTTTAAAAAAATAGCTAAAGTATTTGCAAAGCATTTTAAAAATAATTTAGCTGACTCCAGCTAATCTTACATCGAAGAAACTCTGCAAGTATAAAAGAAAAAATTTTTTCTTTCCATCTAATAAAGGCTTTTAGAGTTAATTTGGTTTTCTCTGTGCTAACATTGATTACATTTGTATGATGTTTTACAGACTGCATATTCAAAAGGATCAATCAGACAATAACAAGAACATAAATTCATATTACTTTTGGGATTTGATTTACTCTAAAAATTGGTACCTAATTAGCAGTGTCTTTTTTTTTTTTTTTTCCCCACTGAAAAAAAACTGGAGCATGGAAGAAAAGCTGATCAGTAACTTGGGGTCTAATCCAAAGATAGGAGGAATGAGATAAAGAGCTGAGATCCTCTTTCCAGTTATTGAAACAGGGTTGTCCAATACTCTCACAATATTATCAATAAAATTTATGGAAGGTGATAAAATCCCTTCCTTACCCTTCCACAATACTCTATTCAGAAGACTGGAGAAGGGAGGGTCAGAAGTTTCGGCTAAGCAAGACAAGATTTTCAGTTCTCCAAAGACCATCCCCAGCTTCTTTAATTCGGCACTGGTTCTTGCTGGCCACATGGTCATGGGATGAAAACAATGCTTTTTGATCACAACTTGTACTAGCCCTAGGTTGGCATTTTTTGATTATTATCATTGTTCCAAGAGTACTCTCAATACAAGGACTCTTGTAAATAAATTAATACTCCCCAAACAACTTTCTTCTTTAGTAAAGACAGTGAGTTTCGATGCTGAACGGAAAGAGTAAGGAAAGATGGAAGTGATAAGAAGGGCATTTCATTGTACTGTGAGTACTGACACCTCACTACAAGAACAAGTAATTCTTAGGTTCCCTGATCTCCATAAAAATTGGTGACTTTCATATGCTTATTGGATACTGCTGTATCAGAGAACATTACATTATTCGATCACTTTCTTATTTATGTAAGAAAGGCAACTAAGCAACCACATTAAAAGACAACATAGTTTTGGTTAAAGAAAGCAATAGACAATCTTCTAAGAACCACATGAACATCTTTTTATATAATAACCAATAAACTTTTTTCTAAGAAAAGGTGATTTCTTAGGATTTTCTTCTAAGGCCAGTATACTCATTCAGTAAGTTTCTCACCTGAGAAGACCCCAAAATCACATTTTCCCTTGTATTCTAAAAATTTTAAGATGATTAAAATAGCATGAGAGAGTTCTATTGTGGTCCATATCGTAAACATCTTAGAATAATTAAACTAAATGACTTATAGATGATCAAAACAACGTAGAGATCCTTACTAATCCCCTATACTACCAGCTTCTCTAAAGTACAAACATTTATCTGTCTCTCACTTTCTCTCCAGTATTTTTGTAACAACCAAAACAATAAAGAAGGTTTGTACCATGAGACAGGACATATTTGATTTGGTGAATTTACCTGAGTTGATTTGGTGAATTTACCTGAGCTGCTTCCTGTTGCTTTTTAAGCTGTTCAAGCATCTGCTGAAATTCAGCCTCTTTCTGTTCTGCCTCTTCTAAGGTGGCCTGATTCTGTTCCTCATAAGCCATGGCTACCACAGCCAGGATCAAATTTATTAGATAGAATGAGCCCAAGAAAATGACCAGCACAAAAAATATCATGTATGTTTTTCCAGCAGCACGTAATGTCTGAAAATAAGAACACCAGAATTTTTTTTTTCAATATTATTTCACTAACGGGTGGCTTTACCTGTCTCCAACTTACTGTGTGTCTTATAGGACTCTGATATAAATAATAATTATGACGTTCACAGCCCCTCCTACCTCGTCGACTGTCTGTTTCTTTAACATCATCCTCTTCCTTCTCCCCTAACTCATGCATTCAACATTCTGATGTGTAGGAGGGAATTCTTGGATTTATCAGGAATAAAGCAGAGTCAAATAAAGTACCATGGAGATCTCCATCAAAGAGCTGAGGCTTTGAATAAAGTTAAGGAAGAGACCAAAGTTATCCTTCTACATCTGCTTATTCATTTTCATCACCTGCCACCTGAAGGACGATACTTGAGCGGGTAAACAGAGTTGAGGGGAACATATGCCTTCTGTTTAGGAGGATCTGTGTCTGGGAAGGGTGGGAAATAGGTTTTGAGCCAAGGGGAAATGAGAGAGAATTGCTGCTCCTGGCATTGCTATGCTTAATATGTGTTATAATCAATAGGGTAAAGAAAGTCAAATCTGATTTTAAGCTCTGCTCTTTCCATTATCTTAGGGTGTGGTTTGGATTTCATAACTAAGCTGGTTTTCTTATATACTTCCAATTAAGCACAATATGTGTCTCTTCAGGTTCTCACCAGTTGGTAAAGATTTTCCCAGAAGTCCTGAGTCATCAGTCGAAACAGGGACAAAAAAGCCCAACTGAAGGTGTCGAAGCTTGTGTAGCCATAATTGGGATTTCTACCAGCTTTCACACACATGTATCCTTCTGGACATTGGCTGTAAATGTGGCAAAAGAAAGTATTATAAGAAATTCTGCTTTCTTTTTATTCCGGTAGCGTGCTATACTTATGATATTGTCTAGCCAGGAAGATTTGCTATTTCAAGGGATAAAAGTATGATAAATAAGCAATTAATACATTTCCCAACTTTTGACTTAACATAATTTTACTATCCACTTGACGTCATCATTAAAATATTGCATAGCATTTCTAGTTATATTTTACAAAACTATTTTCTGTTGGTAATTAGTGTGTTAACATATGTCTAGTTCATTTTCCTACCATGGATAATCCAGAGTCATCTCATAGCTCACATATACTCATCTAAGGGAAACAGCATTAAAGCTAAAGTATAACTTCTTGTTTTATGAAATATGAAAGCTTGTCTAATATTTAAATAATCCCTCACCTTATAAATAAGCTTAATTATAGCAAATTAGTATGAATAAAGTTACTTGGCTGTTATCTGTCAGTTTGTATAAAAAAAGAGAAAATATATGTACACACACACACAAATGATTGTCTTACCCAGCATCTGAGCTATTTCCACACAGTAGTGCATCTGAAAAACCCTCCAGAAAATAATGATATCCTGTTTAGGAAAAAAAGTCACATGATGAATATTTGCGTGACATTGCAAAATGAGAATAAGGTCAGACCGCTCTTTTAAAGTTCAAAATTTTAAGTACATTATTATAACTTTAAATACATTATTATAGTTTTAAATACATTATATAATTTATTCAAAGGCACAAGTATTATTCCCTCTAAATATTAGATATTATATTAAGGAGATTGGATACTTAGTTAATAGTACAAAGCATTTGTTCTTTATGAATGTAAAATTAGTGATAATCACAGGTACTAACATAGTATTTTAAAAGGTATCAGTGTTTTTTTACCCTCCTCATGAAAAATAAAACTTCATCCTGGGAGCTTCCCTGGTGGCGCAGTGGTTGAGAGTCCGTCTGCCGATGCAGGGGACACAAGTTCGTTCCCTGGTCCGGGAAGATCCCACATGCCGCGGAGGGCCTAGGCCTGTGAGCCATGGCCGCTGAGCCTGCGTGTCCGGAGCCTGTGCTCCGCAACGGGAGAGGCCAAAACAGTGAGAGGCCCGCGTACCGCAAAACAAAAACAAAAACAAACTTCATTCTGTAAAAGTAGATAAGAATGACAGGGATTTCTTTGCTTTCTCAAAACAGCTACATATTTCAAAATAAAGGGATTTTAACTTTTCTGAACTGTCTTCTGTATTTTTTAACACTTTATAAATGACTAATAATTAATTATAATTTACATTCTACCAACTTATAGAATATATCACAGGCAGCTTAGTGAAAGATGCATAAATCATGTCAACTGCTAAAACAAGTGAAATAAAAAATAATTTTAAATATTGTACTAAAGCTAAAATAATTATTATAGGTGAATATTTCATTATCTCAAAGTTTTCTGTCTCTGGCAAATTCGTTAGATTCTTTCAACGTCCTGTTGAAGTGTCACTTCCTCTGTGAATTATTCCTTGATAGCGTCTACTTTCTTCCCACTTAAAGACTGGCAAAATTAAGAAATCCTCTCACTGTGCTACCAGTAACATGTATAGCCATTATTATACATTCACTGTCTTATATTGTGATTATTTGCTTACGAATACTGTTCCTCCTTGAAAAAAAAGTCTAATCATTAATTATTTCCATATTACTAGTGTTTGGGACCAGTAGCCTTTCAATAAAGTTTATTGAATTAATAAGTAAAGGGATGACAAAAAGAGAAACACATGGAATTAAAGAGTCATTTTGTAAAAAGGACAATTTTGGATTTTGTAGGAAAAATAGTTTCTAGATGCTAAATTTTCTGAGAAATTTACTCTATGTATAGTTCTGTAAGAGATACAAAAATACATAATGGAACTATTTTAATTTTCAATGTCTTTACTTCTCTGAACATAAGAAAATTAAGATACAATTTCTTAACTTTTAAATGAAATTAAACAATGTGAAAGGAATATGACAGTTTCTGGATAAATTTTTAAAATTTATTTAATTAATTTATTTTTGGCTGTGTTGGGTCTTCGTTGCTGCGCACAGGCTTTCTCTAGTTGCGGCTAGCAGGGGCTACACTTTGTTGAGGTGCACAGGCTTCTCATTGCGGTGGCTTCTCTTGTTGCGGAGCACGGGCTCTAGGTGTGTGGGCTTCAGTAGTTGTGGCTTGCTGGCTTCAGCAGTTATCCACGGGGGCTCTAGAGCGCAGGCTCAGTAGTTGTGGCACACGGGCTTAGTTGCTCCGTGGCATGTGGCATCTTCCCGGACCAGGGCTTGAACCCGTGCCCCCTGCATTGGCAGGCGGATTCTTAACCACTGAGCCACCAGGGAAGCCTTGGACAAAGTTTTGATACCAGATATTTATAAGTGAAGTTTGTCCATTAAACTCACTGATCTAGAAGTTTAATCTGAAGAAAATATAACTTTCAGTCATAATGTTTATCTTTAATTTTAATAAATTTAATTTTCTATTACTTTCAAAAATAAACCATTTTATTTATATTTGCATTTAGTTTAAAATAATCTTTGTTCAACACATGGAATATTATTAGAGAAAATGATAAGAAACAGATTTTTAGGGCTGAAAATAGCCTCAGATATTCTTGACTTCTTTCATTTTGAATGTAACAAAGATGGAGTCCAATAAATTTTCCCTAGAGTGAATAAATCCTAAGTGACATCCTCATAATCAGTTCCTTGATCTTAGATTAAAACAACAACAACAAAAAAAACAGATTTCAGGGAGTTGGTGACAGCAGTGGGCTTATAAGGATCATGTGAAGTAAATAAGGGACATTTCATGTATTCCTCTGACATGTATTTTTCTTAAGGCATTTTTCTTAATCCAGCGATTTACAATTATTTGCAAATTATTTGTTGGCCTGTCACTAACATCATGGAAGTGTTCATCTGTATCAACCAAGGTATTTTCCAGATCTATAACTATAAAAAGACACATTAGTTTTTTTTTATTATGCTATCATTACTTTAAGAATTATCAAACCACCGGTAAGTAAACTTTATGACTAATCCTACTTCTTCCACATAACCAGTCACTAAGACTTTCTTTCTTCTTTGATTTTTTTCCTAAGAATCACTCATCACCTTAAAATAATAGATACAGCTATATTTAAGCACATCTAGAGTCTAAGTCTTATATATTTCATATTTTCCTTTAAAAGGACATTCCCTTTCATGAGTCAGGTTCTTTCTCTCTGCTTTTGAAATATTGCTACTGGCAGATACTAAAATTATATGATAGAAAAAAATTTGTTAATTTTATTGTCACTTTAAAAAGAGGATATCAGGCCAATTATTTTTTCATCCTTCTAGAGTAGACTATTTAAACGTTTGACTATTTTGTCTAAACTCTTGAAATAAAGATAAACTGATTCTCATAACTTCACAGTTTTATGACATTGTTAATTTCTCTCTCCTAAACATTGATTCTCATTTCCTTCTCTTTGATGTAATACTACTTTTAATTCTTATTCTACAAATGTAAGAATAATGTTAACCTTTAGGTCTCACTTGCTTTCCATAACACAACAATAAAAATAACCTGGTAAACTATAAGCACCCTGGAATCATGTGCCATCACCATTATTTTTCCAGCATCCTGTGCACTTTCTGGTACATAAAACACATTCTGCAATTAGTGTTTAATGGGTTACATTTACATAATACTTTGGAGTTTACAAAGAGTTTTCAAATACTTTATGTCATTTGATTGTCTCAAATGAGACAATATACAGCATTGTACACTGTGATGAGAAGAATGTACAGCAACCCAATATCCTAAGAAAATTTCTTTCAAGATGAATTTTTCAGCCTCCCATAGGGTTATCAATAAAATAGTTATCATAGTTATCAATAAAATAATTAAATGTATGTGCAAACCATTAGAAGGTGATTAAGAGATCACAACCTGTTATGCAATCATTTAAAAAATTTTCCATGCCTAGATGGAAAGATGATCAACAATGAAAAAATAAACCTACATAACAGTAATTCTTACTTGAATCTTGAATATATGATTTCCAGTCAAACTCAATGAGAGTTTCGTTTACAAGTGTGCCATTGTAATTCACAGTTATATTCTTCTCTACACTATGTTCCTCCAGGGAAGCATTGGTGGGAGGCCATTGTACACATTTATTCCGCAGGTTGCCCATAAAGAGCTGCAGCCCAATCAGTGCAAACACGCTCAGACAGAACACAGTCAGGATCATGACGTCAGAAAGCTTCTTCACAGACTGGATCAGGGCACCCACGATGGTCTTCAGGCCTGAAAGAAAGAAGGTTATTACTATGAAGACTTAGAATGTCTGAAATACCAAAAGCTTCACACAATTTTCTTGAAAACATACACTCCATGAATAAGTGTGAAAATGATTGCAGTGCTAGTGGGAGAGCAACACTTCATGAAAGGCTGAAGTGCTTATGGAAATAAACTCTGGAAATGTAAAAAAATCTAAACCATGAAATGAAGATCCATATCCCATTAGGTTGGGAGAAAATAGCTGCAAGTTCATGGTCTTCACAAAGCCTATATTAAGGTCTTGTATTTCTCCATTTTGCTGATGAAACTTGCCCCATACTTTCTTTCATTGGGGCCAGTTGTCAGTTCTATAACAAATTACATGAATAGAAATATTTTAAAATTCCTATTCATAAGTAGGAAAGGTTTTGCTATAAAACTGGAAGCGGTTTAGGAGTATAATTGCACTTTAGGATAATAACTTCTTGGGGAGTTCCCTGGCTGTCCAGTGGTTAGGACTTGGCGCTTTCACTGCTGTGGCCCGAGTTCAGTCCTTGGTTGGAGAACAAAGATCCCGCAAGCTGCATGGCATGGCCAAAACAAAAATGATAATAATAATAATAATCCTCCATGTAGACCCATGTTACTCTTTATTATCTTATTCCCTTCTCTTTTTAAGCAATATTAAGATTTACATTGTATATACATTGTCATCAATGCCTAAAATGAACAAGAAATTACAGATTGGTACATTTGATATGGAACAAATCCTTGTTATGACTGATGTGGAGAAAAAAACCCAGGACATCTCTAAGTGCAAATCACACAGACTGTATATTACAGTGTCTCATGCAAGAAATTGTTAAGCTCCAAGGCTGATGAAAAATGTGAAAACATAAAATTTTATGTTCAAATAATGAGTTATTTCACCCAGTTTTTATAATTATGATTTTGAGGATTTTAATGATTATGACCCCTGATTTTCTGTAATGCTAAATGTCAAGAAAAGAGATGGTTGCTGAAAAAAACATGACGGGTGAGCCTCAGTGTTTAACCCTCACCTGGAATGACTGAAATTGTTTTCAGTGCTCGGAGAACTCTGAATGTTCTCAATGCGGAGACATTGCCCAGGTCCACAAACTCTGTCACATATCTGTAATAGGGAGTTCACACACAAACACAATAACAGAATACAAAGAAAGAGCTGTAGGTGCAAGGATCCTTATGCTTTACACTGATCACTTCTTACCTGGAATTACAGAAATAGTTTTCAAAGCTCTCAAGACTCTGAAAGTCCAAAGAGCTGAAAAATTGCCTAGGTTTACAAATTCTGTTACATACCTGTAGAATTAAATCAGAGTTATTCAAGATTTAAGCAGGATTTATATTATTTGCTTGGGTCTTTTATAAAGACCTTCTTGGTGATTTTGAATGATAATATTGTAAGTAACAATTTAGAAATTAGGGTCTATCACTACAGTTTTCTTTACTCAGATAATTTAAGGCTGTTAACTAGATGTAAACTTCATAACGTACACAATCCTGTTGCCATTTCAAAAAGCAATACAATCGATATCATGTATAATTTAGGAGAATTAAGTAAAAAGAAAATAATTCTTGGCTATAGTTTCATTGTATTAGTTTTAAAAAAAATACATGAAAATCATGAAATCATCCAAGAGAAATTTAGACAGATTGACTTATTGCCTATCTGTATGTGATCAGGATTTCCTAGTGTAACTCTTAAGTGAAAGCTAGGCAAATTAAGAACAATATTTAATGGAGGCCCAATGGTTACTCCTGTCATTACTGCTATTTTATTCTCAAGAAACAGTAGCCCCAATATGCCTTCTTCTGAGCTGTGGCCAGAGGGAATGGTGAAGAATCATCCTGACTAGATATGGAATTAAGATGAGATAGGCAGCATCCGTAGCCCTGAGAATATCAGCACCATTTCTCCTCTGCCCATCCATCCATCTCCTTACACCTGTAAGGGGCCAAGAATGTCAGCTCCTGAAGGATGAGAGTGAACTTGTATTGGTCCATCTTCCTCCACACTCTAATTTTACCTACTGCTGAGTGGCTTTCTGTTACTTTTCTGAGTGTCTTCTTCCTCGGGGAAGTATATTACTAGACAAAGAAAAAAAATAAGCAGGACTGCAGAAATTGTGCATAATACTGAGTGTATCTGGATGGGAAATAAGGATAAGAAGGTTAATATAAAGAAAAAGATGAAGAAAATTATAAAGGGAAAGAAGAGAGGAAGAAAGGAAAGGGATCAGGTAAGATATAGGAAGAGGCAGAGAGAGCGTGTTTGTTTATATGTCTTAATTATCAATTGACTGATGAAATAACAATTTAGTATTAAATACATAATATATTAACTACCTTATTTTTTCTATTAGTTTGATTTGTCAGAATGTTTTGATGTTTATTTTCTATTATTCTACCAAAGAAGCTGGGGAGAGTGTGTGATGTGGGTAAGGTCAACAGAAATCTGTAGGGTCAGCAGAACTGTTTTTGGTTGTAATTTTAAAAAGCCATTTTCACAGATGTATTATGAATACATTTATGCTTTCATATTAGGGTGTGTGTGTGTGTGTGTGTGTGTGTGTGTGTGCGCGCACCTGTTGAAAAAGCAGCATGTATGAAATTTGCTGACATGTTTGTTACATGTGAAAATTGTAATTTCCATTACTGCAAAGCCTTTATGCCAAAGTGTAATGCCACTTTGACCTCTGTTGCGCTAAATTAAAATCCAGAGCTTAAATATGTAAATCACACTGAAATATTCTACAGTTAAAGCAAGCTTATTCTTTAAAAGCATGAGCACTTATAGAAGCCAAAATATAGTCTCTTTTGAAGCTTCCAAGAAAGGCACTTACGCAAATGTAATGACAGTGAAGTCGAGCCAGTTCCATGGGTCCCGAAGGAAGGTAAAATCTTCTAAACAGAAGCCCCTTGCAATAATTTTTATAAGTGATTCAAAAGTATATATTCCTGTGAAAGTGTACCTGGAGACAAGTATCCAAAAAGAACGGATAAACTAATCATTATCTTTCACAGCAATTTCAATTACTTGTCACTCCATTAGGAGAATAGATGAATATTATAAAACGAATCCAAGCAAGTTAATATTATTTTCAGGGAAATAAAACATAGCCGTAAATTTAAATTCAACTCCCTA
This sequence comes from Lipotes vexillifer, assembly GCF_000442215.2. Lineage (NCBI taxonomy): Eukaryota > Metazoa > Chordata > Mammalia > Artiodactyla > Lipotidae > Lipotes > Lipotes vexillifer. The sequence continues at coordinate 602,407 of NW_006775627.1, read as the reverse complement.
ACACATGAAGAGTTGGCTTTAAATTGTCCTAAGAGTAGGGTGAGAACCACACACTGCATAAAGTGTATCTGAAATGTCTTAGTATTGACATACATGAAGAGAGCCTCTGAGAATTACCCAGTACATTCACATGATGGAGTAGCTGATCAACAATATTGCAGAAGCATAAAATGATTTTCCTTTAGAAAGTAAAAAAACTCAATTTCAGCCAGGTTTTATGAATGAGGGAACATTGACAAATTAGTTTCAAGTTTTTCTCTTTCTTTAAGATAAGCTAGGTTAACTTACTTGGAAAAAAGAATTTTGTTAACATCAAAAGTGGGTAAGTTTAATTAAGGTCATAAGAGGTGAAAATTTAGTTTAGAATAAAATACTGAGTCTTAGACTGGAAACTTAGATGTTTCCAAAATTTAAATCTTCTACTCAGTTTAAATGAGCAGAAATTTAGATATTTCCGAGTAGAAACTTAGATGTTGCCAAAGTTTTAATCTTCGACTCAGAAGTTGGAGAATGAAATCATGGCAACTAGGGCAACTTGAGACCTGTAGGCCTCACGTGGTAGCTTTAATACTTTAGAAATCCTTTGTTTATAAATTTTTTATTTTCTTCAGAATTTTTATCCCTTTTTTGATTGGGTCCAACCTGGAAGTTTCCAGGAAGGGAAAAAGCCCTTGGAAACACCCCCGTGGTGGTTGTTTTAAGGGTCAGCAGGCACAGAGCAATACTGGCTACCACGTCGGCCACGCGAGCAGCCTCAGCAGCACTTATCACACATCTGGCCTCTCTGTCCTCAAAACTATCCCAGAACAGAGCCCATCAGTACAGTTAGTAATGCATCTGGTTTCTGAAAATCCTACCCTTACTTTCACTTTGGTTAGCTTAGCCCTCAGTCAATTAAATTTTCAAGTTTGAAAATCCCAAATTTTGTGGGCTTGTTTTTTTCAGCAAATTTTTTGGTGACCACATTTGAAACCGATATAGGCCTGGCATGGAGTGGATGTGTCTGATGGAAGTGAAAACTTTGTGAGGTTCTATATTATCCTTTTAGGGCAAGTGTAAGACTCACTGAATTCATCTGGAAATGAACTGGAACCAAGGTCTACCATATTGGCTCCTTTCTGTGAGTACTTTCATAACATTTGCTTTGGTCACTGTAGATCCTACAGGAAAAGTGGCGAGTTCCAAGAATGATGGGCTTCTGGTAACCACCAAGTACACGTGAAGGAGAGAGATTAAATACTAAATACATATATATAGATATAGATATATGTCTATATGTCTGTCTGTCTATTCATCTATACACACACACATATACATACTCACGTAGGTTGCTTAAAACGTAAGGTGAACTTACTCTACATTCTTTGTCCAGTCAGGAGGGTTACTCATTGTCATAAACACACAGTTCGTCAAAATAGTGCACATAATCAGCATGCTGAATAATGTAGGTCATTGTTAAGGAACACACAAAAGAAAACCCAAATCCATGTATCATATTACATAAAACTAACATTGAAAAGCTCAACCTGCAGTTTGGCCAGGACTCAGGGACAAATACCCTATGGGCAAGTCATCTAATCTCTTTAAATTTCATTTTTGTCATCCGTAGAATCTGGATAATAATATCACCCTCACAGAGTAGTTGTATAGATTAAGTGAGATAATGTATGAAAAAGCTTTATAAAAGTATAAAGTGCAGCTTTTGCTACTATTATTAAATCAATTTATTTACCTCCCAGAAGACTTTAGGGGGAAAACTGTGGGCACTTTGGAGTGGTACAGTTTTTGAGCAGAGAGCACTGACTTGAACTAATTTAGTTGATTAAAATAGTAAATTGTTGAGGAAGGCACATCCTTGCAGAATTGTAATTTCTTAAATACATGTGATACAATATAGTTGAATACATTAAAATTTATGTAGTTAAAGTAAAGCATGGTGTTAAGGGTCGGGTTGCTCTATTTCAGCTGAGTTTGTAAACGTGTAGCAGCACTGGATAAGATTGAAAGTGAATATTCTTCAAGGCCATGACTTAACACGATGTGAATGTAATTAAAATTCAACATAAAGGTGATCTTAGCAACATAAAAGTGACGTGGGCAAGTCACTCAGCCTCTCTTTGCCACGGAAGCTTCTTGTATCTCTACTGAATTTTATGCAGTGGAGCTAACCAGGTATGGAACTCACAGTTTGAGGTACAGATTAAATGGGTTAATATGTGTGAAGTACTTGGAACAGGTCTGTATATTAGTAGACATGATCTAAGTGTCAGCTAAAACCAATGACTAACTATGACATAACAGAATTATGGAGCTGAAAGGGACCTTAAAAAACTACTGTTTAATCCCTATATTTTAGAAATCAGAGAAATAATGCGTAAGCTCTAAAGAAATTAGATAACTTGGCCACAGACTAAAACACAGGTTTCTTACTTTCACATCCAATATTCTTTCCACTACAGTTTACTGCCAAAGCAAAAATTTTCCGTATGTGAAAAAGAAAGTTTTCATCAATGACCACATGATGGCACTAGGAACACGAACTAGGATGAGGAAACCTCCATAAATGTAAAAACCCCGAACATATAAATTTTGTTTCAAATCTTTGATTTTTAATAATACCGTATTTATACCATAAGGAATCTCTTGCTATCAGTTTAGAAATAGAACAGACTTTTAGGTTTTGAAGTCTTTTTTCAAAAAATCAGGTAGTGTAAGTTTATGATAATTATAATAGTATTTCTATATTTATTATTGCCAAAGCCATCAAATGAGACATAATCTCATTTGATGAGATTTTTGCCAATGAATATGAACAGATGAATTTAGCTGCAGAATCCTTTTTTAACACCAATGAGAATCTCAAAGCCAAATCCCTAAAGACCACTTGGAAATACAATCTTGGCGTCTTTCATTGACTTCCAAAGCCTTTACTAAGCAATCAGTTTTGCACGGCAGAGTCATAATTCAATGACTTAAATTTGAAATTAAGCCAATATTCCAGTACTTCCTCACAGATTTCAATAGGAAAGTTCAAAAACTAGCTAAATATTGGTCAAAGCCCCCTGATCTTCTCCCATGGAAAATATGCTTAAAGGTTAATTCTAAGGCACACTAAAATGCTTTGTATTATAGATAGCTCTATATTGGCTCTGGATGTAAATTTTTTGCTATTATATCATTATTCACTGCAAATTCTAGAAAATCAGAAACTTTGTACCATATCTTAAAAACAAATATGGCTATTTTACACTAGATTTGTAGGACTTGATACATATAAGTGTTTTTAGAAAGATATATATAATGTTAAAGACTTTGATGTATAATATATATTTGAAAGATATATATATATAGTACATATATAACATTAAAGACTATGTAAGTTTCAGTGACATCTATGTAATAAATTTTAAGAATAAGGCTTATATGACCAAAGAAAATACAAAATGAGAGTGATAAAACCACAGAATATGGACATTTCCCAAGTTAATTTTATATTTAGCTACAAAGCATTTATAGATTATGTACTAATAGCTAATATTGATCGCATGAAAAGGATATGAATGTACCAAAATCTTAATAGCTATTTTCCTAAGAGGATTGAAGGGAGTTAAAATGTACAGGGCAGAGGTGGCACTGAACCGGAAGATGGCCTTCCCTTTATTCAATACTATAAAAGTCTGTAAGATAGGAACACATAGAAGTATAAAAGTATAAACCATTTAAACTCTATTACCCACCTTCTATCATTTGTCAAAATGAATTATTCCAGTGTTGCAACTTTCGATGTGCACCATGAAGACAAACTGTTACTGGATCTCTTCTTAACTAGAGACAACATCCAGTGGTATAACTCACCTTTGACTTGATACTTACCTGCAATTTTATCGTATATAAGACAGTTAGCCAAGATAATTTATTTATTTTCTTAATATTTTAAATATCTGAGTTAAAGGAAAAAGTCTCAAATGGGTGTACGTATCATTTCATTCTACAGATCTTAGGACACTACATTCCTTTTACAGCGATTTCAGCTTTTCCATTTCAAATATCTTGAAAATTAATGCTCTGGAATGCAAAATCATTCAGTAAAACAAATAATATTTTTGAAATAAATATTCTTTTACCATTTCTGCTTATAAAGTAAACATTATTACTCTACTTATAATAGGAAATAAAAACAGCCACCATCAAACCCAGTCTTGGGTTAGATGGATGTAATCCAATAATTGATTTCTGGAGGCCAAGCTCCCTGGAGAGTATCTGTTGACCAGGAGTGCTAAACTTTGTATTGGGATTTCTGAGTTAGTTGACACACTGAATTCTAGTCCCAACTAGCTGCCTGTTTCATGTAGTGCTTTCTTAGAGGAAAAGCTCAAAGCCCCTGCAGAATCTAGGATCCATGGATGTGAATGGAACTGGCATTCTAAAAATTAGACATATTTGAGCAGAATTAGCAGTGTGTAGACAAAAACAAACAAACAAACAACAACAAAAAACAAAGCAGCAACATACAATCGTGTGTCAAGGATTCTGACTCAGTGTTTCCTAAGACCTTTATGTACATTCAGATTGGGGGGAGTGGAACCTATTTCTCTATGAAGAACATATCTTGAGAAGGGAACTCTAAATCTTTTAAATTTAAACCCCATTCTTCAAAAATACTGTTTTTCTGACTGAGGACACATCTGTGTAGATCACATTATGACATAGCAAGCATTAACCTTAGGTTTACTTTCTACTAAAAATCTTTGACAAGGGCTTATTCTCTACATTTAGTCTTCAGGTCATTTATAGATTTCTCATTTCTTTTCTCCTCTACCTTCAGGGTTTTCTAAATTGAAATAGAGTAATTACTCCAAAACATTTACTGAGTTGCTGTTTGAAAATAGCACTTCCTCGTTGGTATATGTAAGAGTGCCCTAAATCAGGGCTGTGAAAATGGTCCCCCAACCAGTGCTGGTCTCCAAGTTGTTCCTGATCTGTGACAAAATTTGAGAGTAAGTATTTAGAAACTTGTAAGACAATTTGACAGACTAATTTTACATCTGTTGAATGTAATAATAAAAAGACAGGGTGTATTTTGCAGGTCTGTTTTTCATTTCAACTTTCTGGAAATTAATTTTATTCTATTTTATAGAATAGCAACCACACCTTCACAACAGAGAGTTTGAGACGCATTGCTCTACGTCTAACTTTGACTCTATATTTCCACTTTCATCTTTGATGGACTGTGGGTCCAGAGTACAAAGAAAACTGTGTCACAACGTCCATTTATAGGAGGGGAGAGTTTCACCTGTGCTTATTGGAGGAGCAATCACCCGTGTCTACTTAGTGCTCTTTTTCTCTGATTCATTCAGTGCCTCTGTCCCTAAATGGCATTGTGAGATCATCATAAAATGTGCACAGACTTCTGCAGTGCAAATGCCTTTGCCCTAGGGAGTACACACATGCAAGGACACAGAAAGGCTCTGAGTGAGCTAAATCAGGACCGAATATGGTCCACCTTGCAAACCAACTGCCTATGCTTCCTTTCCCCAAAATTATGCTGAGTAAATCTGATGGAAATATTGTGATCTGGGAGTGGGAGAGCCAGTAAAAACATATCGTAGAATATATCTTTTTAAAATAAGAATTCCCTCATTTCAAATAATATTACAAGCCTAATTTTGGAAAAGAATTTACAGTCCATACAGGGCCTAAATCATGGGCTAGAGGATGAGGGGGATGAAGATGGTACTGATTGTTGCTCAGTGAATAAGAATAACAATCCAGCTCATCCCGAGGAGAGGAGACCACGTGCAGAAGAGATCACCTGTGTCTTTGGCTCTGTGGCCACCCTCCAGCCCAAACCATGAGGAGACCTAACAAAAAAAGAAGTAGAAGCGATGGGGGAAGAGGGTGATGAAACCAAAGGCAAAGCTGCAGAGGCCAAAAGAAAGGGTTGGAGAGAGAAAGAAATTCTGCCCTAAGGACCAAGAAGAAAAAGAAGCAAGACTGAGAAGCTGAACCAAGAGGAACCCAGAAAGGGAGGGCAAAGGGCCAGAACTCAGCCGGGTAAAGCTAACGAAAGCCACGGCACCCTGATGCGATAAATAATTCTCCATCTAAAAGTCCTTTCACATAATTGAATTAATATTTTGACACAAAAGTGAAAGGCAAAAGGACAAAATTCCCAATTGTTCGAGGCTTAGGTGGAAACTTTTACTCATTTTAGGGTATATTCTCTTTATTTATTTAAAAAATTCCAAGAATGTATTTTAACTTCATATTTATAAGAAGTATGTGTACAGTGTGCAAGTGCTTTACAATTAGAGTGTATAATGGAATTAATGAGATTTTCCTGTACAGTGATATTTGTTCTCCTTTAATTTTTCACAAGCCGTATAGATAGATAAGACATCCTTGATAGAGCTCCTGGGAAGCTGATGATAACACCGGCACTAAGGGACTATTTCAGAGGGTTTCTTCTGTGAGGACTTTGCTGTTCCCAGGTTGAAACATATATTTATATACAAACTACACAAATGTTGCTTTAAAGTGTTTATGGATTCATTTTAAACAGCTGAATTATAGAGCAGTCCAATATTAGAATCTTGACTCTGTTACCATTTTTATGTCAATAAGTTCCATTTAGAACATCAAATTTGCTATCTGTAACTGATCTTGTATCTATTTCCTCCTCTACCTGTATCCATCCTCCTTATATTTACTTGCACAGAGAAGAAGCCAAACATTTAGTTTCTAAGTGTTGAGGATTAATGAAAGGATACTTGCCCCTAAAGACTCTCAAATACATGTTTCCCCAAATAATGGTATTGATAGTATTGGAGAGAGAAGAGAGTCAGAAGGGAACACTGTTTACTTATAAGTGGTCAAGTAACTCTAGAATTTTCAAACATACAGATATTTGCCTTCCTCATTTCACAGATAAGAAAGGGATCAAAAAGGAAAGAATTAAAAGACTAGCCAAGATGTTACTATTACCCCCACCCCATTTTTTTTTTATTGTGGTAGAATACACATAACATAAAATTTACCATCTTGCCCATTCCAAGTGTACAAGTTCAGTGTTGACTTTTTCAAAGAATGTACTGAATAGCTTATTAGAGGAAAGTATTTTAGCATCCTTTAAATCTAATTAGTTTAATACAAATTTCATTAACATAACTACTCAGGACAATTTTTATTGCATTAAGTCACTTCAGTAGAAAAGAAAAACTTCAAAATTGATGGCGGAGGAGAAACGGCTGGTATAGTAGTATCCAGCTTGAAACAGGCTTTTTATTTTTTTTACAGCCCAAGGCTGTAGGAAACTCATGAAATCATTTTAACCTGAGAATAACACTGTGCCTCAGAACCAATTTCAAAACAGCATTGTGACTGAATTAGAGATGAGAGTCTATATATAAAAATATCACTTTAAAGACACATTTGTAGGAATGTAACTCTCTTCACATACTAGATATTGATCAGGCTTGTCACTTATCTCTTCATGTATAGCTACCAAACTCAAGTAGCATTTATAAAGTCCCTATATGATAAGCTGTTAATATGTATGAGCGTGGTGGACACCTGGAAAGCAGCCTGGATCTAATTCTCAGCTCAATCGTTAATTCAATTGACTTCAATGCAGAAGATTTGTGTTAATTGTTTAGCACAATATTTGCAAAGCTCTGTGCTAAAATAAAGTTTATAGGGAAAACAAAGACCCCCAAGTAGTTTGGGGTAAATAGTAAGTTATGACCCCAAGAAGCTTGAAAACTAGTAAATGTTCAACTATCTATACTAACAGAAGAAAATCTAGAAGGGTAAGTGAAGGTTTACTTAGACTGGAGCTGCCCAATAGAAATATTACATGAACTACAAATCTAAGCCACATATGTGATTTTAAATATTCTAGTAGCCATGGTTAGAAAAAGAAAAAGAAGCAGATGAAATTAATTTGAATAATGTTTCCTTTAACCCAATATATCCAATAAATTATCATTTGGGGATGAAGTCAGTATTAAAAATTATTGAGATAGTTTACATCCTCTTGTCATACCAACTGTACGTCTTCAGAGACTGAACTCGCCACATTTCAAGTACATTTCAAGTACAATAGCCATACATGACTAATGTCCACTGAATTGGGCAGCGCAGACCTAGGTGTAAACCATTCATTGTACTGCCAGTTCATACTCTCTTCAGCAAGCCTTGCCAGGTAAAAGTCAATTCTAGCTTTAAAGAAAACAACAACAACGAAAACCCAAACAGGTAAACACCCCTGATAATCAAAGCTTAACAGTCTGGAAAGCAAATTAGAAAAACATAAGTAGGATTTGTTTTAACTTACATATTTACTGAGTGCAGACTCTGGAGTTGGATGCCTGGCTCAAAATCTGGCTGTGCTGCCTTCCAGCACTGAGATCCTGGACAAGTTACTAACTTTTCTGTGACTTATTTGCCTCTTTTGAAAAATGGGAATAAGTACACTAAGTTCACAGAGGTGCTGTGATTCCAATTCAGTAGGTCAGATTCTGATGCCTAGTATTCTGTACTTTTAATAAATAACTCAGGTGAGTCTGCAATAGGAGAGCCGTGAATCTGTTTTTATTAACAGTTCTCATGTTGTGTACCTGGAGTAAAATTCGTCCCCTTTATCTAACTGCATAGTCAATAAGGAAACACTTAGGTTATAATAGTTTGGTAGGATTGCTATTTATGAATCTGTACCCATTACTATTTAGTAGTCTTTTTTTGTCTCTGGGTTTTTAGAAAGTGTTTGCTTATTTTTTTATTCAGGATGGACACTGAATTTAACAAGCCATAGTTTTCCAGTCCCCTTTTAAAAATATGTCCATTATCTTAACTTTTCTTTCACTCTAGGGGTCTTGTTCCTTAAATAGTTTAAACCTAATGCTCAGCTTTGTGTTTATCTAAACATTATTGAAACATTGCCAAATCAGAGGATTGACTCCAAATTTACTGCAATTTCACTGCTCTAAAAGTAAATGTACTGGCAAAAGCAAGAAATAACAGAGGAAGGTGAGCAATGATCATGAACAATAGAAAAATGCAGAATATACTATTGGTTGATTCCACTTATGTCTTAGCCTCAAAATTTAAAGAGGCAATTTTCAACTTGTACTTACACTGTGATCCAAAAATGTGTTTGGAGGTCAATTGTTTGGAACTTCGAACATATTTTCCCAAAGAAAGGAGATACATACATATATATATATATATATATATATATATATAAGAAATAAAGCGTAGGAGAGACTGGTTTTAGGGGGAAGAGATATATATATATATATATATATATATATATATATATATATATATATATATATATATATATTTTACACATAGATTCAAAAACCTATGTAATTCCTAATTAAATACAATTCTGTATAATGACAATGTGAAACTTTATCCCTGTGTATAAGCAAGTGTGACTCTGAAAATGGTAACAGACTTCTAAACTGGGTTGCAAGGTATACCTCTCTCCCCTTGATGTCGCCTTGGCATTTGAACTAGGGAAATTCCCTGGCTCTATCTTCTGCCAGAAGTGGGGTCAACTTTTTCTAGCTCTAAGCTGCTGGCTTGAGAAGAGGTTCCATCGGGAAAAGGCAGAATGAGACCACATGGCAGGAGGAGGGATGCTGCAGAGCTTTGGGTGTAAAGAATTGCATAGACAAGAGATTCCGATTAGTACACATCTCTGGGGACATCTCTTGCTCTGGGCCAATTCCAAGGCATCTAATTCTTTTTTTTTTTTTTCCTGTGAGCTCTCTAAATGGTCTCACCTACTTCCTTGTCTATATTTTTTTTAATAACCTGTGGATTCAGGCCAAGATTTTCCTCCTTTTCTGGCTCACTGAGAGATGGAAAGCTTTCTCACAGGTTCTCTACCTGACTCTGAAGTTAGTGTGCAATATTTTAAAAAATGTTTTCTCTCCCAATCTCATTCTGTCTTACCCCTCAGATGCGGGATAATAAGCCTAAAGAACAACTTGTGGACTTGTGCCTCCCGTGGCCCACCAAGCGTTAATATCCATCCCTCATCTAATTGCACAGGGGTCTTGTAGCCAGGGATCACAAACCAAAACACCCCACAGAAGCTAGGCAGTGTGAGAGACCTGCCAATTTTGGGCATGCAAATCAGTGATGCCAGATCTGATATAGTATGAGAAATCCTAAATATGCACGATTATACAGGTGTGTGTGCAATCTTCTGATTTATAAATCTCAGACACTAATTCAAAATTGTAAACAATATTGCATGAGGCAAACAAAAATGTGTCTGGGGGCTCAAGGCCTTAGAGTTTTTTTTTATCTTTGCTTTAAGTTCATGCAAAAGAGAAAAAGTTGTACCCAGAAAAGAGTCTGTAAAATTGCTGGTCCCTAGGCTTTAGCTGGGTAGAACAGATGCCGTGGGGCCAGTGCTGGAGAGTTCCCCAGCTGGGCTCCTATCAGCCAGGGATACAGATGCTCCTGCCTCCATCCCAGACAGAGAGAAAAAATTATAGCCAGAGGGTGAAATGATAAAATCTGGGGGTCAAATATTTCTCATCCCTGTTATCTTCAGCCCATAGCATGGGTGTGGTACACTATTATATGCTCAGCAAATTTTTCATTGACAGAAAAGGACTAATTGGCCCAGTTTTATTGCAGACTTTTCTGTGTGAGAACTTTGGGCAAACTCTTCCATGTCAATTTCTACATCTGAATGAAGATTATAACAATACTAACCTCAGGGTTGTTTAAAGAATGAAATGAAACAAAATGAAATAAAACATGAGAATCCCCTTAATGAATTCAAAGTGCCATATACACTCAAGGATTAAAGGATTAAAAATGTGTGTCTCTCTGGTTCTCAAATATATACACATACAAACACTTGTGTACTTGAAAGCAACTCCAATTCTCACACTGGAACTTTGCCATTCAGTTTCCTTCCTCCCAAATTTCATATTCAGAAAACAATGCCATCCATTTGTTCCCATCTGATAAGCATTACACCTCCAAAATAGATTCCGATCCCATCCATTACTGTCTTCATTGTCAAAAATCTAGACCAAGCCTCCATAAAGACTCCCAATTTGATTTTTAAAAATGTGAAGTGGGGACTTCCCTGGTGGTGCAGTGGTTAAGAATCTGCCTGCCAACACAGGGGACACGGCTTCGAGCCCTGGCTCGGGAAGATCCCACATGCTGCGGAGCAACTAAGCCCGTGTGCCACAACTACTGAGCCCGCGTGCCGCAACTACTGAGCCCATGTGCCACAACTACTGAAGCCCGTGCACCTAGAGCCCGTGCTCCGCAACAAGAGAAGCCACTGCAATGAGAAGTCCATGCACCTCAATGAAGAGTAGCCCCCGCTCGCTGCAACTAGAGAAAGCGCGGGCGCAGCAACGAAGACCCAACACAGCCAAAAATAAATAAATAAATAAATAGATTTAAAAAAAAAAAAGTGAAATGGAAATTGTCACTTCTCTACCCAAAGTCTTCAGAGAATTCATTTTGCCCTTAGATTTCGAACTCCTTAAGATGTCCTAAAAGGAGCCTTGATCTAGCCCCAGGCCCACCTCCCCAATCACATCTTACTGGCCTTTTACTTACTACAGTCCTGCTATATTACATGTCTTCTTATGGGTTATTCCCTTTCCCTGGAAGGTTTCTCTCCCTTCTTTCTACCCTTGAGATCCCAATATAAATGCCATTTCTTTACAGAGGCATACAATTTAAGTTTCCTGAATCTGTCCTCTTTGAAAAAAAGGTGCTTATCACCCTATTAGAATCTGGTGGGAAATGTACTTCTCTAATTATTTTAGAAGCTGATCCAGATCCCCTGAGTCTCAAAGATTTTAGTTTTTGTAAAGGCAGGGGATGCCCCTGATTGAGCAGAAGTAGTAAAGCAACAAGTCAGGTTTGGGAAATACTGCCAGCCTAAGAGATGAGGAGTACAGATGGCAAAGTGGCATGAGTGGAGGGGCAGGAAAGGCAGTGACAGGCTTATTTAGAGTCTATCACTGACTTCTCTTCTCCACTGGTATCATTAGTGTGACAACTGCAAACCCAGAGTAGCATGGTGATGAGCCATGCAAGCTGACGGATCTGGTTTTAAATCTAGTCTCTGTTACTTAGTAGCTTTATGATCTTAGGAAAATTAACTTTATCTCAGTTTCATTATTTTATTTTATTTTTTTAGTCATCAATTTTATACACATCAGTGTATACATGTCAATCCCAATCGCCCAATTCATCGCACCACCATCCCCACCCCCCCTGCGGCTTTCCCCACTTGGCGTCCATACGTTTGTTCTCTATATCTGTGTCTCAATTTCTGCCCTGCAAACCAGTTCATCTGTACCATTTTTCTAGGTTCCACATATAGGCATTAATATATAATATTTGTTTTTCTCTTTCTGACTTACTTCACTCTGTATGACAGTCTCTAGATGCATCTACATCTCTACAAATGACCCAATTTCGTTTCTTTTTATGGCTGAGTAATATTCCATTGTATATATGTACCACATCTTCTTTCATCATTTTAAAACAAAGATAAGAATTATCTTGAAAGGACATATCGGTTAAATAAGAACTGTAAATTTCCTAATGCACAGTGCATAGGGCAGAGCTACTGTTTCTGCTTGCCTAGCTGACCTTCCTCAAAGTCTCCATCTCTTCCTTTTAGAGAAAACCTCTGCCTCATTGTCTGGCCATGTGGCTTGGATGGAGCTGACCCACCCCTTGGCAACACTGGTCAACATGTGATGCTGATCTGGCCAATGAGAGCATCACAAACCCTTGGTTACAGTGATTGGCTCAGAAGAGGCCATGTGACCTAATTAGACTGAATTTCAGGACTTGTGCAAGAAATTTTGAAGAAAAAGAGAGCTCTTTTTCTTGGGGTTACTAGGCTGTAGGATGTTAGTTTCATGCTACTGGTGGCTATTTCTATCATCTTGTCGGAAGATCCAGCCTGTGAATGCAGCCAGCATAGGTGAAAGTGGAACCAAAAATGGAAAAGGACTGTGTCCTGATGATGCTGTTTTAGTTACTGAATCCTTTGATACTAAGACCAGATTTACCCAACACATACATTTACTTGTTTGTTGCTTAGTTTTCAAAAAACTACTTTCTGTTGGTTTTTGGTCACTTTCACTGGAAGGGAAACTTATTAATATGACAGGTACTTAATAAATGCAATCATTATTTTACTACCATCCTCATCATTTTGGGATTGTTTCTGAGGCAGAGACAGGGAGGTGACAAAGAAGAAAGGGACATAAGGAAGAAATAATGAATGGGTAAGAGAAAGATTTGGAAGTGAACTGTAGTGCCTTGCAAGTAAGGGAGAGCCTGGGTGACTGGTAATTCTAGAAGAGCTAATACTATACAAAGAAAAATCATAAATATGACAATACATGGAATCCTGAGCTTTTACCATCTACTTTTCTGATTTTCTTTTAAACTCCGATTTTTTTTTTTTTTTTTTTTTTTTGCGGTACGCGGACCTCTCACTGTTGTGGCCTCTCCCGTTGCGGAGCACAGGCTCCAGACGCACAGGCTCAGTGGCCATGGCTCACGGGCCCAGCCGCTCCGTGGCATGTGGGATCCTCCCGGACCGGGACACGAACCCATGTCCCCTGCATCGGCAGGCGGACTCTCAACCACTGCGCCACCAGGGAAGCCCTAAACTCCTTTTTCAAGAAAAACTGCCTAATCCCAATTAAAAACAAAACAAACAACTCTCCCTACCCCATGTAACAATTAAAAACTGTGGAATGACAAACCAGGCATGAATTTAAAATCACAAGTTCCTGTATGATTCTTCGTGCAGCCCCAGTAAAGAGGGAGCATGCATCTCTTTAGAAGAGCTGATAAAAAGGGAGAATAAATTGTCTTTAAACATCGAAGAGACAATCAAGGAAAGAGCACATTTTTAAATGGATACATTTCTACATTCCAGAATTAACAAACATGCATTTTCACTACAGATCTAACATACCTCATTCTATTTCCAGTACCCTGTCACACTGTCAAAAGGATATTTTCTTCCATGGTACTAATGAGTCATCTGTAATTTTAAGAGAACATGAGAAGGAAGAAGTTTTCTGTAATAAAGAGTGTGGGTGAAGAATTTGAATGTATGGCCAAATGGTGCAAAATCAGCCGAAGCTATGAAAGGAAACTGTGAAAAAAAAAAAATCCCATGAGGAAATAAAGGTGTGTTCAAAAGCTAAAATGTGCCTTGTCACACTGCTAAAGTAAAGAAACAAACAAAAGGAACCCAACCTGGAATCATGTTCTGAAGACCACGGGACCAGAGCTAACATGGTATGGAAAATTCTGTGACTCTCCTCTGATAGCACTGTTATCTTATTCTTAGTTCTTACCTCGGACTTCTGAAGGCTTAAAACATCTGAGGGTCTGGAAGTGCTTCCATGTACCATGAGTGCTCATGAGACAGTTGCTACTATTTCTCGAGTTACTACCACAATATCACTGACCATGGATTAAATTATTTTAACAATTTCAACAGAAAATTTGAACATTATATAATTTGTACATTTTAAGCTATAGGGCAAAGAAGATAGAAATATGTGGGCATGTGCCATCCGAAAATACACCACCAGCAGTGACATTTTCATAAGCTCACTGACACTGCAGAAGATCACAGAGAGCTTCACTGGGGTCTGTGCCCTTTCTATTCCTTACATGTAGATTCCTTATATATACACACCACTGCACTTTAACCTAAAACTTAACATAGATTCTGCAACCATTTTTTGTAATAGGCTTGCTTTGTTTATTCTATATATTTTTAAGAAAGAAACCAGAGACTTGGGATATACATACAAAGGACATATTAAGTATTGTACTTGAGTTTAAACTTAGGGGAGTCACTAGCCTGATTAATATTTGCATATTACAATCCACTCCGGCAATAAAATGCACATCCCCAATATCAGTGATGGTGGGCAATTTCATCCTGAGAAGCATTTTCCCCAGTGACATTTCCATCATTAGACCCTTTATCTATGCTGGGAGTACCGTGCATGTGTACTGCGTTGTTTGAAGAAGATCACCCTGCCATCCTCAGATACTCAAGTCACTAAAGTGAAATTGGTCATCAAGTAGGAAAAGGAAATATTCATCATTTTGAAAACGTTATTATTTTTCTAAGGATTCCAGCTTCAATCAGAGGAAGCTAATTCAGAATTTAAGACTATTTCCTCCATACTGAAATAATCCAATTATGAACAAAAATTTAAGACTAGAA
>NW_006775627.1:546948-587120 GCF_000442215.2 Lipotes vexillifer | reverse complement strand
AAGGAGTGTACACACAACCATAGAAAGTTATAAAACATGAAAATGCAAAAGGAGGAAATTTCCAACACATAGCTCAATCATGTCCTAAGCACGCCATGTTAGTTTTTAAGGATTTCAGTACTGCAAAAAGTTTCACTTGTATTTCTGTTGAATGACTTACATTTGGAGACTTGCTGGTTGTCAGATCAACGTGAAAGCAATGCATGTGCCTCACCTTGGGGAAACCTCCTTTCTGATAACAATATTTCTCTTATCCGGTTGTGCTACTTGCACTCTGTGATTTGTTCCAAAATACCAAAATATTTTTCCTTCCTCACACAATGTGCATTTGAAGATAGGGACAGAAGATGTTAAAGGCAAGTTGGAATGTGAACCTAACAAAGTTTATAAGGGTTACTTCACCACAAGAATCTGACTGAATAGTCATTCCTTCAGGATTGGTCTTTTACCCTCAGTTTTAAGACCTTTCTTTTAACTATTTGGATGGGTTTGCATCATTTTGCTTTCCATCTGCCTTTATATCCTTTGTTATATCTCATTCATTATAAACCAATTGTGGACGGCTTTGTTTGGGGACATTCCCTCAAGATGACAACTTTTATCAGTCTAAAAACTCTTTAATTTAAAGGAAAAGATTAATTGGATGATCTCGTTTCTACTTGAAGAATAGCTGCCCTTGTCAACACACATTAGTTTGGTCTTTCTCAATGTATGCATTTATTGTTTTATAGATAAGGACACAGCACAGGAGATGGGATGCTAGATTTCAGCCCTGTTTGATGAAGTGGTAGACTCTGCATGGCTTTCATAATTTTTAGATGGTGGTTACTACTGGAGAGGTGGGAGCTGGATGTCTGGGGGTAGCAAAATGCCTGCTGAGCATGGAGCCCACTAACCCACTGTAATAGCAGCTCTAAATAGACTGGCTATGTCCAATGGCTATAAATAAAGTAACATACTTTAGTGTTAATGAATTTCTGGCTAGAACACATCAGAGTCATTATTTCAATAATAGAGTAATTTTAAATAAGTTAAAATGTACGAATAGTTGGATTATCCACATTTTTACTTTTTTTATACAAATAAACCCCTCGTAGTCTGCTTAATTTGGGTTTTAGCTTTTTAGATATCATATTAAATTAATTTCCAAAGGAGTGATTTAATGACAAAATTCAATTTTTCTCACAATTTAAATGGTAGTTAGAACACAGATCATGGCTTACCTACTAAGATTTAATAATACAATGTTAAAAAGCAAAGTTAAATAAAAGATAATGAATCTACGGAAAATTATTAATCTCTTCCCTCACAGTAAAATGGTCAAATCAGTTTTTAAAAAAGAAAAGTGTGTTACACTTAAGCTGGCTATATCCTGAAAAGTTTTTTTAAAAATCTGAACATTATGAGGTTTTTACCTCTGAAAGTTGTAGTAGTCAATGAGAATGTATTAACAAAACTGTCTCGAATCCAAATACTAAAATTCCAAACTTATGCACTTGATAAAAACTAACACGATAACTGCCAGCAACCAAAAGCATCCCTAAACGTTTTGTGGGTATTTTTAAGGCCCATGTTTAAAAGATCTCATTTGCTTAATTACAATATTTGTGCTGTACCTTTCCACCAAGAGTTCACAAATATATTATTCTAGGTGAAAAGGATAATAAAATATTACAAATTAACTAGTCATAAATTTAATCTAAAATCAATACAATAATCTTTTTTGATTTTATCTTTTTCTACACTTTTCTTCTTGGTTTGGTGAAATCATGGTCATAATGAAAGGCTGGGTGCTTACTATTTTCATTTCAAGCATGGATATTCAAATATCATTTATATGTTCTTCAGAATACTATATTTTTGGTCATCCTTACCAAGATCAATATATTTCCACCAAAACATTAAAAAAATTTTAAACTATAGTTTATATAGGAATGTTTTTTCCCAATGAAAAAGTTTCTTCAGGAAGTTAACTGATATATTATATATAACATAATATTTATATATAATATAGAAACTGAAAACCCTTGTGGCATCAAATTTTGTTCCGTGAGAAATGAATACCAATATTTTTGAGGTCTTTATAATTTGTGATAATTTCAAGATTTTCAAGTACAGAAAACCCATAAATAGTAAATACAATCTCTGGGGAGATGTTTTTAATTTGTTAAATTAGCTGCCTACAACTTACATTTATTTTTAGGTATCTATTGTGGTGCATTTGGGACAGCTCCATCTGTTATGATATAATCAATTTATTTGTCATGTATATGCATAAAACATATGCAAATGTGTTTTATTTCCTAAACAGAAGGATACTTAGACTTTGTGCTAACTTGGCTTGTGTTGGTGCTATAACAGTCCAAGGTATACTCTAAGGCAATTAGCAGCAAAATATGCCTGATAAAACACACTCACTTTTTTATTGATATAGTACGGGTCCAGGTCCTCCAGCGGCTCTGACACCATCTCTGGAGGGATGTCTCCATAAATAAAAGGAAGGTTCTTTCCAGCTTCCAAGTCACTATTTGGCTTTGGGCCACGTTCATCATCATCTTTCTTGTCTGGTTTGGGATTCTTAGCCTTTTCTTCTGCAATGCGTCTTTCAATAGCTGCAAGAGATTCTCTGGTGAAGAAGCTGAAGCTGTCAGGTCCTGGTGGTACAAGCACTGTTTGCTCCATTTTGTCATCCTGCACATTTTAATCACCATTTACTCTGCATATGAAAGTCCTAAAAAAAAAAAAGAATACAGATATTTTAAGGAGATTAAGAGATCTTAATATCTGCAAACTCCTGCCATGAAATAAGAGCTAGAGGATTGAAATGTTCGTTTCCAATTAAATCCAAATGGAATTACTAAATATAAATTCTTTTTCTGTAGTAAGAACATTTAACTTGAGATCTTTAACATTACCCTTTTAACAGATTTTTAAGTATGCAAGACATTATTGTCAACTATAGTCACGAAGTCGTACAGCAGCTCTCTAGAATTTATTCATCTTACATAACTGAAACTTTATGCCCAGTAAATAGCAACTCTCCATCTCCCCCTTCCCCAGCTTCTGGCAAACACCATTCTACTTTCTGCCTCTATGAGTTTGGCTTAACAAACGTGTTTTCTATCTCGGGTTTGTTAAATGTCCCATGTTTATTAATTCTTGTGCTTTGCCGAGACAGGAACTGTGCCATAACTTAAGAAAGTAGTTGAAGTATAGCCTTAATTAAAGTACATTAGCTAAATACCACCCTGTTCCAAATGGGCTGTGCACTCTGTGAGCCACACAGAAGATGAGGATGTAGCCCCATAGAGACCATGGTTAGCTCATCAACAGGCTGAAGTGGAAAGGGAGTTGCCTCTGAGAGGATATAAAATCCAACCCTCTAATCTGCACAGATGGCTCCTGGCCAAGCCGGTCAGAACAGTTTGCTGCAGCCAGACTTAATGACCAGTCAAATAGCCACTGCTGTCCTGATTGAGCCTTCATCTATTCTGAGATACAGACAACTGGAACTGTGACCTGTCACATCATCAGCCATGCTAGGGTTGGCTTACTTAAACACGTACAGAAAGAGACGGTCCAAGGTTAGACAGATGCCATTTAGATGACTAAGAATGAGAGAAAGGTGAGGCTGGGAAGAAATCACTAGATTGGGCTGCAGGTGGGAGAAGATAGCTGTATGTGCAGGAGGTAGCAGGATTCTCTAATTTCAAGAAAATAAAATAATCGGAAAGAAGACAGTTCCGTAAATTAAATAGGAACTGAGGTGTTTTCCTTCACTAAAGCAATAATGATATTCTTGCTGATTCTATAGTCCTATAGTGAGAAACATATGAGGACCCGAGGCAAAACACTCAACTCTGTGTAGCAGTCAGACTTGATCTGATGCCCGAGGCCAAATCCCAAATGTATTGTTTTAAGGCATATTTAATATCAGCTCAAATTTCACAGATATTACTGAGCCAAAACTTCTCAGAGCCTAAGCTATCATTTGGCCACACGTTTTATTTGGACACTGCATTAACTCATTAAAGTCAGCAAGCTGGGACTTCCCTGGTGGCACAGTGGTTAAGAACCCGCCTGCCAATGCAGGGAACACGGGTTCGATGCCAAGTCCGGGAAGATCCCACGTGCTGTGGAGCAACTAAGCCTGCATGCCACAATTACTGAGCCTGTGCGCCTAGAGGCCATGCTCTGCAACAAGAGAAGCCACTGCAGTGAGAAGCCACTGCAATGAGAAGCCCGTGCACCGTAACAAAGAGTAGTCCCCACTCACCACAACTAGAGAAAGCTGCGTAGCAATGAAGACCCAAAGCAGCCAATAATAATAATAATAATAATAATAATAAAGTCAGCAAGCTATGATACAGTTAATTGCAGCTTTGGTGTATATGAACTGCAATAATAAAACTGCTGCCATAACTATCTTTTGAGAGGTCTTATAGGGATCTCAAATTTCACTGAAGGAGATTCCCATTGCTGTGAGGTTTATGACCATACTTTTTAGGGGGTGACCAGAAACAAGGAGGGATGGAAGTCTAAATTTGTACTCTCCATCCATTAAGTGAACTAACGAAACTTTCAGAGGTTATTACAATCTACCTGCAATTCAGCTCAGGGCCTGGAAGAATAGAAAAAGTTAAACCAGTAAATTTAAATCAATGGAAAAAGAATATTTTGCCTTAAAATTTTACTGATCCCATAAGGCATCAGAAAAATACTGGCATTTATTTATTTGGAAGTAAAAGTTTAGGGATAACAAGCACGGTGCATTTTCTAAGGGAAGTTTTATAACATCAGTGTATGTATGGTTTTATTTTTAACTAATTAGTTTTTTGATAAAAAACATGTGTAAATGATATAAATTCAAAACATTAAAAAACAACAGTGTAAATTTTCCCTGCCATGTTGTTCTCCAACAATCAATTCCTGGTCCAGCGGTAACCACAGTTATCTGTCTACATATATTTTTCCAGTTATGTAATAGGTATGCGCCAATCACATGGGTGTATGTATACTCATACATTTTCTGTTTAAAAACACATACATAGAATATCTTGCTATACAAACTTTTCTGCACCCTGCATTTTTCACTTAAAATATATATTAGAATTCATTCCTTATCAGTTTTTATAGATTCAACTCTTTTTATCAGCTGCATGGTTTTCCATTTTTTGTACATACTATAATTTATTGAATCAATTACCTAGTTATGGGTATTCAGGATGTTTTCAGTCTTTTGTTATTATAAATAAAGCTGCAATTAATATATTTTAAACACATACTTTCACATATATGTGAATATATTTATGGTATCAATTTCTAAAGTTGGAATTTGCGCAAAAAGTGAATCTTTAATTTTGATATTATCACAAAATAACTCTCTCTGAAGGTTGAACCAATTGATTCTCCTGACAACAATGTAACACGGTGCCTGCTCATCTCCATCCTCGCCACATAATGTGTTATCATACTTTCAATACGTTCAACCTGACTGAGGCAAAAATGGGGTCATATAATTGTTTTAATTTGCATTTGTCTTAAAATGAGAAAAGTTGAACTTATATGAACTTATATGAGCATATGTTTAAGAGCTATGTTTTCTTTTCTGTGACTGCCTAGTTAAATAATGGACCATGTTTTCATTTTCATTTTCTTTTCCTTTTTAATCTATAGCACCTTTTAAATACAACATGAACCATTTAATTTCGGGATATGGGGGCTTTTAAAAAACATACAGTGTATGTATTTTGACTTTATGGTGTTTTATGCTACAGATTAAAAACATTTTAACTAAAAAATGTTTAATGTTATGTGATGATCAAACTCTAATTCTTCTTTGGTTTCTAGATTTTGTGTCATGCTCAGGAAAGCATCCATGTCCCTCTGGAAGTGTGGAAGGACATATCATATATCATGTTTTCTTCTTGAATTTTTGTCATTTTTATGGCTTAGTTTTATACATTTAAATCTTTGATCTATTTGGAATTTGTTTTCTATCTGGAGTGAGGCAGAGATCCATTTTTTTCTAGTTGTCCCAACATTAATTACTGAATAAGCTAACTTCTCCACTAATGCACGATATATATATATATATATATATATATATATATATATATATATATATATATAAAACCCCCAAAGTCAACAACAAACTTTACAAACCCTAGATCTATTTTCATTAAAGTTAAGAAAAAAAATCAACACTATACAAACCAATCCAATTAGATGTGAGAAACAATTATATTATTTAATAAGGATGAAGGAAGTAAAATACAGTTATTTGCATATTATATGATTGTATGCCTAGAAAACTCAATAGAAACATATGAAAAATTCCTAAAAGTGGTGAAAGAATTGAGGTGTCTGAGTTCAAAGGTAACATAAAAAACTCAATAGATTTTCTTTATAGGAAAAACACAAGTTTAAAAATACAATGGAAGAAACTAGAAGCTTTCCCACTCAGATTAGAAATAAGGCAAGGATGTCCCCTCTCACCACTTTTCAACATCATACTGGAAGTTCTAGTTAATGCAATAAACCAAGAAAAGGAAGTAAAAGGTATACAGATTGAGAAGAGAGAAATAAAAATGTCTTTGTTTGATGATCACACAATTGTCTATATAGAAAAATCCAAAAGAATTAACAAAAGAACTCCTAGAACTAATAAGTAATTATAGCAAGGTTGCAGGATAGAAGGTTAATATACAAAAGTCAATCGCTTTCCTATATACCAGCAATGAACAAGTGGAATTAGAAATTAAAAACACAAAACCATTCAGATTAGCACTCCCCTCAAAGAAATACTTAGGTATAAATTTAACAGATTACGTTCAAGGTCTAGATGAGGAAAATTATAAAACTGGTCAAAGAAATCAAAGTACTAACTAAATAAATAGAGATATTCCTGTTCATAAGTAGAAAGATTCAATATTATAAAGATGTCAATTCTTCCCAAATTGATCTCTATTTGTCCATTGATCTACTGATCAATGAAATCTCAATCAAATTATTTTGTGGATACTGACAAACTGTTTTGCAAATTTATATGAAAAAGCAAAAGACCCAAAATAGACAATAAAATAGTGAAGGAGAACAAAAATGTTGGATAATTGAAAGTATCTGACTTCAAGAAGATACAGCAATCAAAAAAGTGTGGTATTGGTTAAAGAACAGACAAATAGATCAACAGAAAAGAACAGAAAGCCCAGAAATAGACAACATGAATATAGTCAACTGATCTTTGATAAAGGAGCAAAGGCAATACAATGGAGCAAAGATAATTATTTCCAACAAATGATGCTGGAACAACTGGACATCCACATACAAAAAAAAAAAATGAATCTAAACACAGACCATATACCTTTCACAAAAATTAGCCTAAAATGGATCACAGACCTAAATGTAAAATGCAAAACTATACAATGCCTAGAAGATAACATAGAAGAAAAAGTAGATAATCTTGGGCAAGGTAATGACTTTTTAAATAAACACAAAAAGCATGATCTACGAAAGAAATAATTGATAAGCTGTACTTCATTAGAATTAAAAACTTCTTCTCTATGAAAGACAATATCAAGAAAATGAGAAGACAAGCCACAGACTGGGAGAAAATATCTGCAAAAGACAAAAGCTGATAAAGGACTGTTATCCACAATATACAAAGAACTCTTAAAACTCAACAAAAAGAAAACAAGCAACTTAATTAAAAAATAGGTCAAAGACCTTAACCAACACCTCACCAAAGAAGAAATACGGACGGCAAATAAGCATATGAAAAGATGCTCCATATCATGTGTCATCAGGGAAGTGCAAATTAAAACAATGATGAGATACAACTACCTACCTATTAGAATGGCCAAAATCCAGAACACTGACAACACAAAATGCTGGCAAGGATGTGGAACGACAGGAACTCTCAGTCATTGCTATTTGGAATGCCAAATTGTAGTTTGGAAGAGATTTTGTCAATTTATTACAAAACAAAACTTACTCTTCACATATGATCCAGCAGTTGTCTTCCTTGGTGTTCACCCAAATGAGCTGAAATCTTATGTCTATACAAATACCTACACATGGCTGCTTATAGCAGCTCTATTCATAATTGCCAAAATATGGACACACCAAGATGTCCACAACCAGTAGGTGAACGAATAAATAAACTGTGGTACATCTAGACAATGGAATATCATTTAGCACTGAAAAGAAATGAGCATCAAGCCATGAAATAACATGGAAGAAACTTAAATACATATATTACTAAGTGGAAGAAGCCAGTCTGAAAAGGTTACATACTGTATGATTCCAACTATATAGCAATTTGGAAAAGGCAAAACTATGAAGACAGTAAAAAGCTCAGTTGCTAGGGGTTAGAGGGAAAGGAAAGTTGAATAGGTAGAGTGCAGAGGATTTTTAGGGTAGTGAAACTGCTCTGTATGATATTATAATGAGGTAAATGTCATTATACATTTGTCCAAACTCATAGAATTTTCAACACCAAGAGTGAAGCCTAATGTAAACTAGACTTTGGGCGATAATGATGTGTCAATGTAGGCTCATCAATTGTAACAAATGTACCACTCTGGTGTGGGATGTTGCTAGTGAACAGTGCTTGTGTGGGAGCTGGGCATATATAGGAACTCTACTTCCTGCTTAGTTTTGCTGTGGACCTAAAAAATAGTCTATTTAAAAGGAGGAAAATACAATTGATGCAAATTTCCTAAGTACGGTGTAAGAATTTCTTAAAAACTTTGAATAAACCTAGAAAGAAATATAAATGGATAAGAAAGCATATCCTATTCTTGAATAGGAATACTATATAATAAAGATACAAAAATGCCCTAAATTAATAAGGTAAATGCAACCCCCACAAAAATAACAAGAAAATTTTAGAATTATAAAAATTTCTTTGAAAATTTATATGGAAAAATAAACACACAAAAATAACCAGAAAATTCTTAAAATGAACTTTAGTTTCAAGTTCCTCTTTACTGTGAGAGCTGTGTAAGATAAAGGTGCTTAAAATTTCCAAATGATAGATTTTTTCATTAATTTGTTTATTTGTGTTTAGTTTAATTGCATTATAATCCAATAATGTAGCTTGTATCATTTCTGTCTGTTGGAATACATGAGATTTCCTTTTTGTTTTAAAAAGGTTATTTTTTAAGTGACTTCACCAAGAACACAGAAAACAAGCTTATTCTTTGTTTTAAAGCTATAGAGTTCAACATATCTCAGTTAAGTTTACCTTTATTCTTACTTATTTAGACTTTCTATATGCACGTTTTTGTTCTAGTTGATCTATTATGAATTGTCAAAGGTGAATTAAAGTCTATTTTTAATGTGTTTCTAGTCTGTTTGTAGTTCCTGTAATTTTTGTTCTATGAATTTTAATGCTATATTATTTGATGTGTAGACATTGCTTATAATCCAATCTTTGCAGTGGGTTGAAGCCTTTATTACCTTATATAGTCTTCATCTCACTTTAATTTCTTTCCCTCTGAAGACATCTTTGTCTGATATCATGTGGTATGTCTTTGCCCATACATTTGGTTTCATCCATTTCACTGCTTTAACACTTTCCTTAATGTGTATATGTTTAGGTTTTGTCTATAGGTGTATTTTAAATATATATGACCATTTTGGACAACCACTGCCTTTCAGAGGGAATGCCATGTTACAGATCATGTCCATGAAGTGTGTGGACAGAACAAAACAGTGACTAAAAGCCTTCCTCTTCTCCAGAAATAGTCCATTTGAGAAAAGCCCTCCAGGAAAATCTCCCTGATTACTGGCTGTTAGTGCTAACTGGGGAAGTAAACAACCAGGAAGATAGAAGAAAAGCATTTTACATTGACAAATATGATCACTTCAAATGCATTACATAAAATTACAAATTAGTTTAGACACTGGAATTACAATTATATATGAGCAATTTAACCCATATTATAATGACATCATGCTGAGGTTAATGAAATTGTTTCTTCAACTCTAAGTAGACCTTATATTCAAGTATTATTTTAAAAAGTTTTATATTACATTAATTACAAGAATAAAAGACATTTTAAAAATTATAACCTATCCCATAAGTTTACTTGTGGAATATCTAAAAACTGCCAAATATAATTAAATATTAATATTTTATCAGTAACATTATAGAAAAAGTTCTAAATCATATTTGGAATCTGTACATACTTTACTAAAAAATAGAGAAATAAATCATGAGTTTTTCATTTACCCTTGAAAGGGAACTTCACTTTTCAGTGTAAACATTTATAACTGAATACTTCAAATGGCCCTAATTTATGAAATTATACTTCATGAGATATGGGGGTGGGAACTCACAAAATCTGTGGTTGTAGTTTTAGCGTACACCTTTCTCTTTACATGAGAACCAGCATTTATATACATCTTTGTGTTGACAGAGGAGCCCTTTCTCCTTTCAAAAGAGACAAAACAATATAACTTTCTTGGTGAGAAAAGACTTTGAAGAGACATAAATATTTTCAATATGGATATGCACTTAGACAAAATGAAAAAGAGAACTAAAAAAGAAAGAGAGAGAAATAACTAAGTAAACACAGCTGGGAACAAAAAAAAACCAGGAAGTGTATTATAACAGATAGCAAATCTGAAAGAATTTTTTTAAAAGTTGGGAATAAGTAGTGTAGCGGGCAATAGAAAAATGGAAGAAGAAGAATTCTTTAGGAAGATAAGCAAAACAAAAGTAGAAGCCAATTAGATAAGAAGTCCTAAAGAAGATAAGAAAAAAAATCCAAAAGAAAATAAATGGAAGCCAGAGGCTGTGAAACAAAAAAGGTTGTAAAAAAGCAAAGTAGAATTTGTGAGTGGAAATAAATAGTCAAGTAATAGCAATAGCATAAATGATATTAATTAATGTGGGTGAAAGAAGAATAAGGGGAAAATTTATTAGAATGTACAAGTATAAATGAAAGAAATGATACATCCTGATGACTCCAAACTGATATAAAAAGGGGGAGCTAAATCAAAAGCATTAAAATGACATTTTAGTGAAATATTACACATTCTTGGAGGCCTTTGTAAGATTTAGAGGGTTAATGATGATAATATTCTATACTAAGATTTTCCTAATTCATTACATATATTATTATAATAAGTTTTATTACCGGATGAGGTTTTGCTTCTTGATGCTTCATATCTCTCTTCCCCTTAGAAGGTAACACATGCATTGCATATTGGACTTGAGTAAGCATTTATCACAGCCAACATATTTTCCTGAGGTAGCTTGGACTGGTGACCAATATGGTTTTGGTTAGCTGCATAGTACAGATAGAGGAGCTTCAATTAAAATAAACTTAACTCATGACATCTCACAGTTCAGACATCTTTGGGCATCTGAATTTTTCTACCCAAAGAGAAATATCTACAATAATTAAATCAAGCATTTCATTTTCAGTGTGGCATTTCACATAAAAGTCTTAAACATGAAGGCAACCTTATCAATGCTTTGTACTTGAGGAAACTTGGCCTTTTATAAGTTAATTACTATGCAACTTCTTTTGGGGAGCACCTCTGTCCATGACTACACAGCTATGCCCTCCAAACAAACTGCTATGAAGCTATAAGGTGATACTTTATTACTTATCTTTCTTAGTCCTCTGCTAATTTTTCTCTTTGGTTCAGAATCTGGGTGAGAAAAAGAGATGTTATTTAATGTCCCCCTTAAAAGATTCCCAACTTCCACAACTTTTCATCCTGATGCTATTGTGGATTTAGGTGAGGAATAATATAAATGAGGTAACTTCTCATGGAATTGTTTTGGTTCAACAATGGCCTTAAATTCCATGTTGTTTTTAAAGACTAAAAATAATTCGCCACTCCACTCGCTGTGCCCCCTCACCCCAACGTGGTAAGACAATTTTCTCACCTTTTCCTCCAAATTTCTACTGCTGCCATTATGATCTCTTAGAATAATTACTATTATTTTATGCCTTATCTGACCCTGGAAGAGATTTACAGGGGAAAAAAGTCAATTGACTAATTGATGAGTAAACTAAACATACAGTCTGATGCTTTCTCAGGTTGCTGCTTTTAAGTTTTTCCTGACAGACAAGTGTACATACTATATGTAATCCTTCATATAATCATATTTTAATGTTGATGTGGAAGAGGTCCCTCGAGTTTACAGGACAGGTTTTCAGGCAGGGGAGAATTAGTTTGCCTCAACCCCTAAACTTCTGAAAGGTTAAGTAAGTTACTTTAAGACAATCAAAGATAAGTAAATCATAAAATCAAGAAATAGCAAACGTTGAAAGAAAAGTTAGAAATCATCTAATCCATCCCTCTCATTTAATAGAAAACAAACTGCATCAAAGCAAAATTGACATTTCTTTGTTTAGATTTTGCGTGCTTCTTACTTCCAAAATAAATATATGATTTGTCCAGGTCACAAGGTTATTAATGAACTGGATTCAGAAGTTTATTTCCTGGTTCCCAAACCAGTGCCTGCCCATTTCTAATAGTTATGAGATAATTTTTCAAGTATATACATGATTTTAATCTTAAGTAAAATGTATGCAAATATAATACAAGTAGCCATGTTAAATTAGTATTCATTCAATGAATTACATTTCTTGGAAAAACCCAAAACAAATCTAGTAAATGAAGTATTTTGGCAGAAATGGAAACTGTCTTTAAAAATCTGAAAAACACGAGACACCAAAAAAAGGCGATCATGATATTTAAATTTAGAAATTGTATTATGCAGGTTTGAAACTTGATGAATTATCTTTCCACAGTCAATTTATATTTTACTTCTGTAACTTTTTTATGTTTTGCTAAACCTATTTCTATTTACCACTGAGCAGATCACTTTGTATAATTCATCAGCCCCAATCAAAGGTTTTCTAAGCAAAATTATAACATAACTATCCAACATTATGTGCATAGTTGATGTGCCTTGACCACCTTATACTATATAATATGAAGTGGGGAAAATTCATATATTTGCAATTCTGTCTTTCAAATGGTTTGATGCTCAAACTGAGGAGAAACCAAACAGACGCTTGTCAAAATGACTGCCAGCTCCATACAGCGTCCCATTACTATTTTGGGGACATAATTCATCTGGACATGGCAGTTCGTGAGGAAGTGTTTCAGTTGATTTTGTGGTGTTTCTGCCACTCACTTTACAAGAGAATGTTACTGCCAATAATAATAAAAATAACTAGGCAAAATGTTATTCTTACAGTTGTGATCTCACATCATTATTTCTTAACACCCAGGAAAGAAACTGCTTTTACATAGAATTTCACAAGCCTAGGAAATATTGTTTTATGAATTTATTTTCTAGAAATAATTGGGTTTGGTATGTTCATAATTAAAGTCTTTATTTCATGTGGTTTTTAATAAGACCCATTTTTAGTATTACAACTGGGATTAACTACACAACATATTTCATCTACATGTTTAAAACATTTACATTCTTTCAAAACTTTATTAACCACCCCTAAATTTTCATGCTATATGCAGATTACATTTAAAACAAGGTCACATACCTAACATACGTCTACATGTGCATTCATTCATTTCAAGAGTATTTTTCAGAGCATCCTAATAATGAACTACAAGCTACAAAATTCAGTAAATTCCCTAGTGCCTTTGTTGATCCAATATCAATAAACTACTTTGTTCAAACTGACAACATCATTTCTTGTTGTGTTTAATATTTTCTATATTTATTTCAGATGCTAATGCAACGTTAACACAAAGAGTGCAATTAACACGTGCTGTATGTTGAACTAAAATAAAACACTGCATTCTAGGCATGTTTGGAATCAAGAAATATATAACCATCACTTTTTATTAATAAAATTGTGCAATTACTGGCATCTTTTGCCTTGAATTAACATTGAATTAAACATTGTTTAATTAATTAATGTTTAATTCTAAACATTTAATTAAATGTTTAGAAACACAAAAAACGAGACCTCATATCACATCAGTTGGAGTTAACTGAATGTAATACCAGTTTGGCAATATGTTTGAAGCAGTACTTGATAAATTTAAAAAATACATAGACTCATTCGTTTCAGTTCCCGTAATGTGCTTGACCATGCATATACTCCTGTAGCCCACAGGCTTATACTCTTGTCCCACAGAGAACTCACCTACTCAAATTTAGCTCTAATAGACTCCATCCTGTCTTTAATCCTATCTTTCTTTGCCCAGTGGAAAATTTTATTTGGCAAAATAATTTATTGGGTCTAGTCTTATAAGCAATTGCTATTTCTGGACTATGCCTTTATACCATTAATTTGTTTCCTAACTCCAGAAACCACTACCTAGTATAAGACATATCTTGCACTTAGTGGATTCCTGAGTAACAAGATGCTTTAACAGTATGAAATGCTGAAATGTATGTGTCCTAGACTTGGGCTGAGAGCCTTAGCCATTAGAAAACTCATTATGTGATGGCATAGTTTAGTGAAATATAAGTTTGTGTGTTCTGTTTATACATTTTTCTTTCTCTATCATTTCAAGCAAATTGAACTGTAAGGTCTTTATTACCTCAGGAATTTTAGTAGAGCAGTAAATAGGAGCTGCTTAAAGTCCATGCTCTTGGTAGAATCTTAAAGTCTCGTGGTAAATCTTAAATGCATTGTAGACAAGAGGTTAGAAGTTCCAGAGCAGAGGAGACAGGGGAGAAAGTTGTACAGGTGAGTTGTGAGAGTCTCTAGACAGGGAAGAGGATGGCAGTGCCCCAGGCAGGTGATACAATCTCAGAGGGGACAGCTGGGAGGCTAGATCCTTGGCAGGGAGGCTCTTAGTCTTACCAAAAACTCCTGTACTAAGCATGGCACAGAGTAGCAGATTTTGTGAACTTGAAGGGGTGATTTGGGCACCATGATGGTATTTAATTATGGTAAGGGGGTTATACATCTCCACCAGCTTCCACGTTGCCTGCAGGCCCTTCCAGTAGGTGGGGCTCCTGGAATGTACTTCTTTGCCCCATTGTCCATTTGATCATGTGACTTGCTTTGGCCAAAGGAACATGAGACAAAAACATAGCCTTCAATCAAACAGAAGTTTTCACGGCAATGTTGTGGTCAACCCAGATTCTTATTCTTTTCCCTCTGTGCTGAGACTGACATGTCTCAAACAGGGGCTGCCCCTTCAGCCTGGGTCCTGGGATTGGAGGACACATCCCAGAACCGCCAGAGCCAACCTGCAGCCACTAACAAGTTTGTAAATCACTGAGACTTCAGGGTTGTTTAACACAGCAAAGTTAACTAACCTGTCTGTCTGTGAAAGCTGCTAATCAATGACCAGATTGCTAAATTGATTAAACAAATAATAAAGAAACATGGTATCTCTTAAACAACTTTTGACTGAGATTCAGCCTATCAGGCTCTACCTGTAGTTCTGTCATGAAGAACATAAGTATCATTAGGATGCTTTTTTTTTTTCTTCCTCTGAGAGATGCCAGTTATAAAAAGTCAGATGGCAGATAGCCCAGATTATAAACCTTGTGAAATTCAGGTTCTCTCTCTTTTTTTTTTTTTTGCGGTATGCGGGCCTCTCACTGCTGTGGCCTCTCATGTTGCGGAGCACAAGCTCCGGACGCGCAGGCTCAGCGGCCATGGCTCACTGGCCCAGCTGCTCCGTGGCATGTGGGATCTCCTCGGACCGGGGCACGAACCCGTGTCCCCTGCATCGGCAGGCGGACTCTCAACCACTGTGCCACCAGGGAAGCCCTAGGTTCCCTTATTTGATAATCCTACTCAGAATAACTAAAGGGAATTCTTTGGCACAGCTTTGATTCATTTGTATTAAGAATACAGTAACAGCCCTAATTATGAACAAATTATTTAAGTTAAAATTTCCATGTCTTCCATGTTAGAACTAATCTTATTTTGGTGGGTGAGTGATCTGGTCACAGAGATTTGGGAGGATACAGAGTAGAAGACTCGTAGCACCCAGCTGTGTCTGTGGTTACAGATTTGGACAGACTGTGAGGTGAAGGGCACTAAGAGCCTAATGTGGGCCTCCCAGCCCCACTTAGCTGGGAATGGCGGAGGCACACCTCAATCCAGGCTACACACAGCATGTTTTGAACACTGGGGATTCGTTGGAGCGCAGAAGTGCAGACGCCAGTCCCATTCCTCTGCTCACTCTTCCCTTTCTCGTTGCTCATCTTTTCCGTCCCAACTCTCCTTGATTCCCCACCCCCTTCCTTTTCCTCAGCCCCCATCTCACTTCTGTTGCTCATCTTCCCCACCCTCCCCCTCCTTTGCAGAAATGTCAGGAGTCCACTCAATTTGTTTTTTGAAAACCACCATCAAAAAGTAATTTAATATAAACCCCACAAAGATACACACAGAATGAATGTCATTATTCTTGCTGCTCTCTCAGGCAGTGCAAGCCATTTGTGCTGACAGGCCTCATCAAAGTGGGAGTTCTGCAGCTGTAAGTAGCAGCCAGGGGACATGGTGCTAGAGTCGGCATTTGTCCTTTTATGGCTATAGGACAATAATGGGAGGAAAAAAACATCAGGCTTACTTGGTATGATTCCCTTTGAAGGAAAGTAGAAGCTGGCTCTAGCATTTTAACATAAGATGTCGGGGGTGGGGAGGGTGGGGGAATGGTTACATTCCCTCTTTGCAAATACCTACCTTGATCATCATTTCAGTGAAAGAATGCAATGTTTTCTTTTTTTTTAGTAGTAGAAATTTATTTCTATTTATTTTCTATTAAAATATAGTATGTTGTGCTGATATTCATAAAGGAACTACAGCAATGAATGGGTATAAACTATGAATATTACTTTATGAGGATGTATACAAATTTTTTTTAATGATAAGGATGTAAGATCAAAATAACCTGAAATCCACTGTTCCTGAAGACCATTCAAGCAATGACAATATTCCCTCTCAAAAGGTTTTTCTCTTAGGGATAAGACTGCTCTTGTTTAGTGAAGTATCTTGATGAAATGTAAGGAAATGTAACTATCAAGATAATATAGAAAAACAACATATCAGGTATTACTATCAGATACCTGATGAATGTATTTGTATAGACCATCTATTATTGCCCTTGTCAAACTGCCTTATAATTATTTGTCTGTATGTAATTATCTCTTAATACTCCCCACACTTCAGACCATGAGATACCTGAGAGCAAGGAATGGGTCTTATCTGATTGTATATATTTAATCCTACCCTACAAATCAAACCACTCTTGAAGCTAGAAAAGGGTGGAATCAGATACTGAGTGGCAGCACTACGGTTACTAGCCCTGGAATACCATTGTTTTTGGTTTCCCTGCATTGTATCCACTTCTTTATAACCAGTTCTCATCACTGAGTTATCCTTGAATTATCCTGATTTGTGTGGAACATCATTTCCTCGTGGGACCTTGACTGGATCAGCTCAGAGGAGTTGATCCAGCTGATAGCCCCTTTCCAAGAATGCAGTGTTTTCAATCAGTATGTAAGCACTTTCAGGACTCACAGCACACATGGTTAGACTCTGTTCCTCAGAGAAATAGAGTCCACCTCTTCGGTCACATCTTTACTGAATGTCTAGGTGTTCTTAAGAATTCATAGTTATGTTTATTTTTATTTTGGGAGGACTTCCACCCTTTACTCCTGGGAGTATTGCCGGACAGCTCAGGGTATGAAATAGTTCAAGAGAAGTCCCAGAGCTGCTGCAGCCAGAAGGGTGTGGAAACGGTGTCACACAGGAAGTAGCCTGGAGGGTGGAGTTCTGCCCAGGGGGCTCCTTTTTAGCATGAACTCAATTTGAAGTTACTCTTCTTGCTCAGAGAATTTGTATGGCACCATCTCTTCAGAAAGGAAAACTGCCAAGGGCAGAGTAGATATATTGAGAAATATAGCGCAGAACTGAGGGGCAGCTGGGTAGAGGCGGGATGGAACTACAGGGGGAAGAAAAAGAGAAAAAGATGGCAGAGGAGGGAGAGAAGAGCGTTGCACACAAATGAATGGCCCTGGGGAAGGAGGATCTGCTCATGGACACTTTCACTTTTCCAAACGGCTTGAAGACAAAGGGAACCTCCCTGTGTTTTGAGGAACCGAGACCAGGAGTATCAGAGCTGCCGAAATTCAGTTGAAAGAGATTCTGTATATATAAAATCTGAACATTGAACACTTATAGACAAAGTAATAACATTATGTGCAGTTACTACTATGGACTCTTTGTTCAAAGAAAAACCCTACCAGTAGAGGGTAAGCTGAAAGAATTTACAGAAAATAGATCTTGAAAGATGAAAGATGGGGATGATTTCCTGATTCAAGGATTCACTATATTAAATTTTCTTTATATGTTATTTCTCATCTGTGACATACAATTATATTCACTTATTTTATATACAATTATACTTAAGTTAGCTGCTTTACCTTTCAGTCTGTGGTGTGAGTTCAGTCATTCTCACTACAATTCCTTCTGTAGTGTACTGGTCTGGGTTAAAGTGACCCTCTAGCTATTGCTATAGTTTTATCTAGATTGAGTGCCCACCAGCTGATGATTAGCACAGATTTGTATAGAGTGGATATGACCAGATGTCCAGAACATCTGTCACAGCAGAGCCTTAGCCGGGACTATTCCTGTCTCTCTGTGCAACACGTGATATGTGCGATGAATTTTGTTCATTCTTCAAATGTTTATTGAATGTATACCAGGTACAAGTCACTGAGCAGGGCTGTGAAGGATATAAGTTCGCAAGTGGAAAAGAACAATATTGGGAATACTGGAAGGTAAGTAAATTCCCTTTATAAGCTACTCTATTAAATAGACTTTAGGCCACTTGGCCCTTGAATTGAGAATTAAGCATTTTTTGACCTTAATGAATTCACTCTTTTAGTCCCAGAGTGGAGGGAAACAGATGTTGAACATTGAAGCACTAAAAACTGGATATCTCTCCCAGCCCCACAAGTCAAGAGACTCAAGAGACTCTGTGTGTGTGTGTGTGTGTGTGTGTGTGTGGGCAGTGAGCTGCAAAACTGTTCTGAATTATTACCGATAAACCATGTTTTAATAATTGAACAACCATTGTGCCATCTGTATTCACAGTCTCACACAATTATCAGGCCAGAGTGATTTTTCTCTAATCTAGATGTCCATTTTAACACTCATTTCATTTAAAGATATTTTTGGTACATCAAACTGAATGTTAATAAACCTGTGAGACAAGAAAACAAAGTTCAATGCATGTCCTGCATTCTTTCTACCTAACCATTTTCGTGGTGCCATTCATTGCCTTTTATCCAGGTGTCAGTGAAGAGATAGTTAAAACAAAAATTCCTAAAGAAAAGAAAAAAGCATGCTTTTTGGATCCATTTCTGTTCTTGCATCTCAATATATTTTTTAACATTTAAGTGCTGAGAAAAATTTCCCTTTTTGTTATCCTCCATAGCAGGTGGCAGCTGAAGTTGTTCAATTATATGCTTTGTTAAATAAAACCTTAAAAATAATGTAAAGACTATTATTATATTCAACTAAAGCTTACACTCAAATTATTTTTCCTTCTGCTTCAATTCCCAAATACTTTCACCTGCTACTTTAGCCCCAGCTCCAGTAAAGTCCCAAAGCCCCTGGGCTAGGCAGGGTATGATTGTTTTTTAAAAGTTATAGGGTTGGTCTAGATGAGTGCTTGACTTGTTGAGAAAATTGCTCACTTTTCTGGGTAGAGTGTTGGGTGGAGGAAACATAATGGTGTTCAAAGATCAACTCATCACTGGGGCTGGGCTGGCAGATTGGGGCAGGGAGAGCCAGGGTCAGCTTAAGCCATGGTGAATACTAGTAGCCGCCATGATGATTTAAGGAATCTGAATAGGGCTGACAGAAAGAATATGTGACACCCAGTTAAATCTGAACCTCAGATAAACAACAGATTCTCTTTTTTAGTATAAGCATACCCCATACAATATTTGGGGCATACTTCTACTAAAAAATTATCCATTGCTTATCTGAAATTCAAATGTAACTGGGTATCCCACATTTTTATTTGTTAAATCTGGCAACCCTAAATCCAAAGAAAGTCTTCTCTGCTAAAACTTCTTTTCACATTGCCTAACATTCAATTAATTAAAATTTTGGGGTCAGTTAACAAGCATTCTCTTTTAAAAGACCAATATCTCTGTGAAGTATATGAGTCATTCATACGTCACTGTGAATTAAAGAGACTGCTTACTTCTCAATGTCTAGCTCATTTCTCTGAATCAAAATGGGTCAATCAGTCAGACTGAGGGGCAGGGAATTCTTTTTTTGATGGCAAGAGGTCAAGTGTGTGGTTGGGCAGATACTGTTACTTTCAGTGGGACTATACTTAAGGATGCACCAATTTTAGTGGGGATTTTCTGACGGAATTATCAAATGCCAGGGAGAGACTATATAAAAGGATGAAAGGGGGCTAAGAGTATAAAGTAGTAGTACCAGAGGAAGCCCACTTCTTCTAGAATTTTTCCTGAAAACAGTGCTTAACTCCTGAGAGGAATCAGTAGTGGGATTTATTTTTCAAAAGTGGATAATGATTAACAATAATGTTATTTAATTAATAATAATGTTAAAACCAGTGGCAAGTAGATTTTCACAAATGGTGAAGAGATGGCAATAAAAATAAAATCGCGGGCTTCCCTGGTGGCGCAGTGGTTAAGAGTCCGCCTGCCGATGCAGGGGACACAGCTTCGTGCCCCGGTCCGGGAAGATCCCACATGCCGCGGAGCGGCTGGGCCCGTGAACCATGGCCGCTGAGCCTGCGCGTCCGGAGCCTGTGCTCCGCAACGGGAGAGGCCACAGCCGTGAGAGGCCCGCGTACCGCAAAATAAATAAATAAATAAATAAAATTGCAAGACACAGATCAAGTTAACTAATTTCATTGTGGCCTCAATATGTGTAAATAATGACGGTTATATTAAAAACATTGACTTCCATTTTAAGTGGACTTCTCAAATAGAAGGTTATGAAAACCCAGCTTTTGGTGTGGATGATATCTGCTTCCTCACATCCTGTATAGTCAGATCACTAAGGATGAAACCAATAAACCTGAACAGCCATAATAACAAGGAGAAAAATGCTCTTACACATTTGCGTGAGGCATAAACCTATAAACTTTTCAGAGATAAAGCAATTATATACTCGCTTCTACCTTAGATGTGGGACAATACATTCCTAGCAAAAATCAAAGGACAATATGAATTTGGCAACATTTAGCTCTTCTTAAAAAGAGTCTATGGCCATAAAGCCTTCCCCAGTCACCAGAGTCCACAGCCTGCAGAGTCTTTACCACTCACTGGGCACAAGACAGATATTTCCTTATAAAATGTAGCTAATATGTTATACTTTTAATTGTTACAAATCCCTTTCACTTCCCATAACACCCAGAAGAGTAATATGTACTTAACAGCCTTCCAAAGTTTTTGATTAATTGAAAAATTGTTCATTAAGTTTCATATTTTAAAGTGAAATCCTCCATATTCTAAATTCCAAAATCTAATATTTTATATTATCTATTGGTTTGTTCATACTGCTATTTGTTACTTGTAACCAAATAATCCAAGTTTAAAATTTCATTTCCCTAAGATTTGTGTTTTAAAATAATGCAATTTACCAAAACTAATTCAGACTACAATTACATTCTATTTCAATTACTAGCATGTTATTGTACCACAATCTGCATGAAACAGATGTTAGAACATAATGGTCTATCCTGCATTGGGGTTTTGTTTTTTGCCCCTTCTTGAACAATGACTTTTATGGGAAACACAGTGAACCAGCTGTCTGGCTGACAGGGAAAGGTATACAATGCACAGCTTTGCAACACTGCACTAATGCAGTACAGAGATGTTGCAAAGAGGCTGGAAATAAAATCATTTCTTTCTGGAGCAGCACTGCTGGCTCTCAGCTGACATGAAAAAGAGATTTGCTTTTCCTTCCTTTCTTTTTTAGCATTCACATAAATAATCTAACAGTAATTCCCTTAAACACTGGCTACAAGAAAAGAAAATTGTTTGACAATTTTTAGAAACTAGAGACACAGCAGTTTTAAATACTTTTATCTATCTGGTAACCAAAGCAGAGGGTCCTTACAAGAAGAACTTAGATGCTACTGATTTGAATAAAGGAAAAAAATGGATAAATTTATTGTATGCTTTATTTGGTTTCAGCTTCATTTCTAGCCTAGAAACAGGTTTATAAAAACATCAAGGATTCAACAGCACTGGTAGAGGACATTAACTGAGCTGTAGGGATGGAGTTGACAGGTCTGATACAAGTGCAGGCTTTCCTCAGCACTCTGGGCATCTTTATAACCTGACAAATCTTGTTGGCTGCGTAGATAAGTCAAGACCCTTTTTGCTACTGCTCAATTGTTGTTTTTTCTTTTTTTCCACCAAAGAGAAAGGCAGAAAAGACAACTTCAGCATTAAGGAAAAAGGCATATTTGCTCAAACATCCAATAAGAACTAAATCTCTTGGGTCCTATGTTTTCTCCCAACTCTTCTAGAGGTATAAGCAAAATCATTCTATCTGATTTATGGGAGAACCAAAACGTGTGCCATTTACTGCGTCCAGTAAATGTTTTCTTGAATGAATGAATAAATGAATGAATTCAGAATCAGAGGTTGACCTCAGGCCATCTGCTCAGTCATAGGTCATTAGAAGGGTAACGCTACTGTCCTTCTCCCACATCTCATTCTAACATATATGTCATCACCAAACTAAGGGAACTCAAACATAGAGTGATAATAAAAATTTTCAGAGCTTCATTCAGAGCTTCATTCATTCTCCTTTCTACAAAATTTAAGAATGTAACATTAAAGTTTAATTAAGTAAAGATTTTTTAATTTGTGGAGAACTAAAATAATATGGCATATTGCTTATGTATCAAATAGACACTGAACCTTGAGGATATATATGATTTTATTCATAAAAATCACCCGGGGAAGCTTTTTGAAAACACAAGTCCAAGGCCCACCCCAAGATCTTGTTTCAGAGGTCTGAAGTTGGGCCTGGAATCTGTTTTTAAACCACCCATCCAGGTGATTAAGATGGAGGGCTTATACTTAATCAATGGGCAAGTGTTGAGAAACATTGGTATGGATGAATGGACTAGGTCAGGCATACTTTATAAATATCAAAAGCAAGCATTTGGAACCTAAGGAAATAAGTTAATTCATGCGAGTATCTGCTTATTGATTAGAGAGGAATCCATGATTCAATAATTTAAATGGAGGAAGGGTCATTTATAACCTGGAGGTTTATTTTGTCAACCATGAAAGTTTTGTGGTGAGATCACAGGACCTAGAATGAGGATATCTCAGTTCAAATTTTGGTTCTAATCCTTAATAAAACTGTGACATTAAAAATAGTTTCATGGGGCTTCCCTGGTGGCGCAGTGCTTGAGAGTCCGCCTGCCGATGCAGGAGACGCGGGTTCGTGCCCCGTTTCGGGAAGATCCCACATGCCGCGGAGCGGCTGGGCCCGTGAGCCATGGCCACTGAGCCTGCGCGTCCGGAGCCTGTGCTCCGCAAATGGGAGAGGCCACAACAGTGAGAGGCCCGCATAACGCAAAGAAAAAAAAAAAAAAATAGTTTCATGACCTCCTTCAGTTCAATTCCATCACTTATAAAATGTGAATAATTCTTATAATAACACAGCTGGGGTGCTTACGCAGCCCCACGTGTAACCTGGGCTGAAAGATGAACCTAGACAAACATGTTTGCACCACCTGACTTTCCCATCCCTTCCCCACGCCCATAGCCTAGTAGGTGAAATGATCCCCCACTGATCACAGGGGGATGAATCCATAAGCTTAACTGAGCAGATAGGATTCTCTTTCTGGAGAATGATTAGATTGGAGTGGACTGAGTGAGTTGGAACATTATGGGAAGCTGAACGGAGTGATACAGCGTTGAGGCTGGGAAGTACTATCTGGCCACAAGCAAGCAGAGGACAGCAGCCAAAGCAGCAAAAGACAGAGAAGCAGAGGCAAAAGTAAGCATGTAAACACTGAGAAAGAGGGAGCTGTTGTGATCTGGCTCCTGACTTCTTAGTTCAGTTTAGTCTCTTTATGGCTTGGCTGTATTTTGGTCTATGGGATTTTCAGTAAATAACCCATTTGACTTACACTACCTTGAATGTGTTTTTATTCCTTGAAAACAAATGTTCCCTGACCCACCCCCCCTACCAAAAAAAAAAAATGTAAAAACACTTTGCACGTAAGAGCTTCTTAAAATTTTAACTATCTACCTTATAGAGGAGGAAATGAAGGCCCAATGAAGTTAAGTCTCACATATAATGGGGTGACTCGCCCCAGTCAGAGAGTTTGTAGGACATTTGAGATTTGAATCTGGGTCTACTGTTTCATAGTTCAATGTTCTTGTTATAAAACCAGAAATTTAGGCAACAGGGCTGATATTTGGTTAGAAACATTTACTGTCTCAACCTGTTTTCTCAGTGAGAAATTGAGCCATCCTAACTTTTCTTAAAAGTAGACTAAAAGAATCCTTCCAGGCCAAATCTTCCTCAAAACATGGTCTAACATAATTTCAGGCACTTGGACAAATGCCTATTTGGGATATCAGATCTCTATGTTATAAAGAATGGATAAAAATCTTGACCAGAAAAAAAAAGAATGCCGTTATTACTATACTTTAAACATTATAAAAGAAAGAAAAGAATGCCACTTAGAGAATGACTGATTTTGAAGAGACATGTATCCTGATAGGTCTCTTAGAAGGGGTTACCTGCAAATGGCATCTCTGGGTCACTTAATGACTTGAGTGGTTGAAAGTATCCTTTTAAATGATCAATTTAGACCTTGTAGAATGAATATCTGTCAGAATAAGTTTTAGTGCAGGTGACACTAAGTTGTGCCCAGCATATTAAATTGAGCCAAATTTAGTTTCCAAATAAAGTCACAGTTTTATATGTTATTATATAATCTTTTGGCAGAAATAAGGAACAACATCCAGAACGTTGCACTTCAAAATTCAAAGAATCCTAGTACAAAAATATCTAGTGTTTTAGATGTTTCAAACTAGGGCCAAATGCAGAAAATAAGTTGGAGATGATAAAAATACCAGAAATTTCTATTCAGTTGGCAGAGACATACAGTTGCTAGGCATATAGTACAATGGAATTCAACAACAACAAGAAAGATCACTAAATACCAATCGACCAATTAATCAAACACCAAAGAAACTATTAAACTACAACCATGTTCAGTTACATACTAGACAATGTAGGGCTAGCAGAGATTTGAAGTGGGCTCCCTTTTATTAACTTTCCGGTGTAGACACGGGTGTTTATCTATTAACCCATTATAACCCTCCATCCCTCCCCTTTAACTATTAGAAGCACAAAGCTAAGTTGAGAACCAAGTAAAACTCATTATAACACTTCAGGGTTTGGGAACATCTAATTCACCACTCCTTTTAGCTTGTTTGGTCTTTACTATTTTGATTTATATTGTATTAGATTTTGTAAGTCAGATCAAATTACTTTTGAAAGTAGAAAAGAAACAAACAAATGAAGTTCTCCCTTGCTACAGTTTATGCCCATTTCCAGTGATTTATCTTTCCACAGAGATAAAAAAAATCCAATCACATCTCCTTGTGACAAAGCTACATATATTCGAAGACAGTTATCATGTCTCCCTTTAGTTTTCTCTTTTCCAAACTGAAAATTTTTCAACCTTTTAAGCCCCTAACATGGATACTACGTAATCATTGGCATTGTTCACTTGCTCCTTTCCAATTTCTGCCCAACTTCACTGATCTTCTTAGAGACTCTAAAGGAATAATAGTAATAAGAATAGCATAAAAATGATTCCTGACTTTTGCATACATTTTCCTTACAAATTACTGAGTCAAGTGTTTCAGTAATAGGGTATCTTTATTCACTTAACCTGTATCTTGCACAAATCAATTTGACATTAAAAAAAAGGATTGAGGGCTTCCCTGGTGGTGCAGTGGTTGAGAGTCCGCCTGCCGATGCAGGGGACACGGGTTCGTGCCCCGGTCCTGGAAGATCCCACATGCCGTGGAGCGGCTGGGCCCGTGAGCCATGGCCGCTGAGCCTGTGCGTCTGGAGCCTGTGCTCCACAACGGGAGAGGCCACAACAGTGAGAGGCCCGTGTACAGCAAGAAAAAAAAAAAAAAAGGATTGAAAAAATAAAATTGATCTTTAGATATAAAAATATCCTATGATCCTCTTCCTGCTATTAATCAGCAAAAACAAATATTTACTGACTTCCTGTTAAACATAAGGGTCTTGATTCCACCAACTTGTGACTAGTTTTTCTACCATCTTGTGATTCGTATAGTTTGTTCTTGATTCAC
This sequence comes from Lipotes vexillifer, assembly GCF_000442215.2. Taxonomy (NCBI): domain Eukaryota; kingdom Metazoa; phylum Chordata; class Mammalia; order Artiodactyla; family Lipotidae; genus Lipotes; species Lipotes vexillifer. The sequence continues at coordinate 560,782 of NW_006775627.1, read as the reverse complement.
AATATATTACACCTTGGCTGAACTTTACACTAGAATCTGTCTTGCTTTAATGAACCAGTTTCTAAAAGTTTCAAGGTTATTCTGTGTCCTATTCCTGTATCCCTCAGAGCTATTAATATGATTTACTATATACCATTTAAACTTTTATTCCCAATTTCAACATTGAGGTCAGTGAAAAGTTATTAAACAGTAATAATCTCTGAATTGATTTCAATAGTGTAATTAATATATTTCTCCCTGATATCATGGAATCATTCTTAACCATCTTGAATCACTTGAACATTACCCTAACAATTAACTTTAAATTAAATTAGATTAATAAGGCAATAATTGCAGGAAAGCAGATTCAGAGTTATTCTAAAGATTCTAAGACTCTGTAATGCCCTGTTGCAGAGCACAGCCTCCGGACGCACAGGCTCAGCGGCCATGGCTCACGGGCCCAGCCACTCCGCAGCATGTGGGATCTTCCCGGACCGGGGCACGAACCCGTGTCCCCTGCATCTGCAGGCGGACTCTCAACCACTGCGCCACCAGGGAAGCCCCACCCTGGCTTTTGATTCATGCTGAATACATGCCGTGTACACATTCATACCATAATCTCTTTTAATTGTATATGGTAGTACTTAATAAAATATAAATTCTTTCATAGATGTCTTTTTTGACAGTCAAAGTGTATTGTTACCATCAACAGGCACTGAAAGTTCAACTTCTTTCATGTGGTGGTCCTTCATAATTCTTATATGAAAGTTGGAAATTAATGATAAAAGATCACGTACAGATACACAAAAGCCTCCCTGAAGCACAGATAAGTGATATCTATTACTTTTGTCTTAATCAACATGACTTTTTACTTTGTCACAGCAGGAAATTAAATTGGTCTGACATAATTTCTGTTCACAAGGCATCAGTTGTTTTTATCTGTATTATTCTAGGTGACTATCAATTTTAATATATGTGTGATTTTTATTGTTCTGTTTTCTCATTTTTAAGGCTATCTCAAGATATTGAATTAAGATGAAGGTCCTAAAGTTCATTAATCACTTTTCTCAAACACCGCCAAATTTGCCCTTTCATGGAATTTATGAAATACTCTACACATTCACCATTACTGATGGAAATCTTCTTAAAATATTATATACTTTTTCTCTTTTTATTTAAGAGTTTATAAATATATGGTAATTACACTTTGTTTCTACTTTTAACTTCTCTCCCCTTCTTGCCTAATTCTGGATATCTCCATCTCTACTTCATCCTCGAGTCCCTGTTAATTTGTTCCTTCCAAATGCCAGGGTTTGAAAGAACTGTTTTAAATAGGTGTCTATTAAAAAATGTTTATATGTGAGGCCATCTAGATTTCAATTTGAAGCAAAAGATATGAAAAGATATTTGGAATGTTCAAAAGCCTATATATTCAATTGGAGGTTCAGTTCTAGAAGTTTGGAGAATTAGAGAACTTATATCCAGATAAATGGAGTTAATTGTAGAAATATTTATGTGCAATCTGCATTGTTTACATTGTTTTCTTCTCAAATGCATATAAACAATTCTCAAGAAATATATATGTATGTATATATCTGTGTATATGTTTGTATGTACACTGAAATTAATATTAAAGTAGAGAATTACATCCTTTGAGTTAGTAATGTGGATGTGAGATTTGTAAGCCATTTACTAATTAAAGTTACATGAAAGAGAAATCTTATTTAACCTTTCTCATTTATAATTACAAGAGACAGTAAGTAAATTTATATGTTGAATATTAAAACTATTTGCCAACCAGAACTTCCCTGGTGGTCCAGTGGTAAAGAATATGACTTCCAATGCAGGGGATGCCGGTTCGATCCCTGGTGGGGGAACTAAGATCCCACATGCTGCGGGGCAACTAAGCCCGTGCCACAACTATTGAGCTCAGGCGCCTCAAAGAGAGAGCCCGCGTGCTGCAAACTACATAGCCCATGCACTCTGCAGCCCACGCACCACAACTAGGGAAGAGAAAAAAGCCTGCACTCCACAACTAGAGAGAGGTCTGTGCGCCACAACGAAGAGCCCGCACGCCACAATGAAGAGCCTGCGTGCCACAATGAAGAGCTCGTGCGCCACAACGAAAGATCCCACATCCCTTAGTGAATATCCCGAGTGCCGCAACTAAGACCTGATGCAGCCAAATAAAAAATATTAAAAAAAAAAAAACTATTTGCCAACCAAACATCTTTTCCATTTCTATATTTTAGAATACTGACATTTCAGAAGTTTTATATTGGCACATTACATAAAATAATACCAAAAATGTACCATATTAATATTCAAAATGAGAATGACTACATGCCTAAACAGCAATCTGGCTGGCCAATCCTTAACTTGGCATATATGTTAAAAGCTAAGAAAATATTGTCTGAAATTTAAAACAGTGATATAAATAAGAAATATTTGAGTTTTAAAAAGTACAACAAGGGCTTCTCTGGTGGCGCAGTGGTTGAGAGTCCGCCTGCTGATGCAGGGGACACGGGTTCGTGCCCGGGCTCGGGAAGATCTCACATGCCACGGAGCAACTGGGCCCGTGAGCCATGGCCGCTGAGCCTGCGCATCCGGAGCCTATGCTACACAACGGGAGAGGCCACAACAGTGAGAGGCCCGCGTACCGTAAAAAAAAAAAAAAAACTTTTGTATTACTTTGTTAATTTAAAGACAAAGTTTGAACATTTTAATGATAGTTATCCTTAAGAAAAGTATGTAAAACACTTATTCGTAATGCAAAACATATATATTTGTATTCAGAAGACACAATTAAAAAAACAAAATTTTTGCTAAATATATGCAGAATTATTTAGATAATGTAATAATTATAAATACATTATATGTCGTTATTCAGATATATATTCAGGTAGAGAGAAAATATTCAACAAATAAAGCTTCAGTAATTTTTTGATGCTATTTTGTGTATAAAGCAAGACTTTTGAACCTTAAGGCATGGTTCAATTCTACTTAAGAATTATTAATTCTTTGGTTGCCTAACAAGTTCCAAGTCTGATTTCGAGTTTAGGATACACATATGAAAGAATGGCTCTGTTCCAGAGGAGCACACAGTCTACCAGGAGAAGTATAACAGGAAAGTTACGTAAGTTGTGTTAAGTATAATAGGAAATTATCTATGGGACACAGAGGAAGCACAGATGAGGCTTCTTTGATCAATTCTTTCAGGATAGGGGTAGGAGCAGAAACATTGCTAAGAGAAGTTTCCCAGGTAGGTGAGAGCTGAAATGAGTTTTCTAAAATAAGAGGAAATTTGCCAGGAAGACAAAGGAAAAGGGCTAAGAACATGTAAGGCATTTAAAATTAATATGGTCTTTTTGATCACTTAGAAAGAAGTACAAAGTAGAATGCTAACAGTGATTTAAAGCATCTATTAAGTCGTGCTATGTACTTGATAAACATGAACTTTAGACTTTAGGAGACAATTTGCAGATATGTATTAGTATCATACTTTATAAATGAGAAAAGTCAGAAAAATAAACCTTAATCAAATTGATACAATATACAACTAGAGCTTGGATATGAATAATGTCTCATCTGAGTCCAGCCCCTCGGTTCCTTCCACAGTACCGTATTTGCTGGAAACATATCTCTGTTCGTGGCATAGTGCCTAGCACTATGCTTATAAATATCTGCTGAGTGAAAGAATGAATGAGTGATTTGATATCAAACTCAATTTAGTCAGTTAATTTTATCAGTGATACTTATGGGTAGTAGAGAGAAGAACTGAGCAGAAAGACGAGAGCCATAAACAGGTTTATTGCAACTTTCTAAGGAAAATGATGAAACTAGATATTAGTAAAACAGGAATGTTTTCATTCTTAAAATGCAACAGTTAATTTTTACAGAAAACAAAAGGAGTAATCCCCATTTTCTAGAAGAGGAAACCGGGGAAGAAAGTGTAAGAGACAGTGATCGACATTGTTTAACATTACAGCATAATCTAGTAAAATAAGAACAGAAAAGAGATCATTGGATTATCAGCATGGTTGTCCTTAGGCACCTTAGTGAACATATAAAAGTTCTAGAGTGCTAGAAATATAAAAACGACTGTGGTGGTTTAAAAAGTAAATGGACGGGCTTCCCCGGTGGCGCAGTGGTTGAGAGTCCGCCTGCCGATGCAGGGGACACGGGTTCATGCCCCGGTTCGGGAAGATCCCACATGCTGCGGAGTGGCTGGGCCCGTGATCCATGGCCGCTGAGCCTGCGCGTCCGGAGCCTGTGCTCCGCAACGGGAGAGGCCACAACAGTGAGAGGCCCGCGTACCGCAAAAAAAAAAAAAAAAAAAAAGGTAAATGGGCAAATGAGAAATGGAGACACTGACAGAGTCTCTCTTCAAGAAGCTCAACTATGAATAGGACAAGATGTTACTATAGCGAGAGGGCGAAGGGGCATTTTGATAAGAAGGGAAATACATCTTATATGCTGGAGAAAAAGAGCTAAGTAGAGGATCAAGACCCCTGAGAACATAGGTGTGGAGAAGACAGGGGACTTGGGAGGTTTATATAGAAGAAGAAGAGATGGTTCAAAATTCAGATCTTTATTTTGGAGAGCAGAGATACATCATTTCACCTCTCCTAATTTCTTCTTCATCTATAAAATGTGGGGTTGGACTATATAGGACAAGAGGGTTTCATAAAATGAAGGGTTGAATCAGATCATCTCTAAGACTCCATTTAACACCCATGCCCTTTTGACATTTTATATTTCTCCCCCTTAGGATAATCCCTTTTAAAAGTAAATTAAGGTGCATTTTATGTTTGGGATCTTTAGCTGATGTTTCTTGGTCAACAGCCCTTAACAGAAAAGTTTCTTCATCTTTAAAGTGAATGGGTCACTTTGTCTTGCCAGCCTGCTCTTTATAAGAAAGCTCAGGGCTGCTTATGAGAAAGGAAACAATTAATATCATGGTCCTGAGAAAGTAATTCCTCTGGGATTAAAAATAACAGAAAATATTTTATCTTTGGTGAACACTTCTAAAAGGAAATGAAACAATTTCTTGGTTTATTTCTGACATGTTTCAAAGAACTTCAGTTAAGTCCTGAGTAGAATATCTTTTATCTTCTATCTTATTTTTTAGGAGTTTTGCTAGAGAGGAAAGAATATGAAGTTTTCTTAATTTAATGTTTTGTACATATTTGCTTGGTGTACCTCACCCCTAAGATAGTGGGCATTCTTTAGAAAATGGTAAATATTTTCACTTTTAAAAGATCCCAGAGTTAATGAAATTGTAGTCTGGCTATTATTGTTTTTGGGTGTTTTAAAAATCTTTGAGGTATGGCCATTTGTGAGTTAAAAGAAATCAATCATAAAAATTTAAAAACTGCTTTATCCAGGGTTTTCCCCTTTTGCCAAAGGATCATAAAGTTAAGAACGAGGGACTCCATTTAGTTATTAACATGGCTAACACCAGGCCTGAATGTAAATCAAGGCTCTGGTAATTAAAAAATGATTTTGTGAACTACAGATACTATGTATTTTAAAACTTCTACATACATAGTTATGCATTATTGAAAGCCTTTACATTAAAATAATCATCACATACATGACCATAGGAAAATAGTTTAAATCTCTCTCTTTTGGTTTACTTTGGCCAAAATAATCAATCCCTACAAAATCTGTTATATGGATAACTCAATTTGAAACCAAGCACTTACTTCAACTGAAAATAGGATCAACGACACTTGATTTGGTCAATGCAGGCCTAATATTTATTTATGAACGGGATGCTAGAACATATCCAATATTCACTAGTGAAAAAGCCATCTTCCATGATGTCATGTGAGGAGATATGTCACACCTGTCTTAATTCTTTTTCAGGGATAGTGGTGTGAAATTAAGCTTTTATCACTCCTAGGGAACTGAGGAACTGTAAAATCAATAATATTAACTGAGCAAAAGATCTTACAGCAATAGGTACCAGTTGGGGAGCCAATCAAGAGACAGAAACCACATACAAATTTAAACAGGAAACCTTTAATATGAAAGATTATTAAGTTATTATAGCAGAGTAACTATAAAGATGTAAGAAAAGTCTAAAGAGTATTCTAGGGATGAAAGAGAGCACTCAAAGGAAGATAAACAGAGAAGCGTTCCCCTTCTTAAGGTTGTGGTTCAGACCTCATTGGAAAAGGGGGCCCTCTTCTGTATGGCAGCATAGTTTGCTGAGGTGTTCAGGCCAGGGCTTGGCCACAGTTGTCAGGCAAGCAAGAACAATGCTCCAGAGCTCAGCCAAGTTTGGTAGATGGGCCCTCACAGCTGTAAGCGTGAGTCCTGGAGCAAGTGGCCTCTGTGTTGGGAGGGCTGGGGCTAGGTGGTCACTGAGCCCTCATATTGGTTCTGAAGTCATCATGGACTGCCCCAGCTGGGCTGTGGCTGGGGAAGAGTATCACTACATGTCACCATACGTGCACATCTCTAATAGGTCATGCACCAGAAGCAAGTAAAAACAAAATGTAGCAGGGAGAGCAGCCCCTCCCTCCTGCAGTATTCCTTTTAGTGCCCTCTACTGACCAAGCTGAACATCATGCTCACTGTACAGGACAAATGCTAAGGAGCCCAATGCACAATCACTGGCTAGGTTCCAAAGGGTGAACTTGGAGCTGAGAGACAACAGGTAACTGGCATATCATGTACAATGATTATTATTATTTGTAATTATTTCTATCACAGGCCATATTTCTTAATAGCTACATATGTTTCATTTATATTCATCAGTCAAGATACTGCTTATTCTTTGTGATCCCCTTAACTATTTTTATAGGCCACTGTAGAGCCAAATTTGCTGTCACATAGACTGTTAATCCCTTTATCCACCGGCACTTCTCCAAAATAAATAGCAAGTCATCTTTAAATTCCTATAAACATCTATCTGCAATTCTCACATTACTTGCCAACTTCGACTTCCTATTATATTTACTTGCAAATGTCTCATTTTCTGTCTTAATTCATAAACACCTTGAGAAAAGCATCCATTTCTGCATTCTTCACTATACTATGCAAAGTGCTTTACTTGTGAGAGGCACACAATAAATAGTTTCTGAATTAATCAGTAAAGTAATTGGAATAATAATGCCATTTCCCAAGAGTGAGAGGTGCAAGCACAATAGTTAAAAGTTCAAAACCTATAACAAAAATCAAAACCTAAAATCCAGAACATTTTATAGTAAAGAACACTGTACAGTGAAATTTATGATTTATTGGAAGGTCTCATAAAGTGACCAAATAGTTTTAATATATAAACATCTGATATATATATAAAGTAAGTAGCAATGGTTTTTATTCTGATTCACTCTTGAATAAATAAGAAGAGAACACAACTTTAATAAAAATTGTTATCAATTCAGCTTTTGATTAGCAGGTAATAGGACATTGGCCAATTGATTTTTGAAAAAGACGCCACGACAATTTGATTGGAAAAGAATAATTTTTTCAACAGTTGGTGCTGGACAAACTAGATACCCACGTGCAAAAGGAAGAATTTGGAACCATGCATAGCACCATACAAAAATTAATTGAAAATGAATCATAGATATAAATGTTAGAGCTAAAACTGTAAAATTGTTTGAGAAATACGAGTAATTCTTCATGACCTTAGATGAGGTAATGATTTCTTAGATATAACACCAAAAGCACAAGTGATCAAAGAAAAAAAATTGATAAATTATACTACATAAAAATTTATTTGTATTTCAAAAGACAACATCAAGAAAGTAAAAATAAGCTAAAGAATGGGAGAAATCATTCACAAATTATATAGCAGATAAGGAATTATATGCAGAATATATTTTTAAAAACCTCTTACAAGTCAACAATAAAAAGACAAAAAACCCAATATAAAAATAAGCAGAGGATTTGGATAGACATTTGTTCAAAGAAGGTACATGAACCAATAAGCACATCAAAAGATGTTCAGCATCCTTAGCCATGAGGGAAATGCAAACCAAAACCACAGTGAGATACCACATCACACCCACTAGGATAGGTATAATCAAAAAGACAGATAATAACGAGTGTTGCTGAGGATGTAGCAAAACTGAATCCTCATATATTGCTGGTGGGAAAGTAAAATGGTACATTTTGGAAAACACTTTGGCAGTTTCTCACAATGCTAAACATAGATAAATTATATAACCCAGTAATTTCACCCCAAGGTATCTAAGCAAGGGAAATGGAAACAAACATGCATACGAAAACTTGTATGGGAACATTCATAGCAGCCTTATTATAATAGCCAAAAAGTATAAACCTCCCAAATGTCCATTAACGGGTGAATGAATAAACAAAGTATGGTATATGCATACGATGATACTGATACATGCTGCAACATGGATGAACCTCAAAGATAGCATGTTAAGTGAAAGAAGCAAGACACAAAAGATAATGGATTGCATTATTCCATTCATATCAAATGTCTAAAAAAGGCAAATGTACAGAGACAGAAAGCAAATGGTGGTTACCTAGGATTGAGAATGGAAGTGGGATGTGACTACAAATGGACATTAGGTTTCTTTTCAGTTCAATGGAAATGTTATAAAATTAAGTTGTACTAATGATTGCACAACTCAGTAAATATACTGAAAACGCTGAATTATGAAAGAAGCTCATACCACACTGATAATCATGTAAGCAGTATAATTATTGATTCCCTTTCTTTTCTGTTTACGAATCAGAAGTTCTCGATCATTTCTTTATCTTTTACTCCTCTAAAGGAGTTCAAGAAGAATTTTATAGAAATAATAACTACAATATTTGAATGATAAATATATTACTTTACATAATTTTCTTTTCGCCTAAAGTCAAAAATGATTGCTCCTCATAGAATGTCTATTAATTACCTTTGGTGTTATGTTGCTATTACAATAGAGAAAAATCTTTGTTCAAAATTTAAGCTGGGGCTTCCCTGGTGGCGCAGTGGTTGAGTATGCCTGCCGATGCAGGGGTCACGGGTTCGTGCCCCGGTCCGGGAAGATCCCACATGCCGCGGAGAGGCTGGGCCCGTGAGCCATGGCCGCTGAGCCTGCGCGTCCGGAGCCTGTGCTCCGCAACGGGAGAGGCCACAGCAGAGAGAGGCCCGTGTACCGCAAAAAAAAAAAAAAAATTTAAGCTGAAATTTTGAATCCCATTATGACCAATCAAGGCAAATGCACAGAGACAGAAAGTAAACGGTGGTACTGAATTTGCATTAAAAGAGTAGTACCTATAAATAAGAATATTGATTTTCTTAATATCAGTAGTATTGAGGTTTAGGGATGGTATGCAATATGTTCAGAGTCTCAAAGAAGCAATGAATTCTGTGTTTTTAAAATAATTTTTATATACCCAGTTTATATTTCTTACTTAGAATCCAAAAACTTAAAAGACAGTATCTTGAAACCTAGGGTTATACATAATAGGTCCTCAACACATATTTGTTAAGTGACTGAATCATAAGTGAGCGAATGAATGAGAAAATTATTTCTTGCTCTGACCAAATTCCTGACTATTCTACTCCAAGGCCCAATAACTATGAATTCTAAAACATTTAGCATTTACAATGCTAAGACAGTGTTATTGGTCAGTTGCCCTCATTTGTCTATCAGATTGAGCAATCAGTATAGATGTTAATCATAAATATAATATGGCATTGATTTACTATAATTTTAAATAACTTCAGACAGTACTATAAAACATTACATTTTATATGCCAACCAGTCCACTGTTTTGTGGGGGTTTTTGGTTTTTTTTTTTTTTTTGGTTAGGGAGTTTTTGGCTTCAAGATGGCTTAAACTAAGGAAGTCCATAGGAAGAGAAGGCTTCAGGGTTGGTTCATTCAATAATTTCACCAAGGACCCAAGCTCTGCTCAAGCCTCTATTCCACCACCCTCAGTGATGGTTGAGTAAGGAGGTCTGCAGCAGCTAAGGGTGTCACATCTAGAGAGGCAACACCCAGAGGAAGAAGAAAGACCATCTTTTGTTGTGGCTTTTTCTTAGGTGAGAAGTGAGTTTTCTTAGAAGCCCATTGGTGGATGTCCCTTATGTCTCATTAGTATGAGATAATGAGCCCATTGCTAAACCAACCATTGGCAATGGCAATGGAATCACCCTTAGGCCAATCAGCCCACCCCTAGAATTGGGAGAGATCAGTTTCCCCTGACCCTTGAATGCCCTGGGGAGAGTGGCACCTGCACAGAATTAGGGTTGTGCTAAGAAGAAAGAAGTGTCTATTACCACTACCAAATTCAGGAGAAAAAATAAATTTTTCTCAGGTCATTTTGAGTGACCTTGAAAATAACAACTACTTTCAAATCTCTGACATGTAGATTATGCTCTGAGAACTAGATGCATACACTGAGGTTTATTGCTAGAGGATATAAATTACTAGACTTTAAGACAAAATGAGTTGTTTTTAACACTGTAATGTTACCCTGGTTTGGGGATATAATGTGATTCTTCCATATCATGGAAGATATTAATGATTCTTTCTTAGATAATATCAAACCTATAACTACATACATTTGAAGAAAAAGTGAGAACTGTAAAACCATTACCATTTCCTTACCTCCTTTCTAAATCTCATATTATTCAATATGCTCGTTAAAGACATATTTTAAGGGACGTTTCAAATCTCTTTAACACTGTATCTGGATGTCTAAGAAGAGTATTATTTGCTACTGGAAAGTGGTAGAAAAATCAGAAACCAGTTAGACAATGCAATGGTTTTTGTATAGCTGTTCAATGTTAATATTTAAATTATTTTGTCTCTATTTCTAAAAGTAGGGAAAAGTTTGGGAAAATTAATAAACTAACGCAAAAGGATATATTTTGAACAAGTGGTGAGAGGAGGAGTGAATAAAAGTAGTGAGCCAAGCCCTATTTTCAACCTCTACTCTCAGTGGGGACCAGGAAGAACCAAAGGTGAAAGCTAAGGAGCCCACTGCACACAACCACGCACCTGAAATTGTTTGTCCCACGTGTAAGTGTTAGTTGACTGTACCTTCTTCTTGTGTGCACTATGTGGACATTGTGGGAGTTCTGTTTCCTAATCAAGAAAAGCATAAGTTTTTGGCTCTGTTTTATACAACAAAAGATCTAATGACTATTAATAGAAATGTAAAATGCTTGGTATTTTTAATGTTTTATTTAAGTTTACCTCAAAAGTAAGTATCCAATTAGAAAGAAACTAAATTTCTATGACCGTTGGAATAATGAAACAAATGTAAAATGCTATGATGGAATATTATGGAGCCATTAAAATTATCTTTTTGAATTATTTCTGACAGCATGAAAAAGATGTTTAAGATATAACATCTGATAGGTTAAAGATTGCAAACCACCATAGGAAGCCCAAGAAACAACAAAACAAAATCCCAAAAAACAACAAAAATAAAAATTATTTAAAGGAAAATATCAAAAAAGCAATACCTTATTATTCTTATGGGTAAAACATCACATAAAAGATTATAAGATTGCAAATATTATTTTCTTTATACTTTTAAAATATTCTAAGTTCTCTGTAATAACTATTACTAATTTTTATAACTATAAAAAGCTAATAATTGGATAATTTTTTTAAAAATTTGACTCAAGCAAAAACCAAAGTATGACTCCCAATGATTAAAAGAGAATAGAATTTCTCAGAATTGAATCATCATAAAATCTAAAGTTAAAAATAAGAAAATAAAACATACTCAGAATTACTTTGAAAAGGAGTGTTTAATCATAGCATAAATGGGCTCTGTGATAGGATTTGGAATTTTCATAAAAATATTAAAATTATTATGTGCTTCTTAAGCATATTTTTACAAAAATGGTATTTACAAAAACATCATTTAAAGTATAGAATTGTCAGATATTAAAGGTTACCCTGAAATTTTTTTGTTTTGTTTCAGTTTCATTTAGCAAACATCTATTGAGTACTTAGGTGCCTCCCGAACTGAACTAGGCAGTGATGATGATCCTTAGTCACATCAGAAAATAGATGGCACCGTACTGCAGAGAAGGCACAGTACAGCTTAGGGAGGCTGAGAAATAAGCACAGTAAAGTGCAGTTGGTGCTATTATCAAAGTCTGTACTGGGCACAGCCATAGCACAGAAAGGAAATGAATCATCCTTGAGGGAAGAAGAGATCGTGGCTTTTCAGGCAGAGAAAGAAGCAGTAGCAGAGGCTTGGAGACAGAAGCAGCTTCAGATATGCACAGAAACACAGTTATTTCTGCAGGACTCATAGTAGAGTAGATAGACCATGGGGAAGACATAAACCTCAACAGCTCACAGAAGCCAGCCATCCTGAAGAAACTGGGCTTCTACTCCTGGACATCACTTATAAACAGTAGAGATTTGATGTATGTGTTAGGTCACTCGTGAGTGTGGAGGGCAGATTCTAAGAAGGAAAGGTGGGTACTTGAAAAAAGACCAATAGAAAAATTTTACATTGTTTTAGTTGAGGGATGATGAAAATCCAAACAAGAGTAATGGAACATTTATCTTTCATAATATCTGATTTGCTTTGCAACACTTTTTACTTACTTTTACTAGAACTTACTGAATTAAACTGATATGTGCAGCTCATATTACAGTAATGGCAAACACATGAGTATAATATGATAAATATTTTCCTTATTCAGCATAACTTCAAGAGACTCCTTTACCTGCATTATAATAATTTCAACTAAGGCATGTCCATAGTGTAACAGACATAAATGTACCACAGAATAAGATGAATTATCAAATTCGTCCTTGTCATATAAATTTTTGGTCTCAGGACCTCTTTATATTGTTAATATTATTAAGGACCCCCAAAAGCTTTTGTTTATATGGGTTAAGTTTATTAACATTTACTATATTAGAAATTAAAATAGAGAAATCATGAAAATATTTATTAATTAATTTATAAATAACAATAAGAAAGCAACAGCATGTTAAAATAATGTTTTAGGTGAAAAAATAATCATAGCCCTAAAAGAAAAAATCTACTGAGATTTTAAAAATATTTTTTATTTATTTTATTTTTATTTCTTTACTATTCTTTATTTTATAAATTTTTAAATCTCTTTAATATCTGGCTTAATGTCTAGATTCTTAAATTTGCTTCTGAATTCAATGTTATAATTTACATTTGGATGAAGAAAATCTGGCCTCACATGGATATGTAGTTGAAAATTTTTAACAGCCTTTACAATATATGTTCAATATATTGAATAGATTCAATATATATTTCAATACATATTCAATAATAGCCTTGTGAATAGTCTTCTTTGATAGTCTACCAAAACTAGGCAAATGGAATCCAAAACCATATCAATGAACTTGTACTCTGCTACATTAAAGTCTGTTGCTTTATCTTGCCCTTTGAATGGACCTATTATCCATGTGTGATTTTGTATCATTTTGCACTGCTCATTTGTAAAATATTGGTTGACTGAGCTATGCAGATCTTTGAAATGTTTGTTAATATCACCACTCATCACATCAGAAAATCCTTTAAAGCTTGAGAAGCTGTTGAACTTATGGTGGCAGATACAAGTTTTCCAAAATTCTAATTTTTCTCTTGAATGTTCAAATGTTGTCCTTGGTAACAAATATCCTCAGTTATTTTTCTTGAAATGACAGGCTCACTCCACTCGATTTCAAAAATTCATCTGCCAGATATCCAAGTCTAAGTAACCACAATTTGTCTGTCAGTCATTTTTTCAAGTAAAAATGGTGTTCCATAGAAAACTGGCTAATTCAGCTTGCAACTCAAATAATTACACAAGTGCTTTTTTTTTTGAGTCAATCATCATCATACCTTGGTTTGTGGAAGCTTTTTTTTTTTTTTTTTTT
>NW_006775627.1:485872-546714 GCF_000442215.2 Lipotes vexillifer | reverse complement strand
CCCGTGTCCCCTGCATCGGCAGGCGGACTCTCAACCACTGCACCACCAGGGAAGCCCGTGGAAGCTATTTTTATGCGTACTTCCCATTCCAGCACACAGAACATTTAAAGCAAGTGTACTTATGTATCTAGATGAAATAGAATTAATACTTTTTCCTGCTTCATGTTTAGTAAAACTGGCTTTTAATTTTACTTATATATTTACTTACTTATTTTTACTGGGGGTGAACAGTAGTGAAGAATACCACAACTACTAGTACAGTTTGGTGCCTTTGTCTTGATAAGTGTTAAAGGCTAAGAGTTTTAATTGCTCTTGCACCCTAAGTGCAAACGTCAATACGGTGAAAAAGACAAAAAATGTTTTTTCTTATGAAAATACTCTTGCCCTGAGGGACACCCTAAAAGGTTTCAAGAGAACTCAAGGAGGTCTATGGACCATACTTTGAAAATAACTGCTGAAATTGTGTTAATAATTTTTCTATTTTTTGGACTACATTCTATATGCATCAAAGGTTCTGAACATACTGAGAACACTACTGTGGAAATATTTTCCCATAATCCACTGAATGGAGGGAGGGTCAGAAATGAAATGCAAATTCCGAGGATAAAACAAAATGCCTAGTAATGAAAAAAAAAAAATGAGGGTAAGGGAGAGCAAGAAAAATTTTGGCTCCAGAGAAGAGAAATCTGAGATTCCATTCTTTGTCATCTTATAGAGAGTTTTATGGAGATCACCCTCTTCTTTTCTTTGCTTACTGATTTCTATTTAACTTTTTTACTATGTCCAAACTTCCTTTTCGGAATTTCTTCAAAGGACACTCTTGTCTTCATTCATACAGGTTGATCTATAATCCTCTGAATGCCTTAAATATTGGTGTGCAATCTTCCAGACTCTTCAAATCACCCAAAACCTGAAACACCAAGGGCCAGGCAGCACAGAAATTAAGGTATTCTAGACCTGAAACCAGTCTGTTGCCTCTTTGGTTTTGTACCAACACACTGACATACATAGCCCAAAATATCTGGCCTTTGTAAATGGCATATCACATTCCAGGGTAATATCAAAACTGCTGCCTTGGGAACATCTGTCAAGTCTCAAAGTAACTCTTTCCAGGATTTTCAAATCCACTGAATTTCTTAGATTGAAATATTTCACGTGACAGAATTCTCTTAGTTTTCCCTCCTCTTTGAATATACACTTAGAAACAATGAACTCTAGCTCCTTTTTATTCAATATTTGTCTTTAATTTTTAAATTATTAATATGTGCTTTAAAATAATCTAGATAGTCCTGAGCTGAGATGTTGGCTCTGCCATTTAACGAGGAACTCTAGTCTGAAGAGCCGATAGCCAGGCCTCTGCATGGGGCCAGCTATGAGCTAGTGAAACAGACTAAGCACAAAGGGAAAAAAGGTGGATGGGCTAGGCCTGAAGTAAGACTGCCAGATTTATGTCCTTTCCAGATGAAATGTGGATCCACTAGCAACAGGAGGTGTGAAGAGAGAGGACCTTCAAGATGGCAGAGGAGTAAGATGTGGAGATCACCCTCCTCCCCACAAATACATCAAAAATACATCTACATGTGGAACAACTCCTACAGAACACCTACGGAATGCTGGCAGAAGACCTCAGACTTTCCAAAAGCCGTGTGGCTGACAGGGTCTTTGTGTTCCACTGGCTGTCAGGCCTGGGCCTCTGAGGTGGGAGAGCCAAGTTCAGGACATTGGTCCACCAGAGACCTCCCAGCCCCACAAAATATCAATCAGCGAGGACTCTCCCAGAGATCTCTGTCTCAATGCTAAGACCCAGCTCCACTCAATGACCAACAAGTTCCAGTGCTGGACACCCCATGCCAAACAACTAGCAAGACACTAACACAAACCCACCCATTAGCAGAGAGGCTGCCTAAAATCATAATAAGTTCACAGACACTGCAAAACACACCACCAGACACGGTCCTGCCCACCAGAAAGACAAGATCCAGCCTCATCCACCAGAACAAAGGCAACAGTCCCCTGCACCAGGAAGCCTATACAACCCACTGAACCAAGCTTACCCACTGGGGGAAGACACCAAAAACAATGGGAACTATGAATCTGCAACCTGTAAAAAGGAAAACCCAAACACTGTAAGTTAAGCAAAATGAGAATATAGAGAAATATGCAGCAGATGAAGGAGCAAGGTAAAAACCTACCAGACCAAACAAATGAAGATGAAATAGGCAGTCTACCTGAAAAAGAATTTGGAGTAACGATAGTAAAGATGATCCAAAATCTTGGAAATAGAAAGGAGAAACTACAAGAAACGTTTAATAAGGACCTAGAAGAACTAAACAGCAAACAAACTATGATGAACAACATCATAGATGAAATTTAAAAATCTCTAGAAGGAATCAATAGCAGAATAACTGAGGCAGAAGAATGGATAAGTGACCTGGGAGATAAAATAGTGGAAATAACTACCACAGAGCAGAATAAAGAAAAAAGAATAAAAAGAATTGAGGACAGTCTCACAGACATCTGGAACAACATTAAATGCACCAACATTCGAATTATAGGGGTCTCAGAAGAAGAAGAGAAAAAAGAAAGGGACTGAGAAAATATCTGAAGAGATTATAGTTGAAAACTTCCCTAATATGGAAAAGGAAATAGTCAATCAAGTCCAGGAAGTGCAGAGTCCCATACAGGATAAATCCAAGGAGAAACATGCCAAGACACATATTAATCAAACTATCAAAAATTAAATACAAAGAAAAAATGTTGAAAGCAGCAAGGGAAAAGCAACAAATAACATACAATGGAATCTCCATAAGGTTGACAGCTGATCTTTCAGCAGAAACTCTGCAAGCCAGAAGGGAGTGGCAGGACATATTTAAAGTGATGAAAGGGAAAAACCTACAACCAAGATTACTCTACCCAGCAAGGATCTCATTCAGGTTCGATGGAGAAATTAAAACCTTTACAGACAAGCAAAAGCTAACAGAATTCAGCACCACCAAACCAGCTTTACAACAAATGATAAAGGAACTTCTCTAGGCAGGAAACACCAGAGAAGGAAAAGGCCTACAACAACAAACACAAAACAATTAAGAAAATGGTAATAGGAACATACATATTGATAATTATCTTAAATATAAATGGATTAAATCCTCCAACCAAAAGACACAGACTGGTTGAATGGATATAAAAACAAGATCTGTATATATGTTTTCTACAAGAGACCCACTTCAGACCTAGGGACACATACGGACTGAAAGTCCGGGGATGGAAAAAGATATTCCATGCAAATGGAAATCAAAAGAAAGCTGGAGTAGCAATTCTCATATCACACAAAATAGACTTTAAAATAAAGACTATTACAAGAGACAAAGAAGGACACTACATAATGATCAAGGGATCATTCCAAGAAGAAGATATAACAGTTGTAAATATTTATGCACCCAACAAAGGAGCACCTCATTACATAAGGAAAATGCTAACAGCCATAAAAGCGGAAATTGACAGTAACACAATAATAGTAGAGGACTTTAACACCCCACTTTCACCAATGGACAGATCAACCAAAATGAAAATAAATAAGGAAACACAAGCTTTAAATGAGACATTAAACAAGATGGATTTAATTGATATTATAGGACATTCCATCCAAAAACAACAGAATACACATTCTTCTCAAGTGTTCATGGAACATTCTCTAGGATAGATCATATCTTGGGTCACGAATCAAACCTCGGTAAATTTAACAAAACTAAAATTGTATCAAGCATCTTTTCCAACCACAACGCTATGAGACTAGATATCCATTACAGGAAAAAAACTGTAAAAAAAAACACATGGAGGCTAAACAATACGCTACTAAATAACCAAGAGATCACTGAAGAAATCAAAGAGGAAATCAAAAAATACCTAGAAACAAACGACGATGAAAACACAATGACCAAAACCTATGGGATGCAGCAAAAGCCGTTCTAAGAGGGAAGTTTATAGCAGTACAATCCTACCTCAAGAAACAAGAAAAATCTCAAATGAACAACCTAACCTTACACCCAAAGCAGTTAGAGAAAGAAGAACAATAAAACCCCAAAGTTAGCAGAAGGAAAGAAATGAAAAAGATCAGATCAGAAATAAATGAAAAAGAAATGAAGGAAACGATAAAACTAAAAGCTGGTTCTTTGAGAAGATAAACAAAATTGCTAAACCATTAGCCAGACTCATCAAGAAAAAAACGGAGAAGACTCAAACCAACAGAATTAGAAATGAAGAAGGAGAAGTGACAACTGACACAGCAGAAATGCAAAGGATCATGAGAGATTACTACAAGCAACTCTATGCCAATAAAATGGGCAACCTGGAAGAAATGGATGAATTCTTAGAAAAGCACAACCTTCTGAGACTGAACCAGGAAAAAATAGAAAATATAAACAGACCAATCACAAGCACTGAAATTGAAACAGTGATTAAAAATCTTCCAACAAACAAAATCCCAGGACAGATGGCTTCACAGGTGAATTTTATCAAGCATTTAGAGAAGAGCTAACACCTAATATAGATCAATGGAACAGGCCAGAAAGCCCAGAGATAAACTCACGCACATATGGTCACCATGTCTTTGATAAAGGAGGCAAGAATATACAATGGAGAAAAGACAGCCTCTTCAATAAGTGGTGCTGGGAAAACTGGACAGCTACATGTAAAAGAATGAAATTAGAACACTCCACTTCCTAATACCATACACAAAAATAAACTCAAAATGGATTAAAGACCTAAATGTAAGGCCAGACACTATAAAACTCTTAGAGGAAAACATAGGCAGAACACTCTATGACATAAATCACAGCAAGATCCTTTATGACCCACCTCCTAGAGAGATGGAAATAAAAACAAAAATGAGCAAATGGGACCTAATGAAACTTAAAAGCTTTTGCACAGCAAAGGAAACCATAAATAAGTCGAAAATACAACCCACAGAATGGGAGAAAATATTTGCAAATGAAGCAACTGACAAAGGATTAATCTCCAAAACATACAAGCAGCTCATGCAGCCTAATATCAAAAAAATAAACAACCCAATCCAAAAATGGGCAGAAGACCTAAATAGACATTTCTCCGAAGAAGATATACAGATATACACATGAAAGGATGCTTAACATCACTAATCATTAGAGAAATGCAAATCAAAACTGCAATGAGGTATCACCTCACATCACTCAGAATGGCCATCATCAAAAAATCTAGAAACAATAAATGCTGGAGAGGGTGTGGAGAAAAGGGAACCCTCGTACACTGTTGGTAGGAATGTAAATTGATACAGCCACTATGGAGAACAGTATGGAGGTTCCTTAAAAAAGCTAAAAGTAGAAGTACCATATGACTCAGCAATCCCACTACTGGGCATATACCCTGAGAAAACCATAACTCAAAAAGAGTCATGTATCACTATTTTCATTGCAGCACTATTTATAATAGCCAGGACATAGAAGCAACCTAAGTGTCCATTGACAGATGGATGGATAAAGAAGATGTGGCACATTTATACAATGGAATATTAGTCTGCTATAAAAAGAAATGAAACTGAGTTGTTTGTAGTGAGATGGATGGACCTAGAATCTGTCATACAGAGTGAAGTAAGTCAGAAAGAGAAAAACAAATACCATATGCTAATACATACATATGGAACCTTTAAAAGAAGTGGTTCTGAAGAACCTAGGGGCAGGACAGGAATAAAGACACAGACCTAGAGAGTGGACTTAAGGACATGGGGAGTGGGAAGGGTAAGCTGGGATGAAGTGAGAGAGTGGCATTGACATATATGCATTACCAAATGTAAAAGAGATAGCTAGTGGGAAGCAGCTGCATAGCACCGGATGATTAGCTCGGTGCTCTGTGACCACCTAGAGGGGTGGGATAGGGTAGGAGGGAGATGCAAGAGGAGGGGACCTACTAGAGAATAGACTTGAGGATATGGGGAGGGGGAAGGGTAAGCTGTGACAAAGTGAGAGAGTGGCGTGGACATATATACACTACCAAACGTAAAATAGATAGCTAGTGGGAAGCAGCCGCATAGCACAGGGAGATCAGCTCGGTGCTTTGTGACCACCTAGAGGGGTGGGATAGGGAGGGTGGGAGGGAGGGAGACGCAAGAAGGAAGAGATATGGGAACATATGTACATGTATAACTGATTCACTTTGTTATAAAGCAGAAACTAACACACCATTGTAAAGCAATTATAATCCAATAAAGATGTAAAAAAAAAAAAAGAGGGAGGGGATATGGGGATATATGTATACATATAGCTGATTCACTTTGTTATACAGCAGCAACTAACACAACAATGTAAAGCAATTATCCTCCAATAAAGATGTTAAAAAAAATAATCTGATATTGTCACCTAAGGCTTGTCATTAACCATCTCTTCCTCTTCACACAGATCCCTCCCACTACACCTTCAACACAAATAACTTCACATCTCCAAATGCAACAAATACTAATAATTACCCTCACTGCTCCATCCTGCCACCTCTAGCTCAATAGTGTAAACTGTTAATTTACTCTTGTCATCATTCTATTTGGTAATGATGATAACCTTATAACTTGATTTTCCCAGTTTGAGAAGTTTTATTCTAAATAGGTAAAAAATTTATGTACATGCTTGTCAGTATTTACAGGGATTTTTGTTTGTTTGTTCTTAGTTCTCAATCTGAGGTCAGTTCTTACTAAAACAATCCATTGCAAATAGTAGATGCTCCAAGAATATAAGATGACTTTCCCCAAATTTTGCTGAATTCTGAAGGGAGAAGCTATATTACCAAATTATACAATTTTCTGGACAACACCCTTTTGACACTTCAAAACTACCTTTATGTTAGATCCTTTCCCAAAGGTAATCTATTTGTTATAAATTTTTCAAAAATACTATATTATATATAGTATATAGAGGAGTTTTGGGCTGATGAAATATTCAAATGCTCAACTGTTCCCTAAATAACTTTGAGTTTACTATTTTGATTAGAGATACAATAAACATCTTTGTACAAAATAGACTAACCCATTTCCATTTGAAAAATAATGTATGCTAACTTTTATGCTGACTTTGAAAGCAATACATGCTTATTTTAGAGAATTTGTACAAAAAATACTTTGTTATGTAAAATAAATTATTACCACTGATAATTTTGCATTGTAGGGGTCATTTTATCATTTATTCTTTAATACTTTCTTTTTTGCTTTACATAATTAGCATGTATTAATTTGTTACTAGAAAAATAAGATGTAATATATTTTTTTTTAAAGAAAATTTTTAAAAAAGAAAATTGAAATTGCAATCCCATAAACTGGAGATAACTATCACATTATTTCCAGGGTTTTTTTTTCTAGGCAAATATACTTTTTTTGTTTTCCATTGAAATCTAGAAATTCCATTGAAATACTAGATATCTACGTTTTTATGGTACTTTTTCATGTACCACTATATCCTGAATAATTTTGTATGGAAGTAAATACTCCTTGCAATATGGAAGCTCTATAAGATCTCATTATTTGCATGGACAATGATTTATTTAAACTTTCTTATAACATTGTGTATGTAGATTGTTTTCAGTTTTGTTTGGTGGAATTACTCTTTCCAAATGGGGAATAGTTTGGTGGGACTGTCAGTCAAGGGACCCAGTTCACCCTTAACTAAAGGGACAGAGTCACAACTAACCGTGACTAATCAGATGGTCACTTCCTGGAATTTTAATCTTAAATCTGAATGTTAAAAAAAAAAAAAAAAAGCCTGAAAACAGTTGAACTGATTCATTCCAGAAGATAACAGCTTGTTGCAGAAACCACCAAAAAGTCCAAAATCTGGGCTACCTTACTCCTGTCATTTCCAGTGTCTAGATTTTAGCTATCCCTCGAGTATGTGAGCTGTAGTAACTTTACAAGACATTACTTGTATACTTAAATTAACCTCAGTCTCCGAGTCTTAGGTGTGTCCCAAATGAAACTGAAGTTAATTGAAACACTTTGAAATTAATTATTTTATTTATGTTTCTCCTGAATACCTAATATTTTATATCACTTTTTGTCACTTTTCTCATTGAAACAAATAAGAGCCTTAGTTTAGTAAACTTATCATAGATTGTGAAAATGAACATGACATTGTAGGCATACAAGTGGAATCAACGTCACTGCCATTTTGCTTTTGTGGACTTTATTATTCATCTGTCTCATTAAATGCAAACCTCATTAATTGCCTTTATTTGACTATTAACAAGCACACAGACAACTCCATATTATCTAGTGGGAAGAAGGCATGAATAATGAAAGACTACCATTAACAACAACAACAATTTCATTGACAATAAAAAATGACCTATCAGTTTCAATCATCTTTTCTCATTATTTTAGCAGTCATAAGTATAGCCAAAGACGACTGCTATTGGCTGCACTGTGACCCCTTCAAAATTCATGTGTTGAAGCCCTAACCCCTAGAACCTCAGAATGTGACTGTACTGGGAGATAGGGCCTTTAAAGAGGGGATTAAATTAAAATGTATTAGAATGGCCTCTATTACAATCTTACTGGTGCCCTGATAAGAAGAAATCTGGACACAAAAAGAGACACTAGGAATGCCCGCACATGCACGCATGCACACACACGAAACAATATGAGGACCCAGAGAGAAGGCTGCCATCCATAAATTAAGGAGAAAGACTTCAGAAAAAAAAAAAAAAAAAAGCCTGCAGACACCTTATCTTGAACTTCTATCCTCCAGAACTGTGAGAAATAAATTTCTGTTGTTTAAGATATCAGGTCTGTGGTACTTCATTATGGAAGCCTTGACAAACTCATACAACAAGTAACCCTATTTGAAAGGCACACCTCCACCTCAAGTTCAACGTTTTCCCCTCAACGGTGCTTAGAAAGCAAGAGCAGACTAGCAACATATATTATACAGATAACCTTTGTATAAGTTTGGGAGAGCACGTGCAATACAGTAGAGATTTTCTTAAAAATAATTAGTAAGTAATCTTTCTCCCAAAATGTTAGCTCATTACTGAACTCTATACCATCTCCTTAAATTTCCAGTAGAGTCATTAATGAGTATGCTTTCAATTATAATAAAAAAATTTGACATGAAGTTAGGTCAAAAAAGCATTTAACAGTTAAAGGCATATGGGACAATTTTTTCATACTTTAAAGTTATATGGATTCTCCAGAAGGGAGAATCTTACTGCTCGTTTTTAAAGAAAAAAGTCACCCCTAGTACCCAGCATATGAAATTATTGCTAATAGTAACATGCTAAAAACACAGACGCACTTAAATATGGCATGGCCAACAAGATAAACAAGACAATTCAATGGGGAAAGAATAGTCTTTTCAACAAATGGTGCTGGGACAATTGGATGTCAACGTGCAAAAGAATGAAGTTGGACCCCTACCTCATATTACATATGAAATCTAACTTGAAATAGATCACAGCCCTAAATGTAAGAGATAAAACTGTAAAACTCATAGAGAAGAAAGAGAAGTAAATTTTCATGACGTTGGACTAGGCAATGGTTTCTTATATATGACATCAAAAACACAAGTGACAGAAGAAAAAAATTAAAGCCAAAGATTATAGACACTTCATCAAAATTAAAGTCGAGGTTGTAGGTGGAGCATCAAAGGAGGAAGAGGCCATATGAGAGGCAAGGACTTTTCAACATTTACGGGGATAAACTAAGAAGCAAGGTTTATTCTAAGTTAGAAGAGAAACTCATATTTGCTAGAAAGGAGCTACAGTGTTAGCAGGTGACTGAGAGAGTGGGAGCAAATAGCCAGGCAATAAAAAGATAAACCATTAGAATGTGAATTTTGAAACAGAACTATAACAACGAAAGGTTTAATATAGATAAACACGAGAGCTGATGCTTGTGTTTTACCATATTGTTTTAAAATCCCATTAATATGAATTCATTTGCAAAAAAATGATTTGTTCAAACCCTCTCAACACCTACTGTGTCGTGACCCCTCTAGGGGACGTACAGACTGGCTTCCATCCTTAATGTCCACTCCCAGCCCACACCTCCTCAGTTTGGTCATTTCAGGGGGAAAGTCCTCAAGTGCAAGCAAGACTGACTGGGTAACAGGGGCTGCTTTTAATTTTAACTGATAGTTTATAGCAATCTAACCAATGATCTCATTCAAACAGGTTTTTTATTTTTTCCACCGAAGAGTGTCTTTTAACTACTTTTAAGCCACTTTCACTGCATAGCAGGAACTATAGCATTTTTCACAGAACTTTACAAATTGTTAAAACTTTGTGTATGTGTGAAAATGACTTGGCTTAGTTTTTTTTTAACCTAGTAACTTATCATTAAATATGAGACTTAAATTGACTTGACATTGCTCCTGGATATGTTTTTTATAAATGCCAGGGACAATTAGAGCCCTAAGCACACTCACTGAGACTCCACAGATCTGGCCCCATTTCATTCCATTTCTTCTGCTCTCGTGATCACTCATGAGGCAGGTGCCATTCCTTATACCTGTCAGACACTGTGCCCTTTGGGACTTGTGTCTTCTCCCTTCCCTCTTCCCAGAATGCTCTTCTCTCACCTCATTCAGATAAAAATTACTTTCTGCACCTCTTGAACATCGTTTTTTCTCTCTTCAGGCCCCTTTCATCCTCGCTATTGCCTTATGCTGCCATATTTTTCTTCAAAAAAACATGTATTCACTATTATTTCATTACACATTGATTTGTCTACAAACTCCATCTTTAGACTGAAAGCACCATGTGGGCAGGAATTTTGTTTTATGGCACAAATAGTATAGAAATAGTATAGAAAGGCACATTTGTAAAAAATGAATAAATCAAGCAGATACAGAGAATCATTCTAAACCAAAGTATTGTGAAACTCTGGCATGTAAGGAAGCAGATGAATTATAGCTGCCATGTACAGATGGCACCAATCTGAGTCTTTACTATCTAGGCTAAGCTATTGCTCTACCACCACACAGGTGATAAAGAACAGTAAAGAGCACAGACTCTGCAGCCAGACAGCCTGGGTTCAAGTTTGGGCTCTGCCACCTACAAACTGTAACTAAGGGCAAGTTAACCTTGCTGTGCTTCCTTGGTTTCCTCATCCATAAAGTGTGACTGATAATAGTACCTACCTCACAGAATTAAATGAGAAAATATTTGTAAGGTGCTGCTTAGAATAGTGGCTGGCACAGAGTAAGTGTTATATATCTTTGTTAAATAAAATAATAAATGGGAACCTGGGTAAAAGAAAAAGTTGGAAAAGCACAGTTTGGGACAGTTTGGGAAAATTTGGCTTCATTTATTTTTTCTGACCATAGTTGCTCTGAGAATCAATCTCTTCCCTTCCCCTACCCTAGAGCAGTATCATTTAAATTGATCTGTGAAACATGCTTAATTGACTAATCAGAATTTCAAAGGGAAGTGATTACTTCACAGATCCCAGCCCCAAATAGCTGGGATTGTCACCCTGTCTCCACCCTCCCTATAATCTCTTCCTGCACCCCCCTGCCTCCGTTTCACAGGTCGCTGGGAGATTGGGCCTATGCCCAATCTTGGTATTTACAGGGAGGGAATGATGGGTTAGGCCTCTCCAACTACTCAAGAGGAAAACAATACCTTGTATGGGACCCCAGGCTAAAATTTGCAGGGATGCGTCCCTGTGTGAGCTCACACAAATATAAACCCGTGAGGAGTGCTTTGTCTGTAACATCCTAGAGGTAACTCCAAAAGAACCCCCAATTTTTCCCTTCCTTGTCTGCAACAACCAGAGAAGATGCTCTTCCGTTTTTCCTCTCTGAATCAGTGCCCTCTACACAAGGAACTAGAATGTTTCTTACTGGACTCCTATTGTGAGATTCCAGAGTTTTCATTCCCTGTGTTGGTGGCAATAGTTTACTTCTGGGTCTCTGGTCTGTCCCTTTGCCCCTGGTATCGCTGGTTGGTAAAGCCAAATCCTGGCTGAGATCCCCAGTGCCTTCCTGGATACTGTATAATTAATTAGGCCTCCAATTGTGCCTTCCCCTCCCCTCCCATACATGGAGAAAACCTCTCAACCATGACTTAAAGGGAAACTGCCCTAATAAATGAGTCTCCAGATACCAAATTTCCCAGCAGGAGGGGGGCCATGTAAACGGAGACTATTAGTATTGGCAGCAAAATCCAACATGTTATTTTTACCAGTAAGACCATTCCGGACATACTGGACGCCTAGAGAGATATTTGAAAAAACAGACCAACAATGTGAAGAGGGAAGAAAGAAAAAAAAGCCATACAAATGAGCTACAGTGAGTTTCTTGGAAACTAATTCCCTTGCTCAGTTCATGTGATATAACCAGCCACTGGTGCTCTGTGCTGGTGGTTTATAACGTTACCTCACCCTCTCCACGAAATTGTTTTCCTGTAAATCTCAGTGGCCATCCATTCCTGTCTACACATTATGTTCCTAAAATAGACACCATCTAAAAATCTCTTCAAGGAGCTTTGTGGAGGAAGGCCTAAATTACAACACTGCTCAAGAGGGATGCAATGGCTTGACAGCAATTACAAAAGCAGTGGCCGCAAAGGAGAGGCTTAAAAGTTTTTCACCGGAGTTGTTCAGCTTCCCAAATGCACAAATGAGGGGAAAGAAAAGTGTCAGACACTGGTGAACGTGCAGGAACTCCAAGTTGCATCACCCTGGCATGCCAGGTATTGCAGCAAATAGGAAAGGTAAGCGACCTGCCAACTGGACTGGAGAAACGAAAGCAGGGATCACCAACCTCAGCATGGAATTTTCCTATTTCTGTTTGGCATCAGCCTCTTGGTATGATTGAAAGTGCTTAATGGAGAAATATGTTCCGTTACTACACTAGCACATCAGAAATGCCACGTGAACCTGGAAATCCAAAGAAAAAAGGAGCCACATTTTATAGATGTGATAGCAACAGCATTCGGCAATTCGCAAGTTTGCTACTGCACCTCAGAGATATTTAGTCACATGCACATATGGAGAGAATGCTACCCTACTTTGGCTTTAATCATTTTGTGGGACATGTGAAAATGCACCTACCACCACTCTTTTTGGACTGATTTGCTAAAGAGGAGTGACAATTGTCATGAAGTCACTGAAGGGAACAAAAAGAAATGAGGGAAGTAAAGGCGGCGGGGGAATGGGGAGTGCCTTTAAACAAATACCTCAAACAGGTAGGAGAGAGGGGATCCATGGTAACAAAGACCTCTGAAAAAGCCTCACGTCCACCCAGAGACATTTTTTTGTGTGTGCTGTTTGGAAAAGCAAGACGGTTCACACTGGGACCTGAACAGCATCTGCAGCATCACCGCGGACAGTGACCTCTGTGCAATTAACAGTAACTCAACCTTTCCCATTTGGCATTCCAGGAACAACGGATTCTTTCCCGCTACCCTCCAGCTCCTTTGTTAGCCTGCTCAATCGGAGTTACAGAGATTAAACCATTGTCCCCTTCTGACCCAAGGCATGAGGCTTTCCTTCTCAAAAGCTCAGCCTCTGCCGTAGGAGCCTCAAAGCCCTGCAGTGCTCCGACCCCAGCAGCTGCCCCGCTGCCTTCCTTCTTCCTGTGGGGTTAACACTGAGATCTAATTTTTGCTCCATCCTTAGGAATGCTACGACCTCTATTCACAGCGCGGCTAGTCCAGTTCTAAAGCACCAGTGAAGGAGGAGGGGGCGTCAAAAGGACACCTTGAATAGGATGGAGGCAAGCAAAGGCAAGAACTGGCCAGGTGCCAAGCTATTTCAGGCCGAAGAATCCCATCTCGTATCAAAATGCTGAATTGCAAAACAAACCTGATTTCAGTTCGTGGAAGGTGGAGACAGGAGGGGGGAGGGGAAGGGGAGGGGAAGAGAGGGAGGAGGGGGACCCGTTGGTCCGAATTCACATGCAAAAATGGACTTCCTGCTCTGCCCAAACTGTATTTCCACGGGCTCTTTTTTCCCCAAAATAACCGGAACGAACGTGCCTAAGATCGCGACGAAACAACCAGACGGCTTACCTGATAAAAAGGAAAATTACCCATCTGCAATGAGGAAGAGCATCTCCCAAAGACCAGATGATAACAACGTGCCTTCAGTTGCAATTCAGATCCTTCTTGCAAAAGGTGACCAAGTATTTACAAGGGCTGCAGTCTCACTGGGGCAGGACACACATACACAAACACACACACGCACACATACACACATGCACCAGAGACCTCTGCAGTACCCTCTCGGCTTCATCCTCGCTTCACTCTATGGTACCTAATACAAATCAGCAAATAGCTTTTTTTTTTTTTAAAAAAAAGGTCGAGGTAGCACCTTACATTACATCGCCATCTAGTGGCCAAACATTAAATATTTTCTCACCAGCCGGATTTCTGTATTATTTCTCAACCTCTTTTCTCTCTCAGCCTCATCATTTCCCTCTTCCTTTTGGCTCTCTCACTATTGCTTCCTCTGTTTCCCCTTCATTCCTAATTGCTCTATCATATCAAATACCTAATGACTGAAAGATGAAAACGTTTAAAACTAAATATAGCTATTTTCAAGTATAGAAAATAACTTGAGTGTTGTTTTTGAATTTTATTTTTGTTAAAAAGTATTACTTTATTCCTACTCTGAATCATTATTATCTTTACTAACTTTAGAACTTGTGAATAAAAACTTTGTCTTTTTTATTCCACCAGAAGAAAATTGGGAGGCCCTTTATGACAGATCAATGGCTTTCCATTGGGGATCTACTTGAAATTTTTCTCATTTTTAATATTGTTTTTCAATAGCAGGCTGTTTGTTATAGTGAAGAGCCCAGAGTGAGAGGATGTGAGCTTTACTTCAGCGCTTACGACCATGTGCCTTTGAGCAAGTCTCTGAACTCTTCTGTGAGAATTTACATTTCCCCACCTCCATCTGTGATTAGAGGTTAAACAAGATTATATTCCCACTCTGTCTATGGTTCTATTATCTTTTACTGCAATATATTTCCCCATTTTGTGGACACAACCTATAGCTTAGTTATAATAACATGTTTTAGTAAGCAAATATCTATTTTGACTCAAATTAAGTATTACCTATTGATAGAATTATGAAAGCCATGTGTATCAGGTTTTCCTAAAACAATGGAGAATTCGTGCTAAACTATTTATAACTCCAGGAGATGAGAGTGCAGCTTTCTGTGTTACAAACTGTACTTTAAAACTGAAGCAGTCTTTAGCATTTGGTCCTGCATATGCTCACAATTAACTATGTGTAGATTAATCATGTGGCATAATTTGCAGTAAATATTTCATCCTGGTTGTCTTCCATCTAACCCACTTATTGTTGATAACCATCTTGCCTGTGCTTTACCATTTATTAAATGACATCACCTTCAATATTTAATCGTTCTACTCCTTACTATAGGACAGTGTGATAGATACAATTAATATTATTATAATTATTCCCATTACACAGTTGGGAATACTGAGGGTTTTCAGAGCCTTATTGAGATTTATTTAAGGCCACACATAGCTTGCAAAGCAATAAAACTAAGGCTCTTGGTCCATTTGTTCTTTACAACATACTCAAAAGGCCTCCTTTCTTTCCCTGTTCTAGAACCACAGGAATGTAATTTGCATGTTTCTGTTCGAAAAATATCTACTAACCCTTATTTATAAATTACTCATGGGCCCATCTCCTTATCTATAAAAGAAAAAAATTAAGTAAGATCATTTCCTGTGCCAGCTCAAAAATCCTACACTTCCACAAAAGCTAGCCAAGGTAGCATGAACACTTAAAGCTATTCAGGGAATCTCCTGGTGGTCCAGTGGTTAGGACTCAGTGCTTTCACTGCTGGGGCCCGGGGTCAATCCCTGGCAGGGGATCTAAGATCCCGCAAGTCGTGAGGTGCAGGTAAATAGTGTTCTTCAGTCTCTGGTAGAGTCTGGGCAATGTTGAAAGGAGCTGGTGACCAATGGACCAATGTTTGGTAAATAATTACCAGGATGTTAGAGACGAAGAGGAAGTGGGAAATATGTGAACTAACAGGCAGTACTTTTTTAAATTTTAGACTAACATGTTACATATGAATGGTCCTTATAGTTTAGAGAAAATAAGAACACCCCTGACCACATGCTTTCATGCCTTCTAATTCCTTATTGCAGAGGTCAATTTTTTGAGTATCTGCTCATAACAGTCATCCTCCCAACAGCTCTCCCTACCTGATCCCCAGAGGTGAACCTGTGCTCCTGGCTACAGAGGACCAGGACAGGGAAGGGTGCGACATGTGATTCTGGCAGCTGTGGGCTCCACTTCACCCTCCCAATGCAGACTCAGGGCCAAGTGGGCCAGGGCGCTGAGAGAAGGGAATCATGCAGGTGTGGAAGACGAAATAGTGACGAAAGACAGAGCCAGAATCATCAAAAAGTCTACAAATAACAAATGTTGGTGAGGGTGTGGAGAAAAGGGAACCCTTGTACTCTGTTGGTGGGAATGTAAATTGGTGCAGGCACTGTGGAAAACAGTATGGAGGTTTCTCAAAAAAGCAAAACTAGAACTACTGTATGACCCAACAATACCACTCCTGGGTACATACCCGAAAAAGACAAAAGCACTAATCTGAAAAGATACACGCACACCAATGTTCATAGCAGCATTATTTACGATCACCAAGACACGGAAGCAACCTACGTGCCCATCAACGGATGGATAAAGGTGAGAGATATATGTATACTCAGACATAAAAAAGAATGAAATTTTGCCACTTGCGGCAACATGGATGGACTTGGAGGGCATTATGCTAAGTGAAATAACTCAGACAGAGAAAGATAAATACTGTATGATATTGCTTCTACATGGAATCTAAAAAATACAACAAACTAGTGAATATAACATAAAAAGAAGCAGACCCACAGATATGGAAAACAAAATAGTGGTTACCGGTGGGGAGAGGGGGAGTGGGAGGTACAAACTGTTGGTTGTAAGATAGACTCAAGGATGTACTACTGTACAACATGGGGAGTATAGCCAATATTTTGTAATAACTGTAAATGGAAAGTAACCTTTAAAAATTGTATAAATTCTTTTTTAATAAATAAATAATTTTTTAAAAAGAGCCAGCAAACTCCTGATGACTTCCTGTTTCTGGCTCTAGTCTTTCCCCAAATCAAGATACTTTCCTGATTTGGGGTGTCATGATAGTCACAAATAAACTCCATTGCTGCTTTAGTTGAGCTTGGTTTCTGCTCCTCTACGGAATCCTAGTCAGTTCACTCAGACTGCAGGAATCCAAATGCCCTAGCCCTTGAGAGCTCTCAAATACTGCTCATAGTTTGGGCATCTGACACCTCACCTATTCACTTCTTCAAGCACCGGCTAGAAGCCAGGCACATTTCCAGATACAGAAGTTACATCAGTGAACAAACCAGATCAAATTCCTCTAGTAGCTGAGTTTCTTTACTCTGACACATCAGATAAATGGAAAGCCATGCTGTTTTCAGTGCACGCATCACCCTTCCACCTCTGTATCTTTGTTCATAATCTTCACTTGACAGAGCTTCCTTCTATCTGCTCATAGAAAATTCTACCAATGTTTTAGGTCACGTATTCTTTTTTCTCTAATGTCTTTCTTGTTTTCTCAGTAGGTAGAATCTCTTTTCTTTTGTTAATTACAGAACAACTTCGTGTTTTATTTTGCAGAATGTGGTCATTTGTTAAGTTGAAAGCATTGGGAGTAAGAGAATAAATGCCTATTTTGACAAACTGGGGGGAAAAAAGGCTGGCATCACACCCATCGTACAATGAGTATATTTAATGAGTAGCCTGTCATTCTGTACACAAGACATTTCATTCATCAGAGCTGAGCCAATTTAACAACAATGGTAACTTTAAATATTCCTTATATTAGGCCTGGCATAAAGGTAAAGTATGAGATTTTTATTAAATTAGTATAGTATATACTTAAACTCACATAATCCTAAAAGTTGGCAAAAGATAAATTAAAATGAGTCTTTATCTGTGTTCCCTTATAACACTACTGCTCTTGTCCCTTTTGGCTTCGTGGGAGAGTTTTATGTACATATTTGCCTCCCAGATTCTAAACTCCCTGTGGAACCAGTCCTGTATTTTATTTACCTTTGAGTGGAAGTTAATTTACTGAGATATAATTTTCTCTTTCCCACTATTACGTTTCCAGTTTCAAAGAATGAGCAGGTAATTTCCCCCCCTTTTCTTCCCACCCTGAATGTTAGCCATTCTAGGAGATCCTCTGTAATTTCATCTTAGAAGGTGGAAAGAAAGTACTGGCCATTTCCTATGTGACAATACTTCTTAAACCTGTGAATACATGGACTTACTAAACTGGCTAAGAGGCTTGGGCTGTGCCTTTCCTATGAAAGAATTCCTAACAAGGCAAAGAGAATGAAAGCATAAGACGCCCTTTAGTTTTTGAAGCATTCTCTCTGCCATGAGGATTGGATTGTTCCTTTGGCACAGCTTTCATGAGGGCTAGGGGCAGCAATTCACTGCTCAGTGCCCAATACAGAAAAGGAATATTGTAATGGGACATCATCACTGTCATTAAATCTTAGGTGTTAAAGAGGAAGAGAAGTCACTCAGGTGGAAAAAGCCATGCCACGTCTTTTTGCCTGTCAGTACTGAGACAGCATGGAGAATCTCCTGCTGCAGTGAGAACTCTGAAAGAGTTCAAGGAGAGAGCTCAACATCAGAAGGCTGAAGAATCAGTGCAAATATTATTAATATTTATTAAATATTTATTGAATATTATTTAATATTTTCTTACATAGAAAATAAAGGGAATTTGTTATTAAAATACGCTGCCTGATGTCCAGCTCTTGGAGTTCTGAACATTTTACTTAGCTGCCTTACAAAAAGAGTTAATTAACTCTTAAATTAACTTGAGGCCTGGCGGGAAGAAGGGGATCATCCTTGATCTTTGGCCAAAACTTTCCCTAAGTTATGGTCAAATCATTATGTTTTGAATTTTGGATTCCCTTGTTCAGAGTTATAAATGACATTAGAGTTTTAAGGCAGAAAGTGTTTCTAGATTCTCCTGTAATTTATTTGGGAATCTAGGCTCACTGAGCTGGTTTCCTTCTTGAAGGAAAGGGATCAGGATGCTGGTGTCTGGAGTTGAACCTGGACAGTGGTCTGACCTTGGGATGGTGTCCCCTAGATACAGTGGTGTTGCCACACGGGCTGTGGGTGGTGACAGGCCTTCTGATGGAGTGAGTTAATGATTCCAACATGGATAGAAAATACCAGAGTCAGAATATGAACCCAGACTTTATGATTCTAAATCCACAGGACCACTGTGTTATTACCTGGCTTCAAATCCTGGCTTTGCCCCCTGTGACTGAAAAATGGAACTCAGCTAAAGCACAGTACTAATGTGATACCATGGTAAACATCGTTTTCCACTCCGGGGCTTTGCTTTTATAGGTATGAGTTTCCCAGTCCTATTTTTTGAACATGCAGCATTCTGCCAAGATTTACTACCAATTCCTTGCTCTCTCCCAAGCATTCACTAACACAGTGCCTTTAGCAGCCACTATTTTAGAAATAGAAATCACTTCCTAGCAGAAAATATGAACTCTTATCTAACTTTTCAGGTTAATTTATCCTTTTGAAAACGAGCCAGAAATAAATGTGGAATTTACTGACTATTAGATAAATAAAGAAAGAAACTTCAATTAAGAACACTCTTTTAGGAGGACTAGAGCCAATGAGTTTTTCAGCAAGGGTAAAGTTACAATTTCTTAACAACACAAAATTGGCCTTTGGTTTCAGAACATTTTGTAGGTACTAGAATGTAAACATTTAACACTAGTAAACTCCATACGTCCCACTAGGAAAGAAAATCAACTATTTTTTCAAACATGATACCAAAATATTTGAGGGCCCCCCATTTGAATTTACTGAATCAAAGCTGTATGGGCTTGTGATTTCCTACTCATAGATTGTCATTTTTTAAAATCACCTACAATATATTGACCTTATATAATTGGAATTGTTTTTATTACCAATTTTATTCTAAGATGTTTCTCAAATGTCTATAGAATCGATGTGTTTGTGGGCACACGAAATTTTACTAAAAGTTTCTAAAAAATTGTTAAAATTACTCCCAACTCTCCCTCTGGTAGTGGAGGAAAATGAACGGTAAGGGTTTTTCTTACCTCACCACAATGCTGTATTTTATTTATTTTTTTTTTTCATTTTTTTTTTTTTTGTGGTACACGGGCCTCTCACTGTTGTGACCTCTCCCATTGCGGAGCACAGGCTCCAGACGCGCAGGCTCTGCGGCCATGGCTCACGGGCCCAGCCGCTCCGCGGCATGTGGTATCTTCCCGGACCGGGGCACGAACCTGCGTCCCCTGCATCGGCAGGCGGACTCTCAACCACTGCGCCACCAGGGAAGCCCCAATGCTGTATTTTAAAGTGAGAAAGAGAGGGAGGGGATTATGATGGAGATCATCAGATCCTCCCAGATCACCAGATTCTCCACTCCTTCCCTGCTATTCCATCCAAAGCAATGAAAGCCAGAATTTAATCATAAATCCACAGAGGATTATTCCCAGGGTGGCAGTTACTTCTTGTTGGAAGATTCACTGCAATTTCCTTTCAGTTACATAGGTAGCCATTGGTGGTGGAGAAGGAAATAATGGTATTCCCACACCAAATAAACAGGTTTTATGGACAAGACATAATAATGAACAAACCTGATTTCTCAAAGGGAAATTAAATATATAAATATAAAGCATCTGATGAGATCAGCATTGCAATATTGTTTCAAGATGGGTATTAAATTACAAAACTACTTTTTATCATTTCACATAATATTATTCTTCCTCTGTTATACAACCATCCAAGCAACACTCTTAAAATAACTCCATCATTTTACATTATATACATATATCAAACCATTACGTTGTATACCTAAAACTAATACAATGTTATATGTCAGTTACATCCCAATGAAAAAAAGCACTCTAGTGTTCCATGTAAATGTCAATTTACAATCTTTTATTATTTGGGGTCCTGGTTTATTTTTGGTCTTTTTTTTCAGCTAAAGTGTAAGAGTATGCTATCAATATTTACTGAGGACAGCCTCAATGTCATTTTTCATAACAACAAACTCTTTGCCTTTCCCTAAATAAGCCAAGAGCCATCATATCTTCAATACTGTCCTTCCTTTCCTCTGCTTGGAGACCTCCTCTTCTCTGCCCACAACCCCTCCCTCTTTTATCTGTGCACGTCCTCATTGTCTGACCCTACCCCATAATCTCTTTGAGAGCAGGAACTGTTTTATTATTTTATTTCCTAAACATATTCCAGTGCCTGTGGTTGAATGAAGGTATTTTCTGAAGATGAACTGATGGTATCTGCTGACTACTGATGAATCAAAATTCCAGAATGAAACACCGCTACAATTTACAGGTAGGACAAAATAACGTTTTCAAACCTCATAGAACAGAATGTCAACTGACATAAATATTATCTTCACCACTTCTCTACAGAGATGATAATTTTTGAGGAAGTATGGAGCTGGAAAGTTCTTAGAGATTACTCAGACAAGGGATTTTACTTTAGGTATGAGGAATGACGTCAAGAGAAGTGATGTGACTTGACCAAGGTCACCTAGCTAGTTTTATCCCACAAGAGTCCATTCAATTGTTTTCCACAGTCTAACTATGAAGGAAATTAAAATTGAGTAGGTGTATCAGCATATAAGAAGCAAAATGGAAATGAGTGGAGTATTTCTAGATACACCACAATTGATTTTCACTCATGTTTTGACAGATGGATGTGATGAAGTGTATGATTGCAGTTACTGTTTAAGAAGGTGACAGACTAACCAACATTGGCTTAAGCAGAGGATAAAGAAAGTGACCGTCCTTCAGTCTAGCTCCACATACTGATCTTAAATGTTAACCACAAGATATTCAAGTTCAAGGGCGTGAGTATCAGGTACTCAGAGTGTAACACTGACAGCTTTCAGAAATGCAGACCCAAAAAGAGTGCCAGGAAATATCCAGGAAACAAATGGTCTTGAAGCTGTATAATTTCTTTGAAAAGCCAAAATGTAATCTAAAAATATATTGTCTGTTTCTTTAGGCTGATAAACCATATATATATGGCAGTTATCTTTCATATATGAAAACAAAATTTAATGTTTCACATGCCTAAGCTTTATGCCTCTTTCTCTAAATATATAAAGCCTTCATAAAGCTTTGACTCTTGAAATAAGATCAAAGATCACAATATTTAAATCATTATGTCCAGATCTACTGCCACAGGAGATTAAAGAGAGAAAAGAAATATCAGTGTAAATTAAGAAAATGCATGAACAGTTATAAAAAATTAAGTTACTGTGCTGGGTTCTCTTCTGTCTCTTTCCCATCCTCTTAAGTCAATTAAACATTATGCTTGGTTTTCGCCTGATCTATTTCATGCAGCAGTTTCCCCCTTTGTAAAGATGAGTCAGTTAAAGTTAGTGTTAAGAAAAATATGCTTGATTACTTATTGGAACCAAAACATGTTTGCCATTTTAATATATCTTTAAATCAACCACATCACTTTATTTATTGAAGAGGTTTAATTAGATTTTATAAAGAGGACTTTATTTAAACTAAAGGAAAGAGCTGATATTTATGAAGACAACTCTTTATTTACAGAATAAAACTGAACTTTGCCAAAACTTAGCATAAGCAAACATGTAGTTCCTGTTCCCCTAAAGGATTCTTACTAACATCTTTTTCCTTTCATGTTCAAAGGCGGAAAGCCACTGACTTTGCCAAAGAGCATAGCAAAGCTATTCATAATGTACGCATGTCATTAGGATTAGGTGCTGCCCTGTTTCTCTGGGAAATTTACACCTTTCACACAGTCCTAAGCAGTTCTGATCTTTAGAAATCCATTCACAAATGCACACAAATCACATATGATTACATCTCTCCTCCTCTCTTCCCTTGGGAAATGCAAGAATTCCACCTTAGGCCACATAATGGACAGAGGTTCTTCAGGGCCCACTTCAGGGCTTCACACTTTTAGAATAGATTGGCGAGTGACTGGGGGAGAAGGCACACGGAAAGGCCAGATGGTAATTACATTTAGCCTAGTCCTCCTAGAAGGCCTAGAAATTTTGTGGCCCATGAACTGAGTTACTACTCTTGGGATGGTCCCTATTCATATCAGATAGCACAGCACCGGACACCTGGGATCCTTTGGGTCTCAGGTGTGGGAGAGAGGTGCTGGGGAGCTGTACTCCCATGCCTATGTGCAGACTCCTATACCTGGTTGTCTACAGTTGGACTAAAGACAACCAGATGCATCTACTCATTATGGGATGCTAAAATGACAGAATCACTTTGTCTCAATGTTTTCCATGGCAATTGATACATAAGGAAGCTCAAAGACTGATACGCTTGTTTCCATGTTCCATTCAGTCTCTTTGAAAGTCTTATATTCTGGTTGTTATCATTACCTCACAGTAACCTGTATTCCTCCTCTCTGTAGGGAAGAACAAGCTGAATAAGCAGGAAAGGGCTCCTTCTGGGTCTGCACTTTTTAATTAACATATATGGGGTGTGACCATTTACATTTACATTTCTGCTCCCCTTAGTTTTGCTGCAGCTCAGCAATTACAGAATGTGGATCTTTCCATGACCTCAGCGATGATAAAGCTCAGAAAACCATTTGCCCTACTTCACGTGGTAGCTGCTGCCCCACAAGACAGCACTACCTTTATCCATAATTTCATCTGCCCGGATTCTCCTCTCCGGGGTGTCACAACAGAGCTACACTTCTGTGAAACATCTATTGCTTTAAAATTGCACCTTTGATTTAGTCAGGATCTTGGCAGAAAATAGAGTCTACATTCAAAAGGGGCTGAATGAATACAATTTAATGGAAAAAAAATGCTAAGTCGGTTCAGATGGTTGATGAAGCACGGAGGAACCAGCAGTGGAGAGAGCCAGACACCCCTGGGTCTTAACAGGCAAGGAGGTGAAAGCAGCTCTTTTGCCCTTTTCCTGTTTTGCCCATTTAACGATTCACTGAGATCCTTCTCCCTTTTTTCCCCTTTAAAAACTGCTGAGCAGAATCTTAGGAGTTGGTCTTGGGACATAAGTCCAACTTCTCCCCAGATTGCCAACTTTTCTGGTTAAGGAATCTTTTCTGTCTATTGACACTTGCCTCTTGAATTATTGGCTTTTGAATGGCAAGCAGCTGAACCCAAGTCCAATAACAGAGGAAATGGAAGCCCCAGCTCCCAGTGAGAGCAGGAGCTTTGGCAGACCTCAGCAGGAGGTTTACCAGAGGAGCATGCAGCCACCTAGACTAGAAAGTAGGGGGTGGTGGGGGCAATCCCTCAACTTTCCATCAATGCCTTCCTTGGGCTAAACCCAAAAGAACCCAGAAGACAATGGCTCCCAGATTATGTCTGACTATGGAAAGTGGCCTTTGGGGACTGAGGGTCTTTCCAGAGAATCGCTCCTTGTTGGACTTCTACCTGACATTTCACCACTCTCACCATTCCCTTCTCTGGACTTCACATTCTACAGCTGCTGCCAGGGCTCCAGCTCTTGCTGGGCTCTGGAAATGCTGCTCTCTCCATTTGCATATTTAGTCCTCCCCACTGGTGCATGTCCCTGG
The DNA here is from genome assembly GCF_000442215.2 of Lipotes vexillifer. Lineage (NCBI taxonomy): Eukaryota > Metazoa > Chordata > Mammalia > Artiodactyla > Lipotidae > Lipotes > Lipotes vexillifer. The sequence continues at coordinate 522,065 of NW_006775627.1, read as the reverse complement.
GCCTCATCATCTTGTTTTGGTCCCTTGAACCTACTCTGTAGGTTCCTGATTAAAACTTCCATTCCTCTGCATGCACAGCAAGGATGACTTGCAAGTTCCACAGATGTGAAGGGCTGGTGGGAAGCGGGGAAAAAACAGTGTGTCCCGTCTTATCTCTAAAAATCACTTCTTTCTCTTTGCATAAAAAACAAATGAAATTAAACTATTTTACGGAAATGAATAAAATCTTCAGGATAAGAGATTCTGTTTAATACCCTAACCCTTAGCACAGTGCCTAGTATACGGTAGGTACTTAGACGTTAGTATTTTCAAATCAATTCTGATAATGATTTAAGAGGAATAATAATGAATATACGCCAGGACCTTGAAACCTCACGGCAATCTCATGAAATAGGTACTATTATTATTATCATTATTTTATAGATGAGGAAGCTAAGTTTTTGTTTTGTTTTGTTGCTACTTCAAACAGTGCTGGTGCGAACATCACTTTACAAATGGTTTTCCCACTCGTACAGATACTTGTATCTGTAGATACATTCTCAAGAAATGGCTCTGCTGAGTGGAAGGGAATGTGCCTTTTCACTTTGGTGGCTATAACTAGATTTTCCTACAAAGGCATGGCACTGTTTTATACTCCAGTAGCAGCGTAAAAGACCTGTTTCCCACACCTCTGCCCTCATTAGGAATTATCAAACTTCTTACTTTGTTAACCAGGAAGTGAAATCTAGGCCAAGTCTTGACTTTGCCTGAGAGTTTCCTATAGGACTTTACTAGAAGAAACACAAAGATGTGTGGAGGAGAAAGAGAAAATGTGTTCCAAGAAGAGGAAATATTGTGTACAGACAGATTTCAGGTTGGGACTGTGGAAATGGTTAGAGTTTGGGTAGGTGGGTAGATGCAAGATCACATAGCGCCCAGCACGCCTGCTACACAAGGAAAGATGGAACCATGCTCACAAGGAAACCAGGAGAGTATGTTGAAACGCTAAAACCAAGTATTTTGGTTTTTCTTTCCACCAGTTTGAGGGAGCCATCTCTTTCCTGTCAGAACACTGACAGTACTAGTAGTCCTTATAATTGGCTTATTTGCTCCTAAAACCACTTAAGTCAAGGTGGATGCGGGTATGAGAGGGCTGACTAATTGTCAGGAGGACAATGGTTAGAAAATCTGGAGACCAAAACATTTCTTTTCCTTCTGATGTCCTGATCGTGCTAATATAAAGTTTTCTCTAATGTTTTTACTAGAAACTGCACATTTCCCTTATCCCAGTATTACATAATCAGAGTAATAGTCTTTAGCAAATTTCACACAGAAAATTGATACCTCTTCTATTTTCCTTGTATCCCCAAATGACACAATCCCAATGAAACACTGACAACTCTTTCAGATATCCTATTTCACTACTTCACTTTTTGGACATAAAATATAATGTCACTTTATCAGAAAACCATAATTTCATTTTAAAAAACAAGAAGGATTAATTTTTCACAGATCAGCATATTTATCAGACAAATTCCAGATCATGAGACACATGTGATTAGTGATGCATTGTAGGATAAATGATTAAAATGGCAGTATTGAGTCACTTGTTTTTCTTTAATTATTAATGGATATATGAAGTGGGTCTATTAAATCTAATCATCTTGGATTTGGTTGATATTTGGCTGCTCATGTTCCAGAGTTAATCTATTTACACAGAATATTAGAATTAGAAAAAAATCTGAGGAATTATTTAATTTATGCTCTCAATTGTCAAAGAATTTAACTTAGTTCGGTAGAAATTTTGTTTGGCTTTATCTTTAGGTCCAAACCATTTCTCAAAATAAATTAAGTAAATCAGTGTAATTTTAAGTTTCTTTTCCAGTCATAGGTACTTTCTCCCCATAGTTGTTCCTTCTACTCTGAAGAAAAATGTCTACATTTCCTAGGTTTTTCAAATCTCTCAAAGGATTATAATCCTGATAATATAATTATATAATTATGTAATTATTATATAATTAAATTATATGTAATTATATATAATACAATGATTGTATTATATTATTCAATATATTATGATAATATATGATTATATGTAATATAATGATTATTACCCTGATAATATAATTTTTAAAGAATAGGGGCCGACGTATTAGCAAAAACAAGTAAAAATACTAGACATAGGGTTGGCTAGTTATCATGGGATACTGCATTTTTAAAACTATCTTTAGGGGCAGGGTGAGAGAGTCCAGGTAACCATCCATCCTTGGTTATCCTTGTCCCACCTAATCTCCAGTTCCTGATGCCTCAGTTCTTTGAACATTTGTCCTTGAATCTAGCATCTTTTGAGTCCCAGATCCTGATATTGATATTAATGTCCTCTTTGCTCAGAAGATATTATACTAGGAGGACACCCTGGGACAGCTTGATATGTTGGGGACTGTCTGATGCTAAATATTGTTATAAACGATTATTTTCTGAACACGTTTAATATGTGAACGACACAGCAATAAACCACTTGACATACATTATCTCTTTTGAATTCTGACAAGGGGACAGTACCGTTCTCACCTGGCAGCTAAAGGGATTTTCAGAGAGGTTAAATAAATTGTCCGTGGTCACAGAGCTAACCAGTGATAAGGAAGGGGATTGTCTGACAAGACATTTATACCCCTAACTCTGCTGGGGTAGGGTGTAGCTTGAGAACTTCCACTCTCAACAGAAGACTCTAATATTGAGCTGAGTCACAGTTTCAGAAAAAATAGAATTCACATATACTACCAGTTCATTTGAAATTCATTGTATTTAATATATATTTAAATTATTCTCTATTGTATAATTTTTCCCTGAATTAATATTCCAAAATGGAATAAAAGATCTTTTAAGTTCTTCTCTGGTATTTACTTTAAGATCAAATAAAGCTGGAAGTGACTGGGATCCTGGTGTTGGGAAATGAGTCATTTAAAAGAAGAATTTATATTTGATGTTGGGAATAAATTTTCATGTTGTAAATCTGAGAAACTCTGTATATCAAACCCAAAAGAGTTTTGCTCAAGGTAAATAAAGAAAGCAGCATGAATGATTGACAGTTGCAAAGAGTACCAAATGTATTGCAGCCATAAGTGAACCACTTCGTCCTTTCGGAATTTGATTTTTCCTTCTAGATCTCATTGGCAAGTTGCTATTTAATTGACCTGAGTGAACAGAGTTACGTAAAGTCCAAAATACAAAGGAACTAGGTAGCATTAAGTGACATAATGCAGGTGACTATAATAAATGGTGTGTTGAAATCATTCCATATGCACTTTAGTAATACATATGAAGAACAATCAATTAAGCATATTATACAAATAAATGTATGATAAATTGGGGAAAATATATTAATCCTAGAAACCAAAACAAAAAATTGGTAGTACATCTCAGTCCTTATACTGAGTGCTTTGGAGAAGGAAGACCCTCGAAATAGGTCTTTATCAGAAAACACTTAGAAATTATACTCACCAATATGTTGAAACTACATACACTAGGGAGTCTTGCCTCATAGAATAGTAGAAAGAGAAGTAGATTTGACAACTGGAGATACTGAGCTTTTATTTTCTTCTCTGTAAAATGAAAACACTAATGGGACCTATCTTATAGGGTGGCTGTGGGTCTGAGAAAGGACCATGTCTATAAAATTACTTGGAAATACAGATACAATCTGTATCTGTATTTTGATTAATCATAATCAAAGATATTATTATTTTGATTAATCAAAATATAGTTACCTGGCACATTTTTATATCTACGTTTTAGATTAAGTCCCTTAATTCACAGATGTCTTAGAATAACAAAATTTGAATTTTTAGTACAATATGTTTTGAAAAGAATTTCTAACTCTTGGGGGGAAAGTGTGTGTGTGTGTGTGTGTGTGTGTGTATCTCTGTGTGTCTCTGTGTGTCTCTGTGTGTGTGTGTGTGTGTGTGTGTGTGTGTGTGTGGCTTATCTATTTCCACCACGCATATCAGCTCCAGAAAATGCCTGGACTAAATTGCTGAACAGTTTGAGGTAACAATTCATGGGCAGATATAATTTAAAATTCTGAAACTCTAGCATGCAAATGTACACTTTTATGGGCCAAGAGCGATCATTCAGTATGACTTCTAAAGACATGTAAATGAACTTAAGTTCTATACCTGTTCCAGCCCCATGACTTTATGATTTTGTGATTATAGAACATGACCTCAACTGCCTTCCAGGAAGGGGAGAAAGTCCTAAACTGAAGGCCCTTATTCTTCTAAATTCTTTGATGGGTTTGGGCATTTACATCCAGATATAAGAGCGTGGAAAGCTGGACTACCAGGCACACTAGAAGGAAAAGAATTTGCAGTTCTCAGAACATCTTGCAGGGAGGGGGTGGGGAGCAGAGATGGTAGAGAAAGGGAAGAGAATACGGGGAAGAGCAGCCCAAATCCTTAGTGAAATCTATTTAACTCAAAAGATGATTGGTATGCATAAATCCCTGCTAGAAACTAGTGACAGATGGAATCTGGGTCACTTTTTTAGAGTGATGAGCATACATGGAGCTAGGACTCCAGGACATAGAGGAGGATGCAAGATTTTAAGTCCCTGAGAAATTGCAGAAGGGTTTGGGGACCTCCACAGACTACGGAACTGGTAGGAATTTGAGACAGTTATGCCTAACTCTTCAAGGGGACAAAGAGCTTATAGCTGAGTTATACAAGTAAGACATATATCTATTTATTCATTTGGAATTTTTAACCTGACTGCTTCCAAAAGGAGAAATTATACATTGTTTTATTATTTAGTATAATAGAACTTATGTAGAGGAGTTAACAATGTTTCTCAAACATGGGGAGGGGATGATTAGGATGTGAGGAGGTAGAAGGGGCAATTTTGCCCTTAGGAGAGACGTGTTCATGTCTGAAAATATTTCTGATTGTCATAACTGGGGGTCGTTGCTGGCACCTTTTGGGTAGAGGCCAGGGATGCTGCTCCACATTATATGATGTACAGGACACACCCCACAGCACAATGTCAGTTGTGCTGAGCTGAGAAGCCCTGACTATGCCAACCTGTCATTTTACAAATAAAAAACTGAACATCAGAGCGGGTCAGTGACATAGGCCAAGTCACACAGCAAGCCAGCAGAAGAGATAGGCCCTCTAGTGTTTTTCCCATCACGCTATGTAACTTCTGAAAGCTAAAAATGGAACTGTTGGAAAATAAAGCTTCTTATGAACAAATTTAGGTTTAAGATGTACTAAGTAAATGCATAAATCTTTAAAACAGAGTACTGCTTACACTGGGAAATCTGGGCCACCAGGGAAATAGAAAACAATTATGTAACATATCTTTGAAATATATTCAATAATATAAAAAGGACCTATTCGAAATATATTATAGTAAGAACTATTTTTTATGAGATTTAACCAAAGTCCTGCCCAGCATAGCGGTTCTCAGCCTTTAGCAGCTTCACAGTCACCTGGAAGGCTTGTTAAAAGACAAATTGCCCCACCCCAAACCCAGAGGTTCTGACTCAGGAAATCTGGAACAAGGCCTGAGGATCTGCATTCCTAACAAGTTCCCAGGTGATGCTGTTGCTGCTATTGTTCAGGAGATAACACTTTGAGGTAACACTGGCCTAGCATTTGGTAGGTACTCAATTGGCCTAGTATTATAGGTATTTAAAAAACATAACCTCACCAAAAGATGTAATCACACTTTAGCATAGATTATTTAATAGGGCTAATTCACATTTAGAAGAATATATCCTGTTTGTTTGGCTGAACCAAAACTAACTTTAGACCTCACTTAACTCAAATACCTTACTTTAGAAATGAAGAAATTAATATAACTTTTAAGCTACATTACCAGAAAGAATTCCTTTTAACAATAGCCAATAGAAACAGTATTAAACAAAAATCATTTATAAACAATTAGAGTACTGACAGTGTTATCCTAAAGATATATAAAGCAAAAGACTGTAAGTACAACTAAATATGTATGCATTATTGTTAACATTATGTTTATGAGGAATATTCTCAATGCCAAGCTAAGTAAAACCCGGTCTGATGGGGCCCTTATGCCAAGCTAAGTCTATGGGGAAAATGCTTACTGAACATCAATAATACACAGTCAGGCCCTGAGGGACCATAACTGTCTCCTTAAATTATTTAGAAAAACATGTACATGTTTAATCAATTAAATATAGCATAAGATGATAATCAGTATATTCCCATCATAAATAATCAATGTGCCACTGTTAATCTTGATTAATAGAATGAAAAGTACTCTCAAAGAAATTCATTTTAGTAACACTCATTTTCATTCCATTCATTTAATTAAAAGAATGCAACAAATTTCAGATACTTTAAAACTACCTGTGTACCTAGTGAGTGTGCTCCAATTAACCTGCCTCATGCCGGTCTTCACTTAGAAACACCCAATGACTGAGTAGTCAGCATCCTCTTTATCTCTTTAAAATCATGAAGGCAGTTTACACAGCCTTTATTTTCCTAATCACAACATCCTGTCCAAGGCACTGAACTTTGCTTGCCAAGGGCACGCAGGAAGCCAAACCCTCTCAAATGTGCTGTATCTATCTTCAATTTTTAAAATAACCACCTATCCTTTAAATCAGGTGCCATTTGTTGTCTCACAATCTCTCGTTAAATTTTATTAAATTTTTTTTCCCCAATATTACACTGCTGCCGCAATCTTACCAGGCTTTTCTGCAGCATTCAATAGGAGTCTCCCGTTTTAACTAATTCCCGTACCAGCATACAGTGTGAGAGTCTAAAACAGAATCAGCATGATATTAGTTCTACTTTTGCTCAGAGAATAAATAAGTGTTCATGCTAAACCTGGGATAATGCTTCCAAGCACCCCATACACAGCAGTGTGAACGAATGCAGTTAATCCAACACTAGTCAGGCTTGTATCAAATGGCGCTCCTACTGCAGTATTCACCTTGGAATAAGTAGGCAGGATTTATTATTTGTTGAAGTCACATAACTGCCAGGTTATGCAGGCTCTGTTCTCATACTATCACAAACAATCACAACAGAAGACAAATACAGGAAAACATAAAGCTCATTTACAAGGGAAGCAAATTTGCAATCAGACAAGGGCAATGTAACAGCCAAGAACTGCAGTAAATCTCTTACAGCTAATAGCCCCATCTAATAATGCTCTCCTTCAATGCCTCTGAGCAAATGGATTGCATTCAGTTTAAACAATCAAATCCAACATGCATTCCTCGATAGTTAGAGATGATGCTTGATAAGCAAACTCTAATTTATGATTCATTTACTCTTTAACTGTCTTAAAGCTAGGATTGCTGGAAGACATCCTATGCTTATTCAAGCATGCTGACAGAACTGAAATCTCTTAGTAATTTCCCTCTACACCTCTCAGCATGGCTGACAGGCATCTGCCAAGACTATAGCACATAAACCACTGATTCATGCAAAAAATATTTACCCCCAAAAGATGTAGTAAAAAGCTCAGCTTCCTCCAGCTTCCATAGCCACTGAAGTGTTAATCTGAAGGAAGAGTTCCATGAGTTTTCACAGGCCAGCAGGGTGTCTCCTACACTTGACCTAGACAGCCTTACATAACGAAGCATCGGAGCTGGGGAGCTTGCTGAATGTCATCACCAGCAAGAGTGAGGAGTATTGGCAGCAGCAGGCAGGCGGGCAGGCTGGGAGTTTGCATGGAAATCAAGAAGTCTTGTCTTTCTCTTTTCAAATGTTTTGGAAGGACAGTTAAGAATAGCTCAGAAACTGGTCCCGTTCTTTTTGTGGGGAGAATGACCAGAAGCATAGAAGCTAAGTCTTCCAGCAAGTACAAGATACCTCTTTCAGTGTTTGCAGTAAACCTAACAGAATGACTGGCTGTCTGTAAAGGACTGTGCCATGACACCTCAGATGAAGGGAATGGTAAAGCAAAGTAATGACTCAAAGGCTACCACGGAGCTTCTACCTTTAACTCATTGTGGTAAGTATAGGGGAATATGTGTATTTGTAATAGAGGAATACTTGCAGGTGTGAGTTGGTTTGCAGGATGAAAACTAAAGGATTTGTAAAGAGTGTTCATGTCCCTTGAACATCTTATTGTAAGCAAGTTGATAGCATTTATAATCCTATGTATCAAATTCAGAATGCGGTGGGTTAAACTGGCTGTGCTTAATGTATTTCAGTTTCAGATATTTTCACGAAAGTAGTAAGAGAAGCAGGTACCTTTCTGTGGTGGTTTGCAGATAACTATCAAATGTGTTAATTACTTCTACTATCTATACTAAAAAGATTTGAATTTCAGCATTCAGATTTTGCGTAAAATGAATCTTTTTTTAGACTTTGAAAGCAGTTTCTCAGAATAAGGCAAGAGGATCACTGTACTTTTAAATAAGCTTTCTTAGACTCACTCCTGGATATCTGGGGGATACTTCTGAACAGCAAATTAAAAACAATGCACTCTACATCTAATTTTCATTCAATTACCTCAAATGCGTGCAGTACAAGTTAGGTCCTTAAAACCTGGAAATAATAAAACCAGTCCTATATTCTGATCCTGAGTAAAGTGATATGGTATTATTAATATGATATTATATTGTTTAATTATATATAAAACTGTGGTTTTGTATGGGATATGGGCTAAGATATATAATTCCCAAGGCAGCAGAAACAGAAAAGAAGCCATGCATCTTTTAAAAATAATCTTAACGTCCTGCTCTTAGTCAGGAAACTTGTCTACTAATGCATCCCACCGAGAATAGGGGAGGGAAATAAGAGAAGCTTAGGTCTACGAAACAACGCAATAGTTTAATTCCACCCCATCATGTAACCCCTAAGGAAAAAGAGGTAGAAAGAAGTTAAATGATGGGCTGATGGTGACACAAAGGAAGAAGTGAGTAGAAAGTAGTTTTCTTGATAGTCACCGGTATTTTGCTGACCATACCACAGTGAATAATTGTCCTTTAGTACTGGTATAAAGGCCCGATGTACAATAATTTTTTTATCATAGGAATGACAGAACAAAGTGGAATAGCATTAAATTTCTGTTTCTAGCAGTATTCTGATTTTTGAAAAACAAGTTTTGTAGTGGACAGAATGAGAAATTTTCTTCAATTATTTCTCACAACTGTAATGAACATACTGGTATGATAGTTAACTAAAATTTCAAATTATGAAATAGTATTCTGAACATTTAGCACTGGATACCATGTTGGTGGTTCAAGTTCTTTTATTTTGTTGATATTGATTGTGGTGCTAGGCTTATCTGTCTCTTGGAGAGCTAATGTACATGAAATAACCCATAGGAAGCAAAGGACTGGAAAACAGAATGTTTCAAAAGAGATTCTGTCTTGTTACTTTCAAGCAAACTGAGCCTTTTGTAGTCAGGCACTTGTTTTTCATTTTTGCATCCCTGCCCACAGCACAGGGGTTACTGCGCCCTCAATAAATGTTTGCTGAATGAATAAATGGAGGGGTGAAATGCATCCATATTGACCCTTCTATGAGAGTTGCATATGTTATTGCCAAGTAGAATCCCCTGGAGGAGTCATTTTAAGGAAAGTATAAGAATGATTTATGAATGTATGACTTAAATAAGTGCCAAAGTAAATGAATGCTTCTGAAATACTTGTTTAGAAATTGCTCTTACAAATTTTTTTTTAGTGTATTCCTTGCAACCTAATTAGATCAACTTGGTATAGGTTTGACAGCCCATAAGAGATAATCCAACTTTCACTAGGTTAACCAAATAGAGGTTTTGTTTTACTCAAGTGACATTAAGTTGAAACAAGTGACATTAAGGTCAAATGACATTAAGTTAGGATTTCACAGTCCTGGCAGACCCACAGTCCTCAGGGCCCTAAGCTCATTTTTCCTTCCACTTGGCCATCCTTAGTATGTGGCTTTTATCCTCTGATTTGTTGCCCTGTGGTCTCAGAATGGCTCCCTCACCTCTTGCAACCTGACTACATTCTAGGCAGGAGGACAGAAAGTGCAAAAGGCAAAAGGCAAGTGCCAGCTGGATCAGCTTTCTCCAAGAGCTTTCCCAGAAGAGACTTTGACTTATGTCTTCTGGGTTGTAACTGTAAAAAATGCCACCCCTCCTGGGGATGGGGAGAGTCTGGAAAAATTGTGTTTTTAGCTGAACTCATTGCCACCCTCAACAGGGCTGGGGATTAGTTTTTTTTTTTTTTTTTTTTTTGCGGTAAGTGGGCCTCTCACTGTTGTGGCCTCTCCTGTTGCAGAGCACAGGCTCCGGACGCGCAGGCTCAGTGGCCATGGCTCACGGGCCCAGCCGCTCCGCGGCATGTGGGATCTTCCCGGACCGGGGCACGAACCCGTGTCCCCTGCATTTGCAGGCGGACTCTTAACCACTGCCCCACCAGGGAAGCCCGGGGGGTTCCATTTTTAAAGCAAAGTGAGGTGCTTCCATTCTCCCTTAGCATACAGTTTTGGTGATTCTGGGAAAATTCTGAAGTGTGATCATTTAGTTTAAGCTGATTTATCTTTCAAAAGAAGGAAAAGTTTTCTCATTTTATATCTGGCTCTTCTATGGGAAAAATTATCCTACTTTTGCAATAGAATGTTACCTGGGAAACAATGGACTTATAACTACACTGCCATCAAATAGATACAAAGAGAAAGCTGGAGATAAACTTTTCAGAATGAAAAAGGGAAAATAATCCCATCTGCCATTTCACCTCATACTCAGCCCATAATCACAATCAAGGTTGTCTAAAGCTGTTTCTTTCTGGAAAGATTCTATAAAAGATTAAATGGACACTGAATTAAAGCTCTAACCCTTAAAATTTATGCAACTACTAAGTAAAATGGTGTCTCACTAATTTAGAAAAGAGGCTTTTCTTCATTTGTTTCAGTTTTGTCTGTTGTCTTGTGGGAATCAGCTAGACTGAAAAGCACATGGTGCCTCCCGCTGAGCCATGGAAAACTTTATCAGATAACCCCACTAGGTCACAAGAGTGCCTCTCTAAACCAGAAGCTGTTCTCTATATTGTCTGGAATAATACTGACATCTTTTTAAAAACCTGGAACAAAATGACCCCTCAAGCCAAAAGTTTTACTTTAAACTTATAGAGGGTCCCTGGGCACAGAAGAATAGAAGCTCTCTAATCTTAGAGGAAAAAAAGGATGGCATTCATAGTTTCTACCAAACTTAACTTTTATTTTTTTGTTTTTGTTTTTGTTTTTCTGCGGTAGGCGGGCCTCTCACTGCTGTGGCCTCTCCAGTTGCGGGGCACAGGCTCTGGACGCACAGTCCCAGCGGCCATGGCTCACGGGCCCAGCCGCTCCGCGGCATGTGGGATCTTCCCGGACTGGGGCACGAACCCGTGTCCCCTGCATCGGCAGGCGGACTCTCAACCACTGCGCCACCAGGAAAGCCCCAAACTTAACTTTTAAAGGAAGACAGTTGACTTCTGAACCCAAGTCACAATCACCTTGAAATAACCTATTCGGGAAAAAAATTGAATATTGCAGTAGCTTCTACTTCACTGAATAGCCATGAGGAGCAAGGTATTTATTTCACTTTCTTACAGAAATAAATGAGGGAATTCTTTGCAGAACACCAAGACTATTCCCAGCCTAATTGGAAACAGCAAAAATAAAATATGTTTAGTACCTGGCAGGTATGAGTTTTACAAGTCGCAAACTCAAGAGAGAACAAAATTGCAACTTTCTTCATTTCCCTATAAATTAATTTAATTTCTATTTTACTGTCCCATTTTTGCCTAATGGCAGAAAACGGAATTATTTCTAGGTCAGCTCAATCACTTCAATACTTTTTCGGTTATCTCAGGTTTAGCTCAGTAAAATGTGAGATTTTAATTTTTGCCCTTTATATTAATTAGAGTTAACACTAGCTTCGGCAACAAATACACCCAAAATTCTTGGTAGCTTAGTACAATGAAACTGTATTTCTTACTCACGCAAAGATCTATGTGGTTGTTCCTGGTTGGCAGGTGGCCTTCCACATGATGATTCATGGATCCTTCTTGTGGCTCCTCCTGCCTCTAGAGTAAGTTAACAGACAAAAAGAGATCATGAAGAATTACACATACCTCTTCAGCCCAGAAGAGGTACACATGACTGGCTTATATTTAAATGGTGAGAAATAGTCACATAGCTCCACCTAGATGCAATGGAAGGCTGAGAAATGTTGTCCCTGGCTGGGCAGCCATTTTTCAGAAGGCAGCATAAGTTATTGTGGTCACCAAGCTCTCTCTGCCTACTTTTCATCTTTGCAGTTGAAGCATCTTTTGAAAATATATCATCTTTTGCCAATTATTGTCTTTTGAGATTAAATTAGAGAACTGAGGGCTTCCCTGGTGGTACGGTGGTTGGCAATCTGCCTGCCAATGCAGGGGACATGGGTTCAAGCCCTGGTCTGGAAAGATCCCACATGCTGCGGAGCGACTAGGCCCGTGCGCCACAACTACTGAGCCTGCGCGTCTGGAGCCTGTGCTCCGCAACGAGAGGCCGCGGCAGTGAGAGGTCCGCACACCGCGATGAAGAGTGGCCCCCGCTCGCCGCAACTAGAGAAAGCCCTTGCACAGAAACGAAGACCCAACACAGCCCTAAATAAATAAATAAATAAATTTAAATTAGAGAACTGAGAGGATTTAACAGGGGGTGTAGCAGATCTCTTCTTGTGTTGGTGGCATGATTGATTATATTTTGCACCTGGAAATGAGATCGCATCCTTTTTCTTCCACCTAAGGAGATCAGAGAAACTTTAGTACAGGTATTCAAATGTTTACATTATAGCACCTGAAATTCAGGTCTATAGTTTTACATTTTAAATAAAGTACCCCAAATTGGAACAGTTCCACATGCTATGAGAAACATGGCTTGTTTATATGAATTTTGAAAGAACAGTTTCTAAATCCATTCCGAACATAACATCCAGCTAATGCTTGGATATCACTTTGGCATTTCAGGCAGGATGTAAGAAAATACAAGGAGGAAGGGCTACAGCCTCTATCAGGAAAGCGAATTTCTCAGAAATCCTCAGCAGACTTCTTCATGGGTCTCACTTGCCAGAATTGTTATATGGCTCCTTATAGTGGCAAGAGAAGAAGCCGGGAAAGATAGCTTTCAAGCTGGATTGTTAGATGTTTCAAACAAAATTGGGGTTCTCTTAATAAGGAAGAAGGAGAAAAAGAATAACTGTATCTGTCTCAACACTAATAGCTCAATTAATCAGCCTGAGGGGATTAGAAACTTGTTTTACACTTCCCAGAGGGCTTAGTACAAGTGGTGTGTATGCGGGTGAGTGGTGGGAGGGCGGAGAGAGAGAGAAAGAGAAAGAGAGGGAGAGGGAGAGAGAGAAGAGAGAAAGGGACACAGAGAGAGACATAGAGAGAGGACATGGAACTGAATGAAAGTGACTTGATATTATAAGAAAACTGGGGTGGTAAAGACAAAGATGCAGCCCTAGAAAAGAAAATTCTAGAGACCTCTGAGATAAACCCTAAATAGTTAAAAGGCTATTCTGTAATAATTAAGAAGTAGATTAGGTATCAGTAGAAACATAGAGAAGTGGTCTGAAAAATATATTATTGATACATACCTGGAGCAGGTATGTTTAAATTAGTGCCCTTGAGTCTGTGTTGGAATTGACAAGGATGAGGCTCACTCAGTCCGTGTGGTAGTGGCCTGAGGAATCTGGTTATTTTAAGTGATCTCTTTCCTTAGGGAGCTGGGGAAAAGCAACTGCACATCAGTGATGCCACAATCCAAAGTCTAGTTTGTCCATCTAAACATGTGGACAATAAGACGGGCCAGCTAATGTGGTGACTAATGTGAATGGTGGCCAGTGCTGACGAGGTTTTCTTAAGCTCATTTTTGAGGTTTTGTATCTATTGCTGTTCTGCACTGCATCTGTTGCTCTGAATCAGATGACTTCCAGCAGGAGAAAAGGAGGAGAGAAGGAGGGAGGAAGGAGACAGAGGCAAAGAGAGAGAGAGACAGAGAGATTGGGGAAGAGAGAGAGAGAATGAATATGTTGATTGGTGCTGAGGATGAATCCCTAGGCAATCCAGAGACTGCTTTCATTTAAATTTGCTCTGTAATCAGTGGCTAACGAACCACGGTGTTTGTAGATTTATAATTTTGCCTTTCCATATTTTCAGTCTTGGATTCCCTTCTAAAGCTGCTAGAATATATTCAAAGCAGGTGTTCTTAAACTAGAAAGAGGCACCCTTCAAAAAAAAGCTTTATTTTCTCCTTCCCGGTTGCCATTCTTCATTAAACACACACACACACACACACACACACACACCCCGGAATACCTAAGCTTTTAGATAAGAAGGAGAATCATCCAGGTTGGAATATGTGTGTGGATGGGAGGATGTGGGGAGAAGGGTACCTGGGAAAAAGGAAGAGACATGCTCAATTTTTGTCCTTTCTGGTGTCTTCCCGTTTCCAAGTTGGTTTCCTGGGTGGCATCTCAGCACGTGCAGCCCTGGTTCTTCATCAATATGCCAGGTTACCTCTGTTGTAGCCCTAAAGGGCTGCCATGACTGCACTGTCTTGTCTCTTCCAGAATCCCCACATTCTAATACCAGTCCACCTCCACATAGTTAGCCTTACTCAGGAATTTCCTTCCAGATCTATGAATAGTTCTCAGATCAAATCAAAAGAAACAGTTTACTTTCCTTCTCACTTATTTTGGCCAGTGTTTCAGTCTCACTGAAACTTGCAGATATGAGAAATCTTTATGCTATCGCAAAGCTCAGGTTGTTCCTTCTGTTGGGGTCACTTTTTTCCCCTCACCCAACACTCCTGGCTTTGCCTTTCCCATCATCAGTGAAACCTATTAGGTTTAAGTACGAGATTTTTTCAAGCAGCAATTCAAATACCTCTACCCCATCCAGGTAGAAAGTAGTACTGATTGTTGGGATATTACTGTGACCTATAAAGCCCTAGTGTGTTTATATGACACTTTAGTAAATATGTTTGCTTCTATACCACTTCCCTCAACTAACTGGTCAACCACTTAAGAACCAGTACTGTGTTTTATTCACTTTTGAATTTCCAGCACCTAAAATGAAGCCTTCCTGGGAAACACTATGCATTTAATAACCGTTCCTTGCAATAAAAATTGTGATTATTAATCATAAAGATGAAGGGCAGAGTCAAGATGGTGGTGTGAAAAAAAAACAGAGTTTGTGTCTCCCCACAGCTAGGGCACCTGCCAGATGCCAGTGGGCAACCCCGACACCCAAGGGGACAGGAGGAACCCCCAAGTGAGCCGGTAGGACGTGGGGAGGACTGAGGAGGGAGGAGAGGTGGAGGCCGGACAGGACCAGAGCCCCTGAGGGGTGGCTGAGAGAGGGGAGGGGTTCCCACACCTGGAGGGACCCTTGGGGGGCTCGGATCAGAGGGGAGTGGGACTGCGCCCAGCGTTTCCCCTGCCCAGTCGCCACGGAAGTCTGCCTGGCTCTCAGGCCAGGTCCTATGCCCTCAGAGGGCCCCTCTGGGATGGGTAGGCCCTAAGGTGTAGGAGGGAGGCCAGGAGAGAACAGGAGAGGCAGGTGGGGGGAGAGTGGAAGGCATTTGCCCCACCGACTTGGGCATGGGGAACCTGCTGAGCCCCCAGGCCAATCCCCTGCCCTCCAAAGCCCACTCCAGGCTATGTGCCTCCTGGGGGTATAGGAGGGAGGCTGGGAAGATCAGGAGAGGTGGGCGGGAGGGGCCCTCCAGGACCGGAGAACCTCAGACTCCAGGGAATATTCATCAGAGTGAGGTCTCCCAAAGGTCCTCATCTCAGCACCAAGACCCAGCTCTACCCAGCAGCCTACATACTCCAGTGCTGAAAGCCATAGGCCAAACAATGAGTAAGATAGGAACATAATCCCACTCGTAAAAAAAAAAAAAAAAAGAGTGAGAGAGACAGCAAAAAAATATGTCACAGATGAAGGAGCAAGGTAAAAACCTAGAAGACCAAATAAATGAAGAGGAAACAGGCAGTCTACCTGAAAAAGAATTCAGAGTAATGATAGGAAAGATGATCCCGAATCTAGGAAATAGAATGGAGGCACAGATTGAGGAAAATACAAGAAATGTTTAACAAAGATCTAGAAGAACTAAAGAACCAACAAACAGAGATGAACAACACAATAACTGATATGAAAAATACATTAGAAGCAATCAATAACAGAATAACTGAGGAAGAAGAACAAATAAGTCAGCTGGAAGACAAAATGGTGGAAATAACTGCCAAGGAGCAGAATAAAGAATAAAGAATGGAAAGAATTGAAGACAATCTCAGAGACGTCTGGGACAACACTAAACACATCAACATTCAAATTATAGGAGTCCCAGAAGAAGAAGAGAAAAAGAACGGGTCTGAGAAAATATTTGAAGAGATTACAGTGGAAAACTTCCCTAACATGGGAAAGGAAATAGTCACCCAAGTCCAGGAAGCACAGAGTCCCATACAAGATAAACCCTAGGAAAAACACACCAAGACATATATTAGTCAAACTAACAAAAATTAAATTGAAAGAAAAAATATTAAAAGCAGCAAGGGAAAAACACAAAATACCATAGAAAGGACTCCCCATAAGGTTATCAGCTGATTTTTCAGCAGAAACTCTGCAGGCCAGAGGGGAATGGCAGGATATACTTAAAGTGATGAAAGAGAAAAGCCTACAACCAAGATTACTCTACCCAGCACGATCTTATTCAGAATCCACGGAGAAATCAAAAGCTTTTCAGACAAGCAAAAGCCAAGAGAACTCAGCACCAGCAAACCAGCTTTACAACAAATGCTAAAGAAACTTCTCTACACGGGAAACACAGAGAAGAAAAAGACCCACAGAAACAAACCCAAAACAATTAAGAAAATGGTAATAGGAACATACATGTTGATAATAACCTTGAATGTAAATAGATTAAATGACCCAACCAAAAGACACAGACTGGCTGAATGGATACAAAAACAAGACCCATATACATGTTGTCTACAAGAGATCCACTTCATACCTAGGGGCACATACAGACTGAAAGTGAGGGACGGAAAAAGATATTCCATGCAAATGGAAATTTGAAAAAAAGCTGGAGTAGCAATACTTGTATCAGATAAAATAGACTTTAAAATAAAGACTGTTACAAGAGATAAGGAAGGACACTACATAATGATCAAGGGATCAACCCAAGAAGATATAACAATTGTAAATGTTTATGCACCCAACATAAGAGCACCTCAATACATAAGGCAAATGCTAACAACAATGAAAGGGGAAATCGACAATAACACAATAATAGTAGGGGACTTTAACACCTCACTTACACCAATGGACAGATTATCCAAACAGAAAATAAATAAGGAAACACAAGCTTTAAATGACACAATAGACAAGATAGATTTAATTGATATTTATAGAACATTCCACCCGAAAGTGGCAGAATACACTTTCTTCTAAAGCGCACATGGAACATTCTCCAGGATAGATCATATTTTGGGTCACAAATCAAGCCTCAGAAAATTTAAGAAAATTGAAATTGTATCAAGCATCTTTTCTGACCACAATGCTATGAGATTGGAAATCAATTACAGGAAAAAAACTGTAAAAGCCACAGATGGAGGCTAAACAGTGCACTACTAAATCACCAAGAGATCACTGAAGAAATCAAAGAAGAAATTAAAAAATACCTAGAAATAAATGACAACAAAACATGACAACCCAAAACCTATGGGACACAGTGAAAGCAGTTCTAACAGAGAACTTTATAGCAATTCAATCTCACCTCAAGAAACAAGAAAAATCTCAAATAAACAATCTAACCTTACACCTAAAGCAACTAGAGAAAGAAGAACAAAGAAAACTCAAAGTTAGTAGAAGGAAAGAGATCATAAAGATCAGAGCAGAAATAAATGAAATAGAAATGAAGAAAACAATAGCAAAGATCAATAAAACTAAAAGCTGGTTCTTTGAGAAGATAAACAAAATTGATAAACCCGTAGCCAGACTCAACAAGAAAAAAAGGGAGAGGACACAAATCAATAAAATTAGAAATGAAAAAGGAGAAATCACAACTGACACCACAGAAATACAAAGGATTATAAGAGACTATTACAAACAACTATATGCCAATAAAATGGACAACCACGAAGAAATGGACAAATTCTCGGAAAGGTACAATTTTCCAAGACTGAACCAGGAAGAATTAGAAAATATAAACAGACCTATCACAAGTAATGAAATTGAAACTGTAATTAAAAATCTTCCAGCAAACAAAAGCCCAGGACCAGATGGTTTCACAGGTGAATTCTATCAAACATTTAGAGAAGAGCTAACACAGATCCTTCTCAAACTCTACCAAAAAATTGCAGAGGGTGGAGCACTCCCAAATTCATTCTACAAAGCCACCATCACCCTGATTCCAAAACCAGACAAAGATATCACAAAAAAGAAAATTATAGACCAATATCACTGATGAACATAGATGCAAAAATCCTAAACAAAATAATAGCAAACATAATCCAACAACATATAAAAAGGATTATACACCATGATCAAGTGGGATTTATCCCAGAGATGTAAGGATTCTTCAATATACGCAAATCAATCAATGTGATACACCATATTAACAAATTAAGGAATAAACACCATATGATAATCTCAATAGATGCAAAAAAGCTGTCGACAAAATTCAACACCCATTTATGATAAAAACCCTCAAGAAAATGGGCATAGAGGGAACCTACCTCAACATAATAAAGGCCATATATGACAAACCCACAGCAAACATCATACTCCATGGTGAAAAACTGAAAGCATTTCCACTAAGATCAGGAACAAGACAAGGATGTCCACTCTCGCCACTCCTTTTCAACATAGTTTTGGAAGTCCTAGTCACGGCAATCAGAGAAGAAAAAGAAATAAAAGGAATCCAAATTGGAAAAGAAGCAGTAAAACTGTCACTGTTTGCAGATGTCATGATACTATATGTAGAAAATCCTAAAAATGCCACCAGAAAACTACTAGAATTAATCAATGAATTTGGTAAGTTTGGAGGATACAAAATTTATGCACAGAAATATCTGGCATTCCCACACACTAACAATGAAAAATCAGAAAGAGAAATTAAGGAAACAATCCCATTTACCATCCCAACAAAAAGAATAAAATACCTAGGAATAAACCTACCTAAGGAGGCAAAAGACTTGTACTCAGAAAACTATGAAACACTGATGAAAGAAATCAAAATGACATAAACAGATGGAGAAATATACCATGTTCTTGGATTGGAAGAATCAACATTGTGAAAATGACTGTACTACCCAAAGCAATCTACAGATTCAATGCAATCCCTGTCAAACTACCAATAGCATTCTTCACAGAATTAGAACAGAAAATTTTACAATTCGTATGGAAACACAGAAGACCTCAAATAGCCAAAGCAATCTTGAGAAAGAAAGACAGAGCTGGAGGAATCAGGCTCCCTGACTTCGAACTGTACTACAAAGCTGCAGAAGTCAAGACAGTATAGTACTAGTACAAAAACAGAAACATAGATCAATGGAACAGGATAGAAAGCCCAGAGATAAACCCAAGCACCTATGGTCACATAATCTAGGACAAAGAAGACAAGAATATACAATGGAGAAAAGACAGTCTCTTCAATAAGTGGTGCTGGGAAAACTGGAGAGCTACATGTAGAAGAATGAAATTAGAACAGTCCCTAACACCATACACAAAAATAAAGCCCAAATAGATTAAAGACCTAAATGTAAGACCAGGCACTATAAAACTCTCAGAGGAAAATATAGGAAAATCACTCTTTGACATAAATCACAGCAAGATCTTTTTTGACCCACCTCCTAGAGTAATGAAAATAAAAACAAAAATAAACAAATGAGACCTAATTAAACTGAAAAGATTTGCACAGCAAAGGAAACCATAAACAAGACGAAAAGACAACCCTCAGAATGGGAGAAAATATTTGCAAATGACACAATGGACAAAGGATTAATTTCCAAAATATACAAACAGCTCATAGAGCTCAATATCAGAAGAACAAATAATTCAATTAAAAAATGGGCAGAAGACCTAAATAGACATTTCTCCAAGGAAGACACACAGATGGCCAAGAGGCACATGAAAAGATTCTCAACAACACTAATTATTAGAGAAATGCAAATCAAAACTACAGTGAGGTATCACCTCACACCAGTCAGAATGGCCATTATCAAAAAATCTAGAAGCAAGAAATGCTGGAAAGGGTGTGGTGAAAAGGGAACCCTCCTGCACTGCTGGTGGGAATGTAAATTGATGCAACCACTATGGAGAACAGTACGGAGGTTCCTTAAAAATCTAAAGATAAACTACCATATGACCCAGCAATCCCACTATTGGGGATATACCCTGAGAAAACCATAATTCAAAAAGAGACAGGTACCACAATGTTCATTGCAGCACTATTTACAGTAGTCAGGACATGGAACCAACCTAAATGTCCCTCAACAGATGAATGGATAAAGAAAATGTGGCACATATATACAACAGAATATTACTCAGCCATAAAAAGAAACGGAATTGAGTTATTTGTAGTGAGATGGATGGACCTAGAGTCTGTCATACAGAGTGAAGTAAGTCAGAAAGAGAAAAACAAATACCGTATGCTAACGCATATATATGGAATCTAAAAAAAAAAAAAAAAAAGGTACTGATGAACCTAGTGGCAGGGCAGGAATAAAGACGTAGACATAGAGAATGGACTTGAGGACACGGGGTGGGAGGGGGAAGCTGGGGTGAAGTGAGAGTGAAGCTGGGGTGAAGCAACGACATATACAGACTACCGAATGTAAAATAGTTAGCTAGTGTGAAGCAGCAACATAGCACAGGGAGATCAGCTCGGTGATTTGCGATGACCTAGAGGGGTGGAATAGGGATGGTGGGAGGGAGGCTCAAGAGGGAAGGGATATGGGGATATATGTATGCATATGGCTGACTCACTTTGATGTACAACAGAAACACAGTATTGTGAAGCAATTATACTCCAATAAAGATATATTAAAAATAATAATAAAGATGAACTCCCTCTACTTCAAGAAGGCCAAACATATACAAATCCAGACCCATGAAATAGAAAATACTAGGAATAATGATACAGCCTTTAAAAAGATGCTTCACTTTGTAAGAGAGCAACAAATTTTCACTGAAAATGTCATTTAATAGTTGTCTTTACATTCAGTTTTTCCAGGAAAAATATATATTTCTTAAAATAAGCAATATCTGTACTTCAAAAATCCAATTGCAGGCAATGGCTTGATTTAAAAAAATTTTAAAAACCTGTCTGTAGTAGCAGCTGTACTTTGACTGTTCTCTTCATGCTTTATTTAAACCATATGTAAGAATTACAAAATACTTCTCTCTTTTGAGAAGCTAGATATTGGAAGTCTATTTGAGAACACTCCAAAAATTATAAAAAATGATATCTATTATTAATAGAGTTTAAATTTCATATTTTGGCCCAATATTATATAAGAGGTTCTAGTTTCCCTAAACTCTCATATTTGGCTTACTATTTTATTCTTATAATAACCCTGTGATAGGCATTAAACAGATTTCACCACTCTATCCTACCTTTTTTATTAAAAAAAAAGATGGAGAAAGTACACATACTCTTCCAAGATTCCTTCTAATTAATTTACTTTTGGAATTTATGTTTTCTCAGGATGGGCCTCAGTTCTGTTTAATAAAAATTTTTAGTGTATCAGCAAATCAAGAAGTCAACATACATTTCTTGTGTGCCACCCTTTATTACTTCTGCCAAGTCCTCAGGCATTTTTAGTCAGAATTCCAAACTAAGCTATTGTATTTGGAACACAGTTTTAGAAATTCTGTCTTCAAATAGCAAGTCTTGATCCTCTCACACATTTTGATGTGAACATCTGTGAGTATATAGAACTCTAAACCAGCAGAGCTCCCTTTGTTTAAGGCCAGAGTTCTCCTGGAGGTGGAAAATTCAGGCTGTTGATGCTGACCTGGGTAACCCAGACCCATTTGTTTGTTCCTTCTGCCTCATCTCTTTCCTACTTCCCAACTTGTCAGTATGAAAAAAATTTGAAAAAAATTAGATAATTTGCCTGAAGCCACACAGCTAGTTGTCCCTAAGGTTTGGCCAACATATAGGGTTTCTTGACTAGGGTCAAATAAATGAAAAATCAATTATTGAAATGAAAAATAAACAACCCAGGCTCTTTTGGTAGATATAGCTGGATTACAAAAAAATTTTAAATGTGTTCCATTTAGCAAAACCTCTAAACATGTTCTTCATAGTGACGTTACATACGCTGAGTCATCCTCTCTTCTCCCCCCACCCTTTTTTTTTTTAATAACTGAAGAAATTGAGAATGTTGAGCTAATGACAGTTAAATGTTAATCATAATTTATAGTTGTATGAACATGCCTAATACTTTTAAGGAATGTTTATAACTTTATTCCCTAGAGACCTAGATGCTTACCAGACCTACATGAGGTCTGTAAGGCAGTCACTTATCTGATGCCTTGCTCCTGTTAAGATGGAGCCCAGATGCATCCCAGGTCGTGGAACTCAGCATGCAGTGCTCTTTGCAGCTAATCACACTGCAGGATTCTACTAATCAAGTATAGGGCCTCCTGGATGTGAGGTGGAAAATGTGAATGAAGAATGTGCAACCCTAACCTCACACCTGTCACAGAGAATCTCTGTTATTCAAGCCTCTACTTGGATTTTGGTTGAGAAGCTCAGGATTTCAGAGATGGCTCAGAAGACTTGTGAAATCCAGTGATGAAAAGATCTTCAGAAGTGTCAAGCTCTATTATTAGCCTGAGTTGCAATTAGTCCCCAGATGATTTTTACTTTGGGGAAGAAAATCTCAGAAGTGATTAGTCAACTAGCCCAACAGCTGCAAATGTCTTCAGATTTGAAAACATTTCCCTCTTTGCAGAGGACAGGCAGTAGGGCCCCAAATGCGAGCAAATTCCACATATACAAGGAACTACTCTGTCAGCAAGCTTAATTGGGTAGAAAAAGTTTGCCTCTAATTCCACTATTAAAGAACATTATAAATCAACCAATCATAGGATTTGGAGGTTGGAGGAAACCCTAATTGTGCTATTGCTCCACATGGCTAGCTTGACAAATACAGAAGCAGATGAAATTTGACTTTGATTAGTGCTCTTTTTTAAAGAAAAAATATTTCTAGAACACATTCCAACCCACAGTCTTTCTTTACTAATATAAGACAGTTTTTTAATGTAATGTTGTTTGATATTTAATTTTTAAGCCCTAATTATTCTTTAATAAGCAATAACATTTGATATATACTAATGAGTGATAAAAGCACTTAAGCTATTTCATTTCTTAACATAAATTTATTTTGTAAAACAGAGCAGAGGAAATATTACCTGCATGAAATGTCACATCTTGACCACATTCTCTCTGTAATCCTGGTTCCTGAGCATTCAGGGCAAATTCTGTAGTGGGGGAAAATGGGAATAATAATGTCTCACAGGATTGTCGCAAATTTTAGTGGGAAAATATATGTTAGTCACTGGGCATGGGATGAGTGGTCAGTAGTGTTTACTTCTATCCCTCTTGTTTCTCTCAGGTAAAGATGGGAATTTTGATCCCTGGTCAGCCAGAGGAAGACTATTTTTAACCAAGTAAACCTTCAGATTACACTACATTGAAAATCTTCCCTTTGACTTTTAAAAATTCCTTTTTTATTCTCACTTTTCTCTAACAGGAAAGGTGGGTGGCCTGGAAGTATCCCTTCTTCCTAGGGAAAGCTCACTTTTAGTATGTGTGTTAACCAATGATCCACTGATTGATTGAATTTTTAAAGTATCCTAGCTTCTGATGTACTGATACTTAGCCATTTATTGTGTATTCAGTCTATTGGCAAGGAATATTCATTGACTCCCTACCCCACACCTGTCTTCTAAGAATATACAACTCAATCCTTTAGGAATGTTTAAAGTCTGGGGAATATATGCTGATATTACTCTGTATGATCAGTGTTAAGTGCTGGATGTATCAAGTATGTTGAAATTCAAAGGAGAACAAGATCGCTTCCTCCTTTGGTGGTCTGAGATAGCTTCTTGGGGGAAAGTCGGATTTGGATGGAGAAGTGGAGGTGGGACTACCACAGGGAAGAATACAGAGAGGGTAGAGTGGTTGTTTTTGAAGAAAAAAGAGGAGGGGAATATTCCAGAAAGAAGGAATAGGCCTGTTTATCTGGACGTGACGGTTTGTGTACCATACGATTAATCACAGGAACGGTTGCCAAGCTTTCACCATAAAAATATTCTCCAGGAGAATTCACCAAGTTCTATGGCCTATTAATTCCTGTTGATGCATTTTATTTTGCATATTCAATGACAGGTGACAATTTTTTTTTAAAGGAATGAAGGCAATAAGATGAAGTTCATTAGAGGACGGGTTTATGTGTGATATTTTAAAACTGAGCAATGTCACTACCCCAAGCAAATTATGAGTCTTTAGTTTTAGCATGTTTTCAGTGTCTGAAATTTCTAAATGTATGACTTGACATTTTTACTTTGTACATATAAATTTATATTTATCAAGAAATTATGAAACAAGGCAGTGTAGTGCTGTGGCACGTGTTTTGATTTGGAATAAAAACAACTTGGTTTATAGTCCTACTTTTACCATTAAATAGTCTTTTCTTTTATGACCTTGAATATATTTCCCATCTGTGAATCTGTGTAATCATGTACAAAATAAGTGAGACTAAACTTAAATGCATTTTAATCCCAGGTTTTATAATTGTATAACATTTTTTTAAAAAACCACAATCCTCTTTTATTTTTATGACTTCAAAAAACCACATTCATGATAAATGGGACCTGCACATTTCAAATGTTTTTCTTCTTGGGTAGCAACATAATTTTTCAAGGGCTACATGGCAGCTTTTAGCCCAGTTATATCTTAATGTCAAAGCCAACATCCTAAAGAAACTTAGAGATAAAGGACAATTTTAAAAGGAGTTCTTTCTGTTCCTGGTAGGGGCTTGCAAGGAATCCTGAAATATGTGTAATTTAACATTAATTATAGCACTTTATGAGCTTTTGCAGTTTTAAACTGTATCCACTCATACAACTGAATTTGACCTGAGTGACCTTTTATGAAAGATAATAATGTATTCAAGGCTCACCACTGGAACTGGTGAGGGGATGCCAACCTTATGAAAAGTGCATGCTATGTGGAAGATGTATCCACAGGAGGCCAAGAGCTGATGGATGGCTGTCCCACTTATGAGTATAGTCCCAAGGTCCCTCTGGTACCATCTCTCTCAGTTCCCCAGCAGGAACACTATGCTCCCACTCTCTGTGTGTTAGAGAAGACATTTGCAGGTTATCAACCAGCACAGAGCATTGATTAAGCATTGCTGATGCATCTCTATCAACAGAAACCATGGGGTTGGGGGTGTGCTCAGAACCCCTGCAAGGAAGCCCAGGATATGCTTCTGCATAGATACAGTTTCTCACAGCCCTGAGAAACCCTTTCAGACATTTTCATAAGCCTGGGTCCTATATGGGCATGTAATTCTAGCTTACACATAAATAAATAACATCAGTGCTAACAGTACATGCATTTTTGTTGTGAGGTAAACTTGTCCTAAATGCCTATTGCTATACATTTTTAATTCCCTTCAGAATAAATAGAAGCTTTTCTTTACAGAGTGGTTAATGAAAGATAAAGCCCTTTTCTTTTGTTTTTCTATCTGATGAGAAAAAATGTCTACATCTTTTTTAAGGTTTGAGAACATAAGAGACCCGATGTTTATTCCCCAAAGCAGATTTGAATTTTCTAGTTTTACTTTTTAATGTTTAAATGTTAGCATATTGTATCAACCAAAATAAGACTATGATTATAAAAACTATAATTCACAATAAACCTGCATTATATGATCATTTGAAGTTAGCCTTAGTTTAGTGTAAAAATCATAGCAAAACACAGGCAGACCAGAATTGAGCTTCTGGCTCCATTAATTGATAGTGTTGTGACATCTGGAAGTTGCTTAAATTTTTTGAGCCTTTGCTCTCATCTGTTTAATGGGGATGATAATCCAAAATCATAGAGTTGTAAAATAAGATAGTGAGAGAATGTGTTTGCCATAACAAAGGTATTAGAAAAATACTACCCTTTTCTCACCTCTCCTTCTTAATCAAGTTGAAAGCACAGGGTAAGAATTTAATGAATGCTTCATTGAAAAAGAAAAATCAAGACCTCATGATTTTATCCTAGGCCTTCTGTTTTCCTTACTGTATACACCTTCCTGAGCCATCTGGATCTCTTTGTTGGCCACAGTTACCACCTCTATGCTGATGGCCCCCATATGTTTCTGGTCCAAATCACTTTCCTGTGCTCCAGACCCTTTTATCTATATGCTTTTTAGTAATCTCACATACATGCCCTGTTAAACTCTACATTTTCTAAACTGAGTTTAGCATCGCCCTCCTGCCATTAAAAAAATACAATAACAATCAAACAATTGCATTCTCTTGCTCTGTTTCCTATCACATGTACCTAAGCTACAAATGTGGGTTATAGCCTGGACTCTTCTCTAACTTTTTCACAACCAATTGCCAAGTCTTGCCCCTTCTACTTCTTAAGTATCTTTGAGATCCATCAACAACTCTCCATTCTTACTGCCACCACCCTATCTCAGGCCACTGTCATCTTTTGCCTGAATTTTTGCAACCAACTTTCAACTGGTCTCTCTGTCTATAGTCATGCCTCTCTCCAATCTGTTGCTCATCTTACAACCGGAAAAACCTTTCTAAATATATATCATATTGCATCTCTTCTGTGCTTAAAACCCACACTTACCATCCTTCTAATGGTTTAGTCAATGCATCCTTAATATACTTTATTTACAACAGAGTTCACTCCCTAGGCCCCCTTGAAAACTCAAGCATTTGTTGTAGTGTTGCAGCTAACAGCTCTCAATTCTGTCCCTCCCTGGGACTTTCCCTCAGCTGAACAGAACCTACATGCATAAGGTCATACCCTCCCCAGAGCAGCCGGGATCCAGTGACAGCTCCATTCAGAGGCATAAAATTCCAACCCCCTGAATCCAATCAGAGACAACTCTGAAGGTCCATCGCAATTTCAGAGCTCCCTGTGGGATTGGCTAAAGACTTTGTAGTGACCATATAACAACCCAACTTCTTCCACGCACAGGGAGAGAGAGAAGTTGGGCAGTGGAACGCCTTCACTGACTCACAGGGGTTGATATTGAAACCTCTCCCCAGTAAACTTCCTGCATGAAGACCTCAGCATTGGAGCCAGTTTCCAAGAGAAGCCAGTATTTGGCACAAGACTCTCCTGTGGACTATTGAGCATTTTGGCCTCATACTGTATGACTTCTTCCCTTTGCACTCTATTTTTTATCTGGTCTAACCTAATTTCAGTTCTTCAACTATACAGTGCTCTATCTTTGAGCCTTGGAACTCGTCCTTTCCTCTGAGCTCTCTCCTCCCTCATTCTTTTGGTCTTTGTTTAAGTGTCACTTCTTTCAGGAGGCTTTTCTGATCCAGATTCTAGTTAAGTGCATTTCCTTTGTGTTCTCCTGGTATTGGGTTGGCCAAAAAGTTCATTCGGGTTTTTCTGTATGCTCTTATGGAATGAACTTTTTGGCCAACCCAATATTTCCTTCCTTACAGCATTCATCACTTCCACGTTGTGTTGTTATAGCCCATGACCACATCTAGTCCATATTGTTGACTGGGTATAGGTTCTGTGAGGAAAGGGAATTTTCACCATTTTATCCCAGCACATTTTATGTTAGTCTCTCAAACATTACTTAATGAGTAAAGAACAAGGTAATGAATGAACTGCTTTAAAATTAAGTAAATATATACACATACATATACATATACATATATTCTTAAAAATCTGCAAGCAGGCTAACTTTTTTCCCCTAATAAGTAATTCTTAAAACAGTTTCCTTTACCTCTCAGAGACAAGGATACCGTCTATTTTGGCAAAGGCGGAGAAGCCCTTTGGGATGGACAAACTTGACCACGTGGTCTTCTCTTTTCCCCAGATCCCACCTGCCAGAGCTAGAGCTGAGCCACATGATAGGCCCTTAGTAACAAGAGTGAGTGTCCAGTCAGTGTGAAGGCAACCAGTCATTCAGCCTATCAACCATGTGCCTGGAGATTTTCACACTCTCTGGAGAGCAAAGAATTGTCCAACTACTTTCTAGTTTAGCAATTGATGTGTTAAGTTTCTCAGTCAGTATTTAGTAGCGATTTGCATGTATTTTTAGTTTGACCTACATGATCTCATTTAAAATCCTTTCTAAACTTGACTTAAAGCCAATTTTCACTTCAGATTTTTTTCCTTCTCTTCTGTCCCAAAGATACATATTTAGATGATCTTTGGTTTTAAACTACAACTGCTTGGTCAGCCTGTTAACAAACACTGGTGGTGGTTTCAGTTGCAGCCTCTTATGATTCTACATCATTAAAAACAATGTGATTATAAACAAATCAAACCTGCACTGGATCTCTCTAGAATCTGACCATTGTGTGCTTCTATCAAGTTCCTATGCTTGATGAAAAAAACTCTATGGTCTCTCTGTTCACCACATCTGGTCTCTATGAAGCATTGTGCTACAGGGGTGGGAAGAGTCTTTAGGAGACAAATATTGACCAGGGGCTGACAGGAAAGATGAAGAAGCCAACAGGTAGATTTCTTTTTCTTTTCCTCCTCTTACAGACAGTTCCAAAGCATAGTGCTGTATATAGCCTACCCAGAGACATCCCACATGGCTGAGTGACCAGTTGTGTCTCTTGGTGAAGCAGGCCACAGCCATAGTGTACCACTTGAGTCTACTCCCCTATCCTCCCAACTCACTGCCGTCTCTCTCTGTTGCTCTTCTTTGATTCCATCATGGCCTCAGGCTGTTTTCTAGCCAACCTTGGCTAAGACTAGAGCATAATCCCTTACCTACTGCTTGAGGAAATAATTATGAAACACTGTAAATTCCAACCAACACTCCTAACTCCAGCTTAATACTTGTTTTTAGGCTTTATTGTCACTAAGAAAATAGTAGCTATAAGCAAAAGAAAAATCAGGAAGGCTTAACTGAAAAGCAGTAACAATGGTTTTCATTGGTAAGTTTATTGGAGATTTCTAGTTTCTGGTTTGTTTTCTTTTTTTTGTATATTTCTATTTTCATTTTTTTCTGAAGTGCGGGTATTTATGTAGTTAAAGGACTATTAAAAGAAAGCAAATAAAAATATTTTATTTTAAAATATTATAGCTATTATTTTTTTAATCTACTTTTAAGTATTAGTCTAAATTCTCCAGAAAGTGGGCAGAGAGGGAACATACCTCAACACAATAAAGGCTGTATATGACAAACCCTCAGCTAACATCATACTTAACGGTGAAAAGCTGAAAGCATTTCCTCTAAGGTCAGGAAAAAGACAAGGATGCCCACTCTTACCAATTTTATTCCACATAGTTTTGGAAGTCCTAGCCACAGCAATCAGAGGAGAAAAATAAATAAAAAGAATACAAATTGGGGCTTCCCTGGTGGCGCAGTGGTTGAGAGTCTGCCTGCCGATGCAGGGGATACGGGTTCATGCCCCAGTCTGGGAAGATCCCACATGCCGCAGAGCGGCTAGGCCCATGAGCCATGGCTGCTGAGCCTGCACGTCCGGAGCCTGTGCTCCACAACGGGAGAGGCTGCAACAGTGAGAGGCCCACATACCACAAAAAAAAAAGAAAAAAAAAGAAAAAGAATACAAATTGGAAAGGAAGAAATAAAACTGTCACTGTGGATGACATGATACTATACATAGAAAATCCTAAAGATGACACCAGAAAATTACTAGAGCTCATCAATGAATTTGGTAAAGTTGCAGGATACAAAATTAATATACAAAAGTCTGTTGTGTTTCTATACACTAACAATGAACTACCAGAAAAAGAAATTAAGGAAACAATCCCATTTACCATAACATCAAAAAGAATAAAATACCTAGGAATAAATTTACCTAAGGAGGCAAAAACCTGTACTCAGAAAACATCTAAGATGCTGATGAAAAAAATTAAAGACAACACAAAATGATGGAAAGATACACTGTTCTTGGATTGGAAGAATCAATATTGTTAAAATGATCATACTACCCAAGGCAATCGACAGATTCAATGCAATCCCTATCAAATTACCAATGATATTTTTCACAGAACTAGAACTAATAATTTTTAAATTTGTATGGAAACACAAAATACCCTGAAGAGCCAAAACAGTCTTGAGAAAGAAGAACAGAGCTGGAGGAATCATGTTCCCTGACTTCAGACTATAGTACAAAACTACAGTAAGCAAAACAGTAAGGTATTTGCACAGAAACAGACACATAGATCAATGGAACAGGATAGAAAGCCCAGAAATAAACCCACACACTTATGGTCAATTAATCTATGACAAAGGAGGCAAGAATATATAATGGAGAAAAGACAGTCTCTTCAACAAGAGGTGCTGGGAAAACTGAACAGCTACTGTTCAGCTACTGAACAGTTCTAATTAAATTAGAACATTCTCTAACAGCATATACAAAAATAAACTCAAAATGGATTAAAGACCAGAATGTAAGACTGGATAGTATAAAACTCCTAGAGGAAAACATAGGAAGAACACTCTTTGACATAAATTGCAGCAATATGTTTTTGGATCCATCTCCTAAAGTAAAGGAAATAAAAGCAAAAAAAAAGGGGGGGACCTAATTAAACTTAAAAGCTTTTGCACAGCAAAGGAAACTACTGATAAAATGAAAAGACAGCCTGCCAAATGGGAGAAAATATTTGCAAATGATATGACCAATAAGGGATTAATATCCCACATATATAAACACCTCATACAACTCAACATAAAAAAAGAAACCTGATTATAAATGGGCAGAAGAACTGAATAGATAATTTTCCAAAGAGGAAATGCAGATGGCCAACAGGCACATTGAAAAGATGCTCAGTGTCACTAATCATCAGGGAAATGTAAATCAAAACCACAATGAGGTATCATCTCACACCTGTCAGAATAGCTGTCATAAAAAAGAAAACAAATAACAAATGTTGGCAAGGGTGTGGAGAAAAGGGGACCCTTGTACACTGCTGGTGGGAATATAAGTTGGTGCAGCCACTGGGGAAAACACTATGGAGGTTTCTCAAAAAACTAAAAATAGAACTACCATATGATCCAGCAATTCCACCCTTGGGTATATACCCCCCACCCCCCCCAAAAAAACCACACTAATTTGAAAGATACATGCACCCCAATTATTTACAAATGCCAAGATATGGAAGCAACCTAAGTGTCCATCAAAAGATGAATGGATAAACAAGATGTGATGTATATATTTATTGATACAATGGAATATTACTCAGCCTTAAAATAGAATAAAATTTTGCCATTGTCAGCAACATTGATGGACCTGGAGGGCATTATGCTAAGTGAAATAAGTCAGAGAAAGGCAAATACTGTATAACATCACTTATACGTGGAATCTTAAAAATACAACAAACAAGTGAATATTAAAAAAAAGAAGCAGAACATAGATATAGAGAAAAAACTAGTGGTTGCTAGCGGGGAAAGGGAGTGGGGGGCAATATAGGAGTAAGAGAGTAAAAGTTACAGACTTATGTATGAATAAAATGAACTATAAGGATATATTGTACAACATGGGGAATAAAACCAGCATTTTATAACTTTAAATGGAGCATAACCTTTAAAAATCGTGAGTCACTATGTTGTACACCTGTAACTTATATATTATACAACAACTACACTTCAATAAAAAAATAATGATTAAAAATAATAGTATAGGGCTATTAAGTAGCCTATACTTGAATTATTTCTAGACTTTGGTTCCAGAGTCCACGCTTAATAAATACTTGTTAAATTAAGGAATCAATAAAAGAATGAATGAATTTTTTAAAAAGTTCTTTCATCTTAGAAATGTTATTCTGAAACCTCAGGCAACTTTAACTTGTATCCAGTGAAGGAAAAACAAGCAAATGAAATACTTCTTTGATCAGGGTGCTCCACAAAGACTTAATATTCAGCTACTAATTTTGCAAAATTGGGTAAGGGATAGGAAAATCCTTAGGAAGAACTAACTGTTCACTGCTTAAAACTCTCATATTGTGTTACCACTTGCTATCCTTTTTAAAAAGTGTGTTATAATCTTTCTGAAAGTTTAAAATGCATTAGTGTTTCCACATCTTTGTAGTTGATGTTTTCTGTGTCTAATAGAAGTACACAAGTCTTCAAGTTGAGATGATTCCAGTTTCGCTTTTCTTGCAGGCAAACACTTGAGGTATTTCGCTGCAGAATTTAAGACTGGGATTCCCCAAAGCAATTTTTTCTAGTTAATTGCTCCACTGTGATCTAAAAGATTTTTCTCTCCAGTGCTGCTAGAATCTTGACGTAATCAGATAGTGAAGCAAGAGGTACTGACAACTGAGGCCGAGTGATGGCCTCAGCCTTGTCTTGGCACCTTTGTATAAAACAGGCTCTAACTACCAGCTGACAAAGAAGTCAGGGAGGTTGCTGCCACCAGAAAGCCCTTCCTGAGTTAAAAATCTCAGGTCAGTAATCTCCAAGAGCTTTGGAAGCTACACTGAGATTTCAGTTTCTTCTACACTCATCCCCCCAAACACACACTTTTATGCACCTCCAAAAAGTAATATGAAAGATATATACATATATGTGTGTGTGTATAGAACATACACACACTAATCAAAATACATCCTAGTACCACATACATCCTAGTTCACTGTCCTGGGGATACAGTATAAGAACATTTTTCTTAGAAGAAAGGACTATATATTTTAAAAGACATGCCCACAGAACTTTATTTTTGTAACATGCTTTCATTATTTTCCTGAGGTAGAAAGGACACTGTAGAGAACCAATAAAATTGGGGCTTAAGTGCTTCGATTTTCTGCCAATAGCAATATCCATGTTAAACAGTGATTGTGAGGCACGTAAAATGGTTCACCAATGTTTTTGTCTGAAGTCTCCCATGCTGTCTTTATAGAGAGGAACTAAGTACAAGATATTGGATATTTTCTGTGCACAATGGATGAAATATTTAAATATAGTTGTTGTTGGGAAGGTGTAACATTCAGATGTCTTAACTGCTCTGTATTTTTCTCTTTTGTTTGTACACAACTATGGTGAGCTTCACTTTGCAGTAGAACACATGTCAATTTCCTTTTATTTCATGGCTAATTGGTAGAAAGGAAAGGGCAGGTGTGAATCCACCTCCCTACTTAATCCTTAAAGCATCATAAAAATGAAAACTTCTCAGTCTTACTTTGTAGTCCCTTTGATCCAAGAAGTAAAATAATTGCACAATTAAATCACTCCTCCACAAGTGGTTAAAAGGTATGAGCATCATTTTTTTAGAAATCAAGCTCTAAATATTTAATAACAGATTCAAAGATGTCTCATCAGTTTAGTGATGCTATTCTCTAACTGAAGTACAATATTTACCTATGAAAAATGGGACTGATTTATTGTCTTATTTCTTGTGTTTATAAAAAAATCAAGCAACTATTCACTGGTTCTTGACTCTGTACCACATGCTAAGAAAATGAAATGTTGATTTTTCTCTTCTCTACTTCTTTATGTTCCAGTCGTCCTCTTTCTATGTCTAGGTTTATTAAACTCACTAGTAAAATAAAATATCTTGCTCAGTTCTGATAGTATGTGTGACCAGAATCATTCTTTAAAGCATGTTCATACTGAGACTAGCTCTTCTTACTCTAAATGAATCTTATTTTCTCAATGATTTTTTTTGTTTCCAAGAAGACACAAGAGCTTTGGGATGCACTGCTAAGAGTAGAATAATTAAAGTCATCTTACAAAGTAAGCTTTGTACTCACTATTCCTTAAGATAATAGAAACAGTTAAAACTAATACAAATATGAGAAATACATACTGTAGAAAAATTATCCTCTTTTTAAACTTCATATAATTTGTGGTTTATTTATTCTCAGGTTTAAGGTATTATTCTTTTTCCAAGATAAAATTATTTGATAAATGTTTTGAAAATCTATGAGTACATCCAAATACTAAATGGAAAAAAAAAAAGCAGCAGTTATAATATCTTTGTGTTTGGAGATACCTGATGAATAAGTGGGCAGCTTTTCTTACTCACTGTCTGTGTCCTTAAACACAATTCCATGCAACCTAGATGCCACTGGAGCACTAGAGATCCATGTCAGGTACAACCTAGATGCCACTTGGGCACTAGGGATCCGTGTCAGGTACAGCATTGCTATATTTTGTTAATTTTTCCCTTTTCCCCTTTACCGTGAAACAATTACCTTTCACATATAAAGCTCTCATTAAATGTAAGCCAGTTAGAATGATTACCAACATGACCTTAAAGGAGTATCCAAGGAGACAGTGAGGCCTGGATCCTGAAAGCATCCTCACCTGGCAACCGGCCCACTCTCTGCACTGACCTGATTGAGCTTCTGATCCAAAAACTCATACTATGGGGTCAAGTGTGCCTCAAGGTTAAAGCCTCAGTACAGTATTCCAAAATTTTAAATAACCTCTTTGCTCTGTGTTCATTTCACCTGCTTTATGTCTAAACTGATTATAAAATTCATTCACCGGAATGAACCTTGTTCTACAAAACCTCACCATTATATTCCCTGGACTATAACGTACATCAGTTCTACCAGCTGTTCTTTATTTGGAACCCCAGTTTCCATTATTCTTCTTTTGGTAAGAATGCCAGGATTCACTTTGGGCAAATAACCTCTCCATTTTTGTGCAGTCAAGGCATCTTGTCAAGAGGAAGAGTGAATGACTCAGGTTGGGCCAACTGGGTTTTCTCTCTTTAGATTTGGAACCTTGAGCAGGTTGAACACAAGGGCAGAAAAAGTAGTCAGAGTCTGTTCATTTTGGAAATGGTACTCTGATGGTACCAAAGTGGTATTTTGGCCCTTTAGAGTCTTGTTCATAGCTTTTTCTCTGAGTCCTCTTTCTTTAGCCTTCCTGTGAATTTTGAACTACAAAATATCCTTATAATATATTATTTTCTCCTGAAGTTAGCCATAGCTGATTTTGTTGCTTATAACCAAAAGCTTCTAGCTGAAATATGCTGCTTTCTTAAGTGTAAGTCTGAACTGCATCTATATTCCTTATGGATTTCATCAACATAATTATTTCTGAATGTATACTTTTGGGAAAAGTTTGACAGTTTTAGAAATGGTTTCAGAGAGGACAGGATACTGGCTTGCATTTTAGGCCTAGTTAAAGATAAGAGTAAATTAAAATATAAGATTCCTGGTCATGTAATAAGTATTTGTTTGGGTGCCTATAAAGAGCATATTTCTATGTTGGATTAAGAGGGGGATATAAAATAAGAAAAGATCCATGTCTCCATACTGAAGGAAGGTTTAATTTAACAGTCTAATGAGGTTGTATTAGACATAATTACAGAAAGTTAAACAAAAATGTAAAATATCTTAAATAAAAATTAAACCACAATACAAAAAATGTCATAAGGCAATCACAGGATTCATTCCCAAATGAGAGACAGAGACAACAAGTGCTGTGATGTCAGAGGAAGGTGAGACACCTATGCTTTGAGGGATCTAAGAAAGTTTCATAGAGGCCTGGAGGAGACTGGGTTGAACTGGGCCAAGAAGGATGGGGTAACCAGTAGAGGAGTATTGTTAATTCAAGGGTATCCCTCAACTCTGCAAAGCATGCCAAATAAACCACAAGAGAGGACAGCAGTAGAGGATACATAATAATTCCCAAACTGGCCTCTGGCACACTGATACCTCACTCCTTTTACATCCTCCAACTCAACTCTCACATTAGCTTTCTGACTTTCTGCTCACTCAGATCATCTGACTTGGCAACTCCTTTGATCAAATCTCAGGGCCCTTGATTCCCCCTCCACCCCCATTTTACTCAAAGGTTGAAAATTGCCTCCTTCCTCCAATATTGATTTTGGAGTGTCCTCTTGGTGATGCCCTTCTTCCAACTGGCTCCTCTCCTGATAGGAAACTGTCCTTTTGAGTAGCACCTCCTGGGTTCATGCCAAGCTTCTCTCCTTTACAGTCCCCATAGGCTGTACTCAAAAACTGTGAGGAGTTGGAGAGGCTGAGGG
>NW_006775627.1:481714-485763 GCF_000442215.2 Lipotes vexillifer | reverse complement strand
GGGAAAGAGACTCCAGAGTGATAAAGTACAGGCAAAATAGCATGAGGCCAAGGGCAGAGGTAGAAAAGTTTATGATGCTTTCAGGGGAACAGCTCTGACTAATTGAGGTGACAGGATTGAACGGGAGAATCATGAAAAATTAAAATGATATAACGGGTTGGAGTTGATAACAGTGATGGAACCAGAATAATCAGTATGGATTTTATCTGTAGGTAATGGGAACACACCAATTGTTTTTAAGCAGCACCATCTATATAAACATTGACTGGATTTTAGAAAGATTAATTTGGGAAGGTTATGACTGCTAGATTGAAAACAAGATACTCTTGCAATAATCTAGATATGAGGAGATGAGTCCTTGGCTAGATGGTGACAGCAGATATGGAAATAAGTGACTGACATGAGAGGCATAATAATGTTCCTAAGACCCCAAATGGTTTTTATCATGCTGGGCTTATGCAGAATAAATTACCAGTGATTATTCTACAGACTTCAAAGCAAGCCATGATAATAAGAAAAAAATGATTCTTACTATTTTATCCAGATTGGTTGTCAACAATAGACTGATCTTCAAAATTCTTCTACCTGAGAGGCACAGACATAGAATAATAAGTATTGTTACCAAAATGGTGGCCTCGGAGACCCCAGTCTCCATCCTCCCACAAAGATCAACCATGAGACAACTACCCACGAACAAAAACAGCTTTGGGAGAGCTCAGGAGCCCACTTAAGAAACTTCAGCAACACAGTAGAACAAAAAACCTGAGAACACAAAATTGGAAGGAAGAACAGCTTTATTTTGTCTGTATTATTCCAAGCCCCAGGCTGGCATTGTTCAGCACCAAGAGGGAACTCCCCAGGTAGAAAGATTTTCCTTCCCTGGGAAAGGGAGAATGGGGTGAGCGACCCGCTTCCCCAGCCTTTTGGGGCACTGCATGAAAGACCCGCTTTAGTTTCATGGAAGAGACCAGTAAAGCTGAGATGTATGGAGATGGCTAGAACAAGGAAGGAGAGCCGGCGCTATCAATGTCAGCCCTGTTACAGGAAAAATCATGGCTCCCAGTGACCTGCCCTGGAGAGGACCCTTGTAGCTTTTGCCACTGAAGAAACCAATGGCTAGCATAGGCACTGCAGACCTCCTGCAGATTTCACTAGTTTTTGTCCCACAGGTATTAGCATCTGTATACACCCACTGCCTGAGTCCCTTCCTGTTTCCTCTTCCCTGACGCTGCCAGAGCCCAGGATTCTCCCCAGCAGCCATCCTAGGCTTCTGCATCTGTGTGAGTGCAGGATGCCAGCCTAGAAC
The DNA here is from genome assembly GCF_000442215.2 of Lipotes vexillifer. Lineage (NCBI taxonomy): Eukaryota > Metazoa > Chordata > Mammalia > Artiodactyla > Lipotidae > Lipotes > Lipotes vexillifer. The sequence goes on along the minus strand of NW_006775627.1, from coordinate 484,457 downwards.
ACCCACAGCTGACTTCCACCATCATGCCCTCACTTGAGGCTAGCCTCTAGCTGGGCTCCTGCACCTCACTGGCCTGATACTTGTCACAGTCTGTGTTTTTCTCTGTGGTGAGACCCTATAGCCATGGAAGTGCATACCAACAGCCATGGAAGTGCATACCAACAGCCAAGGCCACCAGAGCTGTGTGTGGGCTCGGTTTTGGTCTTAACTCCTATTATTGGCCTGCACCACTGTGCTCAGCCGCAGCTAGCCTATCCAGCCAGGCACCTGCATGACCCCTGCTCAAATCCTGCCATTGGCCTTCACTGCTGTGCAAGTGCCTGGGGTGAAATCCTGCAGTCACAGGAGTGCACACAGATAGCCAGGGCCCCCACAGCTGCCAGAAAGCCACTAGTGACCCTGGCTCTTGCGGCTGACCCTGGTCCCACCACTATGTGCAAGTCTGCCACCAGTCCTACTACTAGCCAGGTTCTTGCAGCTAGGCTCCGCAGCTGAGTGTGTACACACCACGTGCTCCAGCCACCACCACTGATTGCCATAGTCCCTCACTGCTGGACCTATAGGTGCTGCCGAGGATGCTAACAGTCCTAGCAAACACTGCAAACTCCCCACAGTGCTCATCAAGGACCACAAATTTGTCAAAGCTGTGGAACCTAGCAGCCTGAGCTGATAAGACATCACATCCCCCCATACTTGAAGCTGCCACATGCTCCAGCACTTGGTGCCCTGCACCTCTAGACCTGGGGTCACAGCATGTTCCAGCATGCCTCCACTTACAGGTAAAGGTCTTTTCTTACTGAAGTTAAATCCATAAAGTCTGAAAGAAATTATTTCTTCAAATGCACAGTCACGCACACAAAGCTATTGGGATCACAGTGAATCAAGGAAACATGACACCACCAAAGGAGTACAGTAAACCCAGAAATTGACACCAAAAAAATGGAGATAGATGAATCGCCTGACAAAGTTTTCAAAATAAAAACTAAGCCCAGGGCTTCCCTGGTGGCACAGTGGTTGAGAGTCCACCTGCCAATGCAGGGGACACGGGTTCATGCCCCGGTCCAGGAAGGTCCCACATGCAGCGGAGTGGCTGGGCCCGTGAGCCATGGCCACTGGGCCAGCGCATCCAGAGCCTGTGCGTCCAGAGCCTGTGCTCCACAACGGAAGAGGCCACAACAGTGAGAGGCCCGCGTACCACAAAAAAAAAAAAAAAAAACTAAGCCCAAATTTACCAGAAGCGGGGATATAACAAAGATCAGAGGAGAAATAAACAAAATAGAGAACAGGAAGACAATAGAAAAGATCAAAAAAACAATAAGAGTTGTTTTTTGGAAAGAAACAAAATTGACAAACATTTAGCCCAAAAAAGGAGAGAAAGAACTCAAGTAAAATTATGAGTGAAAGCATAGACATTACAACTGATACCACAGAAAACCACAAAGAATAATTATATGCCAAAAATTTGGACAGCTTGTAAGACATGGATAAATATCCAGACACATACAACCTACCAAGTCTGAATTATGAAGAAATAGAAAATCTGAATAGACCAATAACAAGTAAGAAATTGAATCAGTAGTCAAAATCCTTCCAACAAAGCAAAGCCCAGGACCAGATGGCTTCACTGGTGAATTCTACTAAACACTTAAAGAATTAATACCAATTCTTCTCAACTCTTCCAAAAAATGAAAGAGGCAGGAACACTCACAACCTCATTTTTACAAGGCCAACATTACGCTAATACCAAAGCCAGATAAAGGTACTACAAGAATAAAAAGGTTGGGCTTCCCTGGTGGTGCAGTGGTTGAGAGTCTGCCTGCCGATGCAGTGAACACAGGTTCGTGCCCCGGTCCAGGAAGATCCTACATGCCGCAGAGCGGCTAGGTCCGTGAGCCATGGCTGCTGAGCCTGCGCATCCAGAGCCTGTGCTCCACAACTGGAGAGGCCACAACAGTGAGAGGCCCGCGTACCGCAAAAAAAAAAAAAAGAATAGGAAGGTAAGGTCACTATCCCTGATAAATATAGGTGCAAAAATTCTGAACAAAATACTACCAAACTGAATTCAAGAGCACTTTAAAAGAGTAATACAACATAAGTAAGTGAGATTTATCCCTGGGATTCAAGGATGGTCCAACATTCACAAATCAATAAATGGGATATATCACATTAATAGAATGAAAGGTAAAAATCATATGATTATTTCAATAGATGCAGAAAAAACATTTGACAAAATTCAACATCCTTTCATGATAAAATCTCAACAAATTGGGTATAGAAGGAACATAACTAAACATAATAAAGGCCACATATTATAAATCCATAGGTAACATCATACTTAACATTGAAAGATTAAAGGTTTTCCTCTAATATCAGGAACAAAACAGGGATGCCCATTCTCATCACCCCTATTATAGTATTAGAAGTCCTAGCCAGAGCAGTTAGACAAGAAAAAGAAAGAAAAGGCATCCAAATCCAAAAGGAAGAAATAAAATTGCTCTGCTTGCTGATGACATGATCTTGTATATAGAAAATCCTGGACTTCACCAAAAATCTGTTGGAACTAAAAAAGAGTTTAGTAATGCAGGATACAAAATCAACGTACAAAAATTACTTGTATTTCTATACATTAAAAATGAACTATCTGAAGAAAAAATAAAACTCCAATAGCATCAAAAATGATACTTAAAGGGGCTTCCCTGGTGGCGCAGTGGTTGAGAGTCCGCCTGCCGATGCAGGGGACACG
>NW_006775627.1:458104-467229 GCF_000442215.2 Lipotes vexillifer | reverse complement strand
AAAAAAAAAAAAAAAAAAAAGAACTTCTGAAAAAATTTTTTTTTTTTTTTTTTTTTTTGGCAGTACGTGGGCCTCTCACTGTTATGGCCTCTCCCGTTATGGAGCACAGGCTCTGGATGCGCAGGCTCAGCGGCCACGGCTCACGGGACCAGCTGCTCCACGGCACGTGGGATCCTCCCAGACCGGGGCACAAACCTGCGTCCCCTGCATCGGCAGGCAGACTCCCAACCACTGTGCCAGCAGGGAAGCCCACTTAGGAATAAATTTAACCAAGGAAGTGAAAAATCTATACACTGAAAATGACAAGACATTGATGAAAGAAATTGAAGACTCAAATCAATGGAAAGATATCCATGTTCACAGATCAAGAGTTAAAACTATTAAAAAGGCTTTACTTCCCAAAGCCATCTACAGATTCAATGCATTTCCATCAAAATTTCAATGGCATTTTTCACAGAAATAGAAAGAATAATCCTAAAATTCATATGAAACCACAGAAGACCCCAAACAGACAAAACAATTTTGAGAAAGAGCAAAGCTGGAGGCATCACTATACTACAAAATTATAGTAATCAAAAGAGAATTATATTGCCTTAGAAAAGACACACAGACCAATGGAATAGAATCGAGAGCCCAGAAATAAGCCCATGCACATATGGTCAACTGATATTTGACAATGGAGCCAAGGATACTGAAAGGAGAAAGGATAGTCTCTTCAATAACTGGTGCTGAGAAAACTGGGTATTCATTGCAAAAGGATGAAATTGAATCCCTATCTTACACGACTTACATAATTCTCTTGAAATGGATTAAGGACTTAAATATAAGACCTGTAATCATAACACTCCTAAAAGAAAATATAGGAAGTAAGCCCCTTGACACAGGTTTTGGCAATAATTTTTTGGACATGACATGAAAAGCAGAAGCAACAAAAACATAAATCAGAAAGTAGGAGTACATCAAACTAAAAGCCTTCTGCACAGCAAAAGAAACAATCAGGGCTCCCCTGGTGGTGCAGTGGTTGAGGGTCCACCTGCCGATGCAGGGGACGCGGGTTCGTGCCCCAGTCCAGGAGGATCCCACATGCCGCGGAGCGGCTGGGCCCGTGAGCCATGGCCGCTGGGCCTGTGCATCCGGAGCCTGTGCTCCGCAGCGGGAGAGGCCACAGTGGTGAGAGGCCCGCGTACCGCAAAAAAAAAAACAACAAAAAAACTATCAACAAAATGTAAAGGTAACCTACAGAATGAGAGAAAATACTTGCAAACTATGTATCTGATAAAGAGTTAATATCCAAAATATGTAAGGAACTAATAATTCAATGGCAAAATATCCCCAAAACATCTGATTTAAAAATGGGCAGAGGATTTGGACAGACATTTTTCTAAAAAACACATGAATGACAAGTATGTGAAAAGTTGCTTAACATCACTAATCATTAGGAAAATGCAATGTAAACCACAATAAGATATCACCTCATAACTGTTAGAATGGCTATCATCAAAAAGAAAAGAAAAAATGAATTCTGATGAGGATGTCAAGAAAAGGGAATATGTTTGCCTTGCTGGGTGGGAATGTAAATTGGTGCAGCTCCTCTGGAAAACATTATTGAGGTTCCTCAAAAAGTTAAAAGTAAAACTCGCATATGATCCAGCAAATTCACTTCTGGGTATATCTCCAAAGGAAATGAAATCACTATCTCAAAGAGATATGTGTACATGTTTAATGCAGCACTATTCACAATAGCCAAGACATGGAAACAAGCTAAGTGTCAACTGACGGATGAATGGATAAAGAAAACATGGCAAATATATCTATAACAAAATATACAGCCATTAAAAGAAGGAACCCTGCCAGTTACAACAGCATGGATGGACCCTGAAAGCATTATGCTAAGTGAAATGAATCAGAGAGAGAAAGACAAATACTGTATAATCTCGTATGTAAAATCTGAAAACACTGAACTCATAGAAATTAGAATGGTGGTTGCCAAGGGCTGAGGGGTAGGGGAAATGAGAAGATGTTGGCCAAATGCTACAAACTTTCGGCTAAAAGATGAAAAGTTCTGGTGATCTAATGTACAATGTGGCAATTATAGTTAATGATACAATATTCTATACTTAAAGGTTGCTATGAGAGTAGAGTTTTAATATTCTCACCATAAAAACAACTACAAAATGATAATCATGTGAGGTAAAGAATGTGTTTACTAACCTTATCTGGTAAACATTTCTCAGTATATACACACACACACACACACACACACACACACACACACACACGTATCAAATTGCCTCACTGTCCACCTAAATTTACTCATTGTTATATGTCAATTATATTTTAGTATAGCTGAGAAAAAAGAATAATCAGTACTGTAATATTATAGTAATTCACATTCTAAAGTCTACTTAATGAAGTTTTCTTCCAGACAGGAATATTTTCTCCAATTTTAATATAGTTTGAAGCATTTTCTTAAAAGCCTTGGCCTCTGTAGAGGGTAGTTTGGTATTACTTTTTAATGATTAAGAATACATAGCCTTCAAGTATCTTCAGGAATGTGATATGAATTGGGTAGGATGCTACTTACCTACTCATGTTATAGTTTTGATTCAAGCTTTTCCAGATCCATTGATGGAGGTAAGGAAAGCACATAAGTCTCTGAAGTGAGCCTTGGAAAACAAGGTATTATTCATGTTGCTGCCATATTCAGAAAGACAAATTCCATATCATTTTCTATGAATCATTTCAATTGTTTCCGAGCAGGTGACACATGGCAAATAAGCCTTACTCCATAGGAGAGGCCTGTGTTTGCTCCTCTGTGTGCTGGTATCATGATTCTCCACTTCTCACCTACTGTGGCATAGACACAAATGCAGCCAGGGCAAGTACTTTGCTGAATTAATCACTTAAAAGTTTTTGTTTTGTGTTTTTTTTTTAATAAACTAGAAAATATCTTTTTTATGCTGATAAAAGTAACTCATACTTCATTTTTTAAAAATTCAAGCTAAAGGTGAAATTCATAAAAGTACAAATATTCAGAAAGCACATCCAAATACCAACACTTAGAGACACTAGTGTTTGATGTATATGCTTCTACACATTTTTATGAATTCATACACTCATGAACTTATAAGAGTTTTAAAGAGTTGAAAAATGGTTAAAATAAGTAGAAATTTTTTCAAACACACTCCCCTTTTTGGTATTTTCAAATACATACACATATACCCATTCCAACTGTGATTATAAGAACAATACATGAATAGATATGGGAGGCTGCTTATGATGAAAATTTTAAATCTCATAGGGGTCTGCCCCAGGACCAGAAGCTGATTTAGTAAATGTTTGTAACTGAAGGTTTCTATACACATTTTATTGAAAAGTGCTCCCCTAGGTGGATTAACATTTGGAAGCAAGCCTGTTGATAATTTTGTCTTTGCTACCACTAAGAAGCAGCACACAAAATTCAGCTTCATCCCTCTGTCCACTGGAGTAAAGTAAATTAAATAGTATAGCCTCCATACGTGGGAGCAAGGAGCAGAGCCTTTTCACCAGCATCAGTGCCTTCACTGGTGAGACAGAAAAAGAAAGAGAGGCATGCAGAGATAACAGACACAAAAAAGACAGAGATGGAGAGACAAAGAAAATCAGAGAAAGCTCTATAAGACGAACCATCCACCTCACTAAAAATAACTCAATTTCGTTTCTTTTTATGGCTGAGTAATATTCCATGGAATATACATGCAACATCTTCTTTATCCATTCATCTGTTGATGGACACTTAGGCTGCTGCCATGTCCTGGCTATTGTAAATAGAGCTGCAATGAACATTTTGGTACATGACTCTGTTTGAATTATGGTTTTCTCAGGTTATATGCCCAGTAGTGGGATTGCTGGGTGGTATGGTAGTTCCATTTTTAGCTTTTTAAGGAACCTCCATACTGTTCTCCATAGTGGCTGTATCAATTTACATTCCCACCAACAGGGTTCCTTTTCTCCACACCCTCCACACCCTCTCCAGCATTTATTGTTTGTAGATTTTTTGATGTTGGTCATTCTGACCATTGTGAGATGATATCTCATTGTAGTTTTCTGGGGGTTTTTTTTGTGGTACGCAGGCCTCTCACCCTTTTGGCCTCTCCCGTTGTGGAGCACACGCTCCGGACGCGCAGGTTCAGCGGCTATGGCTCACGGGCCCAGCCGCTCCACGGCTGGGATCCTCCTGGACCGGGACACGAACCCGTGTCCTCTGCATTGGAAGGTGGATTCTCAACCACTGCGCCACCAGGGAAGCCCTCATTATAGTTTTGATTTGCATTTCTCTAATGATTAATGGTGTTGAGCATTCTTTCATGTGTTTGTTGGCAATCTGTATATCTTCTTTAGGAAATGTCTATTTAGGTCTTCTGCCCATTTTTGGATTGGGTTGTTTGTTTTTCTGATATTGAGCTGCATGAGCTGCTTGTAAATTTTGGAGATTAATCCTTTGTCAGTTGCTTCATTTGCAAATATTTTCTCCCATTCTGAGGGCTGTCTTTTGGTCTTGTTTATGGTTTCCTTGGCTGTGCAAAAGCTTTTAAGTTTCATTAGGTCCCATTTGTTTATTTTTGTTTTTATTTCCGTTTCTCTAGGAGGTGAGTCAAAAAGGATCTTGCTGTGACTTATGTCGTAGTGTTCTGCCTATGTTTTCCTCTAAGAGTTTGATAGTGTCTGGCCTTACATTTAGGTCTTTAATCCATTTTGAGTTTTTTTGTGTATGGCGTTAGGGAGTTTTCTAATTTCATACTTTTACATGTACCTGTCCAGTTTTCCCAGAACCACTTACTGAAGAGGCTGTCTTTTCTCCACTGTATATTCTTGCCTCCTTTATCAAAGATAAGGTGACCATATGTGCGTGGGTTTATCTCTGGGCTTTCTATCCTGTTCCATTGGTCTGTATTTCTATTTTTGTGCCAGTACCATATCCTCTTGATTACTGTAACTTTGTAGTACGGTCTGAAGTCAGGGAGCCTGATCCCTCCAGCTCTGTTTTTCTTTCTCTAGATTGCTTTGGCTATTCGGGGTCTTTTGTGTTTCCATACAAATTGTGAAATTTTTGGTTCTAGTTCTGTGAAAATTGCCATTGGTAGTTTGATAGGGATTGCATTGAATCTGTAGATTGCTTTGGGTAGTAGAGTCATTTTCACGATGTTGATTCTTCCAATCCAAGAACATGGTATATCTCTCTATTTATTTGTAGCATCTTTAATTTCTTTCATCAGTGTCATATAATTTTCTACATACAGGTCTTTTGTCTCCTTAGGTAGGTTTATCCCTAGATATTTTATTCTTTTTGTTGCAATGGTAAATGGGAGTGTTTTCTTAATTTCACTGTCAGATTTTTCATCATTAGTGTATAGGAATGCTAGAGATTTCTGTGCATTAATTTTGTATCCTGCTACTTTACCAAATTCACTGATTAGCTCTAGTAGTTTTCTGGTAGGATCTTTAGGATTCTCTATGTATAGTATCATGTCATCTGCAAACAGTGACAGCTTTACTTCTTCTTTTCCAATTTGGATTCCTTTTATTTCTTTTTCTTCTCTGATTGCTGTGGCTAAAACTTCCCAAACTATGTTGAATAATAATGGTGAGAGTGGGCAACCTTGTCTTGCTCCTGATCTTATTGGAAATGGTTTCATTTTTTCACCATTGAGGACGATGTTGGCTGTGTGTTTGTCATATACGGCCTTTATTATGTTGAGGAAAGTTCCCTCTATGCCTACTTTCTGCAGGGTTTTTTATCATAAGTGGGTGTTGAATTTTGTCAAAAGCTTTCTCTGCATCGATTGAGATGATCATATGGTTTTTCTCCTTCAATTTGTTAATATGGTGTATCACATTGAGTTGTGTATACTGAAGAATCCTTGCATCTCTGGGATAAACCCCACCTGGTCATGGTGTATGATCCATTTAATGTGCTGTTGGATTCTGTTTGCTAGTATTTTGTTGAGGATTTTTGCATCTATGTTCATCAGTGATATTGGCCTGTAGTTTTCTTTCTTGGTGACATCTTTGTCTGGTTTTGGTATCAGGGTGATGGTGGCCTTGTAGAATGAGTTTGGGAGTGCTCCTCCCTCTGCTATATTTTGGAAGAGTTTGAGAAGGATAGGTGTTAGCTCTTCTCTAAATCTTTGATAGAATTCGCCTGTGAAGCCATCTGGTCCTGGGCTTTTGTTTGTTGGAAGATTTTTAATCAGAGTTTCAATTTCAGTGCTTGTGATTGGTCTGTTCATATTTTCTATTTCTTCCTGATTCAGTCTTGGCAGGTTGTGCATTTCTAAGAATTTGTCCATTTCTTCCAGGTTGTCCATTTTATTGGCATAGAGTTGCTCGTAGTAATCTCTCATGATCCTTTGTATGTCTGCAGTGTCAGTTGTTACTTCTCCTTTTTCATTTCTAATTTTATTGACTTGAGTCTTCTCCCTTTTTTTCTTGATGAGTCTGGCTAATGGTTTATCAATTTTGTTTATTGTCTCAAAGAACCAGCTTTTAGTTTTATTGATCTTTGTTATCGTTTCCTTCATTTCTTTTTCATTTATTTCTGATCTGACCTTTATGATTTCTTTCCTTCTGCTAACTTTGGGGGGTTTTGTTCTCCTTTCTCTAATTGCTTTAGGTGTAAGGTTAGGTTGTTTATTTCAGATGTCTCTTGTTTCTTAGGTAGGATTGTATTGCTATAAACTTCCCTCATAGAACTGCTTTTGCTGCATCCCATAGATGGGATCCCATAATGATCCCTTGATCATTATGTAGTGCCCTTCTTTGTCTCTTGTAATAGTCTTTATTTTAAAGTCTATTTTGTCTGATATGAGAATTGCTACTCCAGCTTTCTTTTGATTTCCATTTGTATGAAATATCTTTTTCCATTCCCTCACTTTCAGTCTGGCTGTGTCCCTAGGTCTTAAGTGGGTCTCTTGTAGACAGCATATGTACGGGTCCTGTTTTTGTATCCACTCAGCCAGTCTATGTCTTTTGGTTGGAGCATTTAATCCATTTACATTTAAGGTAATTATTTATATGTATGTTCCTATTCCCATTTTCTTAACTGCTTTGGGTTTGTTATTGTAGGCCTTTTTCTTCTCTGGTGTTTCCTGCCTAGAGAAGTTCCTTTAGCATTTGTTGTAAAGCTGGTTTGGTGGTGCTGAGTTCTCTTAGCTTTTGCTTATCTGTAAAGGTTTTAATTTCTCCAACAAATCTGAATGAGATCCTTGCTGGGTAGAGTAATCTTGGTTGCAGGTTTTTCCCCTTCATCACTTTAAATATGTCCTGCCAGTCCCTTCTGGCTTGCGGAGTTTCTGCTGAAAGATCAGCTGTTAACCTTATGGGGATTCCCTTGTGTGTTATTTGTTGGTTTTCCCTTGCTGCTTTTAATATGTTTTCTTTGTATTTAATTTTTGATAGTTTGATTAATATGTGTCTTGGCATGTTTCTCCTTGGATTTATCCTGTATGGGACTCTCTGTGCTTCCTGGACTTGATTAACTATTTCCTTTCCCATATTAGGGAAGTTTTCAACTATAATCTCTTCAAATATTTTCTCAGTCCCTTTTTTTTCTCTTCTTATTCTGGGACCCCTATAATTCGAATGTTGGTGCATTTAAAGTTGTTCCAGAGGTCTCTGAGACTGTCTTCAGTTCTTTTCATTGTTTTTTCTTTATTCTGCTCTGCAGTAGTTATTTCCACTATTTTATCTCCCAGGTCACTTATCCGTTCTTCTGCCTCAGTTATTCTGCTATTAAACCCTTCTAGAGAATTTGTAATTTCATTTATTGTGTTGTTCATCACTGTTTGTTTGCTCTTTAGTTCTTCTAGGTCCTTGTTAAACGTTTTTTGTATTTTCTCTATTCTATTTCCAAGATTTTGGATCATCTTTACTAGCATTATTCTGAACTCTTTTTCAGGTAGACTGCCTATTTCCTCTTCATTTGTTTGGTCTGGTGGGTTTTTATCTTGCTCCTTCATCTGCTGTGTTTCCCTGTCTTCTCATTTTGCTTAACTTACTGTGTTTGGGTTCTCCTTTTTGCAGGCTGGAGGTTCGTAGTTCCCACTGTTTTTGGTGTCTGTCCCCAGTGGTGAAGATTGGTTCAGTGGGTTGTGTAGGCTTCCTGGTGGAGGGGACTAGTGCCTGTGTTCTGGTGGATGAGGCTGGATCTTGTCTTTCTGGTGGGCAGGTCCACGTCTGGTGGTGTGTTTTGGGGTGTCTGTGGACTTATTATGATTTTAGGCAGCCTCTCTGCTAATGGGTGGGGTTGTGTTCCTGTCTTGCTAGTTGTTTGGCATAAGGTGTCCAGCACTGTAGCTTGCTGGTCATTGAGTGGAGCTCGGTCTTGATGTTGAGATGGAGATCTCTAGATTTTCACCGTTTGATATTACGTGGAGCTGGGAGGTCTCTTGTGGTCCAGTGTCCTGAAGTTGGCTCTCTCACCTCAGAGGCATACCCCTGACACCTGGCTGGAGCACCAAGAGCCTTTCAGCCACACGGAAAAAGAGAAAAAGAGAAAACAAATATATATCTTTGCTCCCAAAGTCCACCTCCTCAATTTGGGATGATTCGTTGTCTATTCAGGTATTCCACAGATGCAGGGTACATCAAGTTGATTGTGGAGCTTTAATCCGCTGCTTCTGAGGCTGCTGGGAGAGATTTCCCTTTCTCTTCTTTGTTCGCACAGCTCCCGGGGCTCAGCTTTGGATTTGGCCCTGCCTCTGCGTGTAGGTCGCCCGAGGACGTCTGTTCTTGGCTCAGACAGAACGGGGTTAAAGGAGCCGCTGATTCGGGGGCTCTGGCTCACTCAGGCCAGGGGGAAGGGAGGGGTACGGATGCGGGGCGAGCCTGCGGCGGCAGAGGCCAGCGAGACGTTGCACCAGCCTGAGGCGCCCAGTGCGTTCTCCCGGGGAAGCTGTCCCTGGATCCCGGGGCCCTGACAGTGGCGGGCTGCACAGGCTCCCCTGAAGAGGGGTGTGGATAGTGATCTGTGCTCGCACACAGGCTTCTTGGTGGCGGCAGCAGCAGCCTTGGCGTCTCATGCCTGTCTCTGGGGTCCGCGCTTTTAGCCGCGGCTCGCACCCGTCTCTGGAGCTCCTTTAAGCAGC
>NW_006775627.1:403992-457938 GCF_000442215.2 Lipotes vexillifer | reverse complement strand
CCCCGGCGGGTGAGCACACAAGCCTCTCGGGCTGGTGAGTGCCGGTCGGCGCCGATCCTCTGTGCGGGAATCTCTCCGCTTTGCCCTCCGCACCCCCGTTGCTGCGCTCTTCTCCGCGGCTCCGAAGCTCCCCGCTCCGCCACCCGCAGTCTCCACCCGCGAAGGGGCTTCTAGTGTGTGGAAACCTTTCCTCCTTCACAGCTCCCTCCCACTGGTGCAGGTCCTGTCCCTATTCTTTTGTCTCTGTTTTTTCTTTTTTCTTTTGCCCTACCCAGGTACGTGGGGAGTTTCTTGCCTTTTGGGAGGTCTGAGGTCTTCTGCCAGCATTCAGCAGGTGTTCTGTAGGAGTTGTTCCACATGTAGATGTATTTCTGACGTATTTGTGGGGAGGGAGGTGACTTCCGCGTCTTACTCTTCCGCCATCTTGAAGCTCCTCCCCTATGAAGTCTTGAAGAAGAAAAATGGCAGAGAATCAGAGGTGCAACTTTTAATGCCAGCCGTGGCTGGTTTCATCGGTTCAAGGCTAGAGCCAAACTTCACAACGTAAAAGTAAGTGGTGCGGCAGCAAGTACAGGTACGGTATCTGCTGGGGAATTTTCTGAAATCCTTCGAGAAATTATTGATGAAGGCATGTATTTACACGAGCAGGTTTTTAATGTGGATGAGACAGGACTGTACTGGAAGAGGATGCCAGACCAATGTTACATCAGTAAGGAGGAAAAGTTGATACCAGGCTATAAAGCAGCAAAGGATAGGCTAACTCTGTTGTTTGGTGGCAATGCTTCCAGAGATATGAAGCTGAAGCCTCTCTTAGTTTTTCATTCAGTGAACCCAAGAGTACTTAAAAACAGCCAAGGGCTCTCTCTTCCTGGTGTGTGGAAGAATAACCCCAAAGCCTGGGTTACACAGGCCATTTTCCAGAATTGTTTTTTTCCACCACTTTATCCCCGAGGTAGAGAAATATTGCTTGGAGAAGGATGCCCCATTCAATATTCTTTTGCTGCTCGACAGTGCTCCAGGCCACACCCCATTCATGGACAACTTTCATCCCAATGTCAAAGTATGGCATCTGCCACCAAATACTATGTTGCTCATCCAACCTATGGACCAGGGAGTTATAGCGACTTTTAAGAAATATTATTTACGTCATACTTTTCATCAGGCAGTAGAGGCGAGTGCTGAGTCAGGAACAACCTTGTGACAATTTTGAAAGACATATAACATCTACAAGGCCATAAAAATACATTAACTTTGCTTGATGTGAGGTTACAGCCATCACCATGAATGGGGTTTGGAAGAAGCTTTGCCTGCAGTCTATTCATAATTTTCGTGGATTTGAAAAGGTGGATAAGGAGTCCAAAGAGGTCTTCAGCAACTTAGTGACCCTCAGCGAGAAGCTGGAGCTAGATCTGCAGGAGGACGACTTCATTGAACTCCTCGCTGTGCAATACAAGGAGCTTACTAATGAAGACCTGATGGAACTGGAGGCCCAGAGAAAGGATGAAGAGAGACAAGAGGAAGAAGAAGGAACTGAAGAACCGAAGAGATTCACAACGCAGGAAATGGCAAAGGGATTTTGTTTATTTGAGGAGGCACTGTTAGTTTTTGAGGCACAGGACCCAAACTAGGCCGGTACACAAAGGTTGCAGCAGTCATTCAGAATGCAATCCAGTGCTACCGTGTCATCTATGACGAGGAAAAAAGAGCTACTACCCAGACGTCAGTGGATCGTTTTTTCAAGAGGGAAGATAGAATGGAAACCAGCAAGGAAGTGGAACCTGTGCCATCACCGTCAGCTGTGAGTGAAATTGCAGCTTACCTTCCATTTTCTATTGCTGACGATCCTTCAACTCTACTTACCTCCCACCTCCTCTCCCTCTTCCAGCCAGTAACTCTTCTTGCCGGTTCACTCAATGTCAGCACCTGTATGCCAGCTGTTGTTCTGTACTACTGTACTTTTCGAGGTACTGTACTGCAAGATTTAAAATGTTTTTTTAAATTTTTGTGTTTGTTTTTTATGTATTATTTGTTTGAAAAGTATTATAAACCTATTACAGTACAGTACTATATAGCTGACTATGTTAGCTGGGTACCTAGGCTAACTTTGTTGGACTTAAAAGCAAACTGGATTTACGAACACGCTCTCAGAACAGAACTCATTCATATGTAGGGGACTTAATATTTTTTTTTCCTTCTTTTTGTGTTTCTGTGTTTTTCCAGTTTCTACAAAGAACATGTTATTTTTGCAATCTGAGGAGTGAATAATAGATTTTAAGGAAATGATAAATGTGTATTTCTGTAGTGCAATGTGTTCCCCCAATACATCAGGCAACGCAGACCCCTTTGAAGTGACCAGCCTGGTGCAATGTGGTTAAGCAGCCTACCTGTGCTGACCAGACTACACAGAACTGGTCTGTGATCAGTGACTAGAGAATGTATACTCAGACTTAGTTCACAGTTGTTGTCATTTTAGTTTATACCAAATTAGCAGCAAGTGGTGCAAAGATTAAAAACCAGATACAGACACGAATGAGTGAGTGGATGCAGCTCCCCAGAGGCCTCCCCCCTTCAGAGGAACACCCAAAGAGAGCTAGCTATAAGTAGAGTGAGCAAGCTGTAAGGTCACAGGAATCCAGAGCTGTAGCCTGTCTGTCTTTCATATCTTCGGAGGCCACGTCACAGTTTAAGACTTACCTACTACCAAACAGGGCATGCCTTGCTGTCCACAAGTTCACTTTCTGGATCCATTTCTTACCATTAATCCTGCAGGGGGAGGCTTTTACAGTGATATCTATGCAAATTGTAGCTGTCTACCGAGATGTCCCTGACCCGTTTTCCCTCACTGTTCTAGCTTGTTCCATACCTTACTTTTCTTTTCTTAGTTCTCCTGACTCTTCAGGCTACTTAAGTGGGACCATGACAAGAGGCCTATTTTAAGTATAGATCCCAACAGTGTGTTAGTACTTCATAAAGATGAAACAAAATCCCCAGAAAGCTGAGTACTGCTCAGGGCTGTTCTAACAACTTGCAGTGAGGGGGAGAATCCAGGCACATGACATTTATAACAGAACCACGCTAAGCCTCAGCCCCCTCCCTACCCCCAAAGCTCCCTTCTGCCATATTGCTCAGAATGAACTCGGATTTTTGTGATTTTTTTTTTTTTTAACTACAGATGAGGGGAGTGAAGGATAATGAAGAAAAGAAGGGGACAAGAAGAAATTCGTTATAAATATTAATTGAGGGATAAATTAGATGAATAGATCATGCAGGATCTGGTGTAATTATGCCCAACTAGTACTAGCTATTGTTACTGTTGTTATTATTATTAAAGACTGAAACTGTTTTCTGTTTTGTTCACTCCTTTTTTCCCCCAGTGCCTAGAATTGTATCTAACAAAGACGGCAGTCAATAAATATCTATTGAATTAGTTATCCTACCAAAAAATCACGGTTATTTCTTTTCCTTGTACATTTCATATCAGAGAACGTAAGACCTTATTAGTGAGTTAGTGAAAATACTGTGTCCATTGGAGGTTCACAAGAGACTCAGTGATTATTTTGCTATTAGAGCATTTAACGTCTTAATCTTTTATTCTTCTTTAGTTTCTTTACTATACTTTTGAGGTAATTTTCATATCCTTTCATTTCAATAAAACCACTTAAAATATCTCAGCAGTAAAGTATTAGAAGAGACTAAGTGTTTCACCATATTTGTAGGATGAAACAGTAGCAGAAGTTTTATTCTTCTTATAGAGCAGTTACAGAGCAAAAAGTATGGTACTTCTCGCCAACACTTTTCTTTTACTATTCAACTAACTGCTTGCACTCACTTTATCCCAAGAGACATATTAATAGGCTCAATATGTGTTGGTGTAAATAATGTCCTATTAGACTCAATATGTCTTGATGTGAATAATATCTACTGTGGCCCAGAACATTCCAGTGGATACAAAAATGAATCACAATTTCCATAAAATAAATATAAAAAGTAAAAATAAAATTTCTATTCAAGTATGTCCCTGTCTCCCTATTCTAAGAAAAGATTGTGTTCCTCTTAATAAAAAGCAAAACAACAGCTATAATGATAAGAGGTTCATACTGGATTTCTAAAATACTAACCTAGCTGTGTATATTAATATTCAGTTATATTGAACCAGTAAGTTATATTTGCTAAGGCTCAGATAGACATTGAAATACAATTTTAAATGGTCTACTATTTTACTGTATTGTATTAACTAAAGAATATGGATAACTTGTGCTATATTTGCCATCAGATACACTGGGCACGGGGAGGGTAAGACATTTCCATGAGATTTATATCCAAACAGTAAGTGGGTTCATAGGGTTTTTTTTCCATTCAAGTACACATCTTTTCTATTCATTTAAAATTAATCTCACTTTTCAAGAGGTCTTCATTCCTACTAAGCTAAGCCCATAAGCCCCCAAAGATCGCTTATACTTATTGGATCTAGATCTGCTATTGAGGATCTTTCTCTCTGCTAGATATTCCATCTCTAGGAACCACACTTTGTTCACGGGTCAGTTATCCGTACTTTCTCATTGCGATTTTAGCATAAATTTCATAACATTTCTTCCCAATTAGAATGAAAAGTTGGGTACAGAGCATGAAACATCAAGCCTGCCTGCAGTATCAGGCGTAGCAGCAGGACTGGGCGCCAGAGGAAGAAGTACCAAGAGGGAAGGATGGAGAACAATGACGAAGGAAATCAGAGGGAAACATGCAAATACAACACCGTTCACTTTTACATAGCAGTGTTACAGAGATTGGGCTTGATTCAAACAATAAACAAAGTAAAATTCTCAAGGAAGAAATTAAATCAAGTTTGTGGAAGCTTTCTAAATAAAAAGTCACCTTATTCTTTTCCTGACTCGGACTAGACTAGTTAATTTGTGAAGCGTGAAACCTGACTGCATTTTGGAGCCTGAAAACTCTTTATTTCATTGACCAGAAGATGGAGCCATTATATAAAGAATTTTTAAAACTTGCCAGCCTAAATGGAACCACACATTCTCTCTTTACTATATTATTATTTTAGACCATTTAATGCAATCTGAGTAGGCTGAATATCATTTTGTTCTTAACAATGGAAAGGAGGTAACATGTTTTAACCTCCCATATGCAGAGAAACAATATATTATTATATTATTATTTTCCAAGTTGTTTTTAATATACTGCTCACTATTATCTATACCTAAGAACAGGAGACAAAATAGAGAAATTAAATGTCATATTCAACTAAGTAAGGTCACACATTCAGTAAGTAGCAGAGACTGAGTGAGACCCAAAGGAGAGCTTCCTAACTCATAGCTCAGGCACAGTTTACTGGATCTCCCAGCTGGCACTCCAGCTTATACCAATCAACACACACTTGACACAAGCTAGGACACTGAGGGAACGAGTGCTTTTCTTATGGGCCAGTTTTAGGAGGAAACACTGAGAGGCATGTGCAAAGAATATAGCATCCATGGATTAAAGTTCAGAGCAACTTCTACTGGTTTTCAAATTTAGCTGTGCATTAGAATCACCTGTGGAGTTCTTAGCATTCCCAGCACCCAAGCTGCACTCCAGACTAATTAAAGCAGAATCTCTGGGTTGGGACCTAGGCATTTGTTTGAAAGTCCCCAGGTGATTGCAACGTGCAGTGAAGTTTGAGAAGAAGGGATCTCTACCAGTGAGTTTCCATCTGTAATGTGTACACAAATTACCGGGTATCTGAAGCATCCCTGCTCTAATTGTGGTCACTGGATGAAAAGCCTCAGCATCATCTGGGAACTTGTTAGTAATGCAAATTTGCAACCCCACCTTAGATCTAGTGAATCAGAAACTGGTCGTGCAACTCAGTGATCTGTGGTGATCTGACACGTACTAACATCTGAGAATCACTGGTCTAACTTGGGACCAATCTTCTCTTTTTATTCCTGACAGGTGGAGACTCAAATCTCCCAAAGGGATGGAACTTCTTCACTACCTCGTTGACATTTTTACCACTGAAACTGATCCATTTTTTGTTTTTCACCAGAATTGCTAAACACATAGACACGTCCTGTTACTCACTTTTTCTTTTCAATGCCTGCTCCCTTGATGCCTAAGATGCTAATGTTTGGAGGAAAGGGTCAAAAAAAAAAAAAAAAAAAAGAGCTAGCAAACAAAGCAAGAAAGAGGACTAGAGAGAGGGGTTCCAAGAGTTTGTTGGTGCACTGAACTCTGATTAATCTTCCACTCTAAAGATTCTCAATCCATCTAATTGTGTACTTTGCATATAATTGATGCTAGCAATAAAATTTCCATCATCTGCAAGATATCCAGGATATTCAGAAGATAACCATGATCTTAAGAAGCAACTCAACATTTAACCAAACTCTTGTATTGTTTATTGCTGAGGTTTTGGGTGGCTTTTTTGACTACCACTCCCTGAAACAAATGAGAGATGTGGTCTCTGGAATCAGAGAAATCTGGATGTGAACTCTCGTATTATCCTTTTCGTGATGTATAGCCATGAGCAAGTTACCTAAGTTTATGTCCTCATCTCTGACATGTGACTATCAATTTATGGGTTACTCTAAGATAGGAGAGACTGAATAGAAATTTTCCACTCTGTTTTTGGCGCATTATGGACGGCAGTGGAGCTTGGACTGCCGGAGCCAGCTTGGACTGGCTGGAGGGGCCTGTGGTGCCCATCTCTTCCCACCTGTTTACAAAGTCTGTTGTGGACATCTCATTCCCCAGCTTCTCCTTTAAAAATTTTTTATAATCTTGTTCACCCTGACTGCTATCACTGCCGTGGGCAGATGCAATATTAAATAATTGCGAACAACCGCAGGGTAGAGGCTCTTTGCACTGGCTGAGCTCTGAGGCAGGCCAAATAAGACAGCCGTGCAAGTGGATTTACCAGGGAACTGCCACGCAATTTTCTGGTAATGGCTTTTGGGGAGCTCCAAATCTGTTCTCTCCTCCAGTGTCTCTAGGCTGTAGGTTTTCACTGTGCTTGTAGGACTGTTGGTTTTCAAAGGCTACTATGAAGTTTGCTGTTCTTACTGAGATATAGCCATTTTTCTTGAATAAATGTTCCTTTGGTTAATTTTCAAATTTCTGAAAAAGTTGATTTTGACAATTTTGCTTGTGCTCCTGTTCATTCATGGAGAACTGTATTTTCAGAAGTCCTTACTCTGACATATCCACTGATGTCCTGAAAGCCCAATTTAAATATAGGCAGAAAATGCAAGCATATACTTCATGAAAGAGGATGTTCAATTTGGCCCCTTAAGTTTCTATTCTTACACTATCTACTCTGCTATGTGCTGGAAAGGTGAATTTCATGACAGGTGTTTAATGGTCATATTAAGCCTTAACATGCTTTTCATTGATTTGTGCAACATAGCTCTTGCATGTACTATTCCTCGAAAATTTTTTGCACTAAATGACTGATACTTTTAGTTGTGTGCCAACTTTGCAGCATTTTGTAACGCTGCTCACTTTCTCTTTCTTAATACTCTCTTGGTTCTCCTTAAAACTCTCTGTTTCAGGTCTCAGCCTGCATATGCTCTTCCTGGTTCGCTTAGTCTGTCTTTAGATTCTACCATCCCTGCAAAGCAATGACTCCTGGATATGTGTCTCTAACCCTGATGTCTTCATTGAACTACAGGCTATTATATTCAATTGCCTTCAGGACTTTTTTCTTTGACCTATAGTACCTCAAATTCAACACATTCAAAACTAACTCTTACTCACTTTTCAATACTCAGCTCTAGTCTTCCCTGGCTAGATTTAACTCGTCTTCATCATGTTCGCATGGTACGATATGGAAGTAAAGCATCGTACTATCATTGTTGACTGATTCTTCCAAGATACAGTAGATGCTCAATATTATTTTATAGAATTTATTATTGAATCCTAAAATTGAGAGATACTTCAGAAAATGCATAATAAATTGTTGCCCTTTTAAGTTTCTACCACATATTTATGTATTTTGGATCTAATGAGTGCCAGTCTCTTATAGATGAAGAAGGCTCAGAGAATAGAGTACATTGTTCAAGTTTATGGTCACATTGTTAGTAAGTGACAGAAAGATTTAAACTCATGATATTATGTAATAGGCTGCTGCTGTGTATATGTGTGGATATTTATATTTTTTGGCAATCCTTAAAGGCATAAGATGATATTGCACTCTGAAAAGCAGAGCTTAGATTTCTTTAAGTGCTTTCAAAGTCATGTCTAATTTTCTTTATTGATCTTGTAAAGAGGAAGAGATTTGTTTGGTTAGTTTTAGCTCTGAAGATGACAGATACAGGGGAGAAAAAAAAGAGTTCTCTTACTCTTGAAGGAGATAACTAGACAGGAAGAAATGCCAATGGGAAAAAAATGCCAACGGCTGCCTTTTTTTTTTTTTTTTTATTTTTTTTTTTTTTTTTTGCGATATTTGGGCCTCTCACTGTCGTGGCCTCTCCCGTTGCCAGATGCGCAAGCTCAGCGCCCATGGCTCACGGGCCCAGCCGCTCCGCGGCATGTGGGATCCTCCCGGACCGGGGCATGAACCCGTATCCCCTGCATCGGCAGGCGGACTCTCAACCACTGCGCCACCAGGGAGGCCCACGGCTGCCTTTTTAAGCTGTCAGAATGATTCCCCAGCTTTGCTCAGGTCAATGGGCTTTGCTTTTCCGTAGAAGCATTGGCTTCTTAAGACCAAACTAATCATGCCCGTTATAGCTCTTGGCATGAGAGTTAAGTGAAGTTTCAGCTTTATTTCAAAGGAAAAGTCTCAAATATGCTTTACCCACATTCACTTCTTGCCTGCAGTCATTCTTCGGATTTCTCATATAGTCCGTCGTTTAGTATCATGAAGCTAAAGTAGATCGTTTCCTTTGTTCTCCCTGGCTCCCTCCCAGATCACTTTCTGCCCATAACCCGGCTCTACACTCAGGTATTCCGGCCGAGGTTTGTAGGAGGCAGACCCATTTACCTCTCAAATAAACAGACTGTGTGATTCCTTAGAGATAAACATCTTTTCTTTTAGTTGCAAGTGTCAGGGCCAAATTAGATGACTCTAAACCAATTTTCAATCTTTGTGGGTCGAAATGAGATGGGTAGCGAAAGATGAATTTATAAAAGAAAATAAATTAGGCAGGAAAATGAAGCATTTCTTTTCCCACCTCTGTTTCCCCCAATTCTTCTCTTAACAGAGCTGATTTTATTGAAGGCATCAACTAGAACTAATATATCAAGACAGGCTGAGTTGTTTAGGGAGATTACAAGAAAATTCTATCTTTACTGTTTTCTTAAAGGGAGTCAAAAGGAGATATTGATATTTAGAAGTTTAGTAGTTGTGAGTGTCACAGGATTTTTAAGAAAAAAAATATGTTTTCTGTGGACCTTTGATACCTATGTCTCATTCATCATATTTTTTTACAAAATTAGTTCTTAATTTCCAGGATTGGGAAGAACATCAGGGACAGTAGTAATATCCTAGCTTCAAACAGAAGCACACATTTTAACTATAAATTTTAATCTTTTCTCATTAAATATTTGGCCTGAACTGCCAAAGTGAAATAACTATTCTGTATTCTTGATTTTTAAATCACTTATTTGTAGGAGTGAGAAGTAAAATACTTACTAGGGATGAAAAGTTAGCTCCAGAGTGATTTTCTCTGGCAAAACAGCTTATAAATTATTAGAATGAATGGCTAGAGTATTTCTACAGTTACAAAATTTGCAGTAAAAGAATCTGCACAACCACAAGTCACTGTCTTTAAGTTATGAACCAAAATTATGAAGCTTTTGAGAGTGGAATGTCCTGATACTCTTTCAAAGTATCATAAAAGAAAAGAGTATATAACATAATAATAGAAGAAATAGTAAAATATAATTTAACTCATATATACATGATTTATAATGAATGATAAATTAATATCATATTACTCTCTGATATTTATAATCACTCAGTTGTCATCGTTTTTGTCTCCCCTCAAATAAAATCTCCACGAGGGAAGGGATTTGTCTGTTTTACATTGTCTGAAACAGGGACTGGCAGATTGAAGGTGCTCAGTAGATATTCACTGAATGAATGAACAATTCACATATGACATTTAGCTCTTTTTGAACATAAACTGAATTTTGCTAAGTTTGACTCCCTTGAAAGTAATTAGGAGTCACAAAAGCTTTTAATTCATGGATTTGTTTCCATAGGCTGAGGTGGGAGTGAAGGTGTCAGCAGCTCTAAAACTCTGCAGAAAGACAAAAAGTAGATGGGGTTTGCGTGACTTTTGGGGGAAGGTTGGAAAAGTTCACTTTTTTGTTGTCTTAATTTGTCAGGAGTCTTTCCCAGACCTTGTCTTTGAATTGCGTTCCTTCCCCTCAATACTTTACAGCGGTTTTCTTTGGTAGTTCTCTTTTCAATTTTGCCAGGGGTCTAATGCAGTTAAAATCAATTTTATTTTAAATTCCCTAAGGTTATGAAATCTCAGTTTGCTCTGCGTTGAAGTATTCCCACTGGTGTCACCTGCTAGTTTGTACGGTATGTTGCCGTTTCAGACTGGTTTCTTTCACTTCGTAATACGGTTTGTCTTTGCTTTTAATTATTTTGATAGGCCCATAAAGATATCCCAAGGTATTGCTAGTCACCTAGTGGAAATTAACTAAATAGAAGTCATATTGTCTTGTATGAATTACAATCAAAACTAGCACATGCCAGCAAATATAGCATCTGGAACAGGAGTAATTTTTCCTCAATTCCACTAGGTTTTCAAAATTGTTAACAAGCTCTGAATCATTTCTATATACTTATTGCCTATAGTTTTATCTATGACGTTTTTGCATTTAAACTGCTTATGAAAATATATATTAAATATTTGAGAATCAAGCTAAAGCACATGATACAGACATGACACATGCCTCCTAAATCTCTTAAAATTGGCTTTCTTTTCTGGGATGGATTAACTGTTAATGTAGGTACCTAATTACACAGCTCTTAGAATAATAAAGTGTAGCATGTTTGCTCTGTTGCTTGTTTATAGCTCTCAATTACTCATGTTTCTCTTCCTGTATGCATTAAATGTTGTTGCAGCAAAGGTCTCCTCTGCTCTAATCAGTATGCAACTTTTCCCTCCCTCGAGAGAGATTATTACCGTGTACTCTGCAGCTCATTTTGCCTGGATTGTGGTATCATGTTATCTACAGCAAGGAAGAATTGAGCTGTTCTGTTGTAGGAACGTCATGTGATTGCCAGTCAGGTTGAGGTGATGGTACTGTTGAGGGACTATAATTTTATTCTGCAGAGTGACTATCACAACTGCCAGTACAGAGATTCCCTAGGAATATTTTATACCTTTTACACGCCATTATACTAACACACAAGGTAGAAATAGTGGCCCAGCTCAGCAGCAATTCTTTTTAGTATATCTTGTTTAAAGACAAATAACAGGACTGGATGCTCACAGCTAAGCTAAAATAGAGGTTTGGATTGACTATTTAGTTAATATGGGAACTTCTACCTCCAAATACTCTCCTGGAAAAAGCTAAACCTTTGTAAATACAGTATGCATGTTTTCTTATTTTAGCATGTTGTTTGCATTCATAAATCTAAAAAAATATTTCAATTTAAAAATATTTTGGTGCACTGAATGCTCACTACATACCAACTGGATGCATGAGACTCTCTGGGATACTATATTCACACTTACCCATATAAAATAGAAATATCATCATTTAACATTTATGGAGAATGCATTGTGCTCCCGTATGATGGAGAGGTAGCTTGGGCTCATACTTTTAGCAGCGAAGTGACTGTCACACTAACTACTATTAGTAATATAAATTCTTGATTCTGTGTTGTCAGGCACTGTTCTAATTGCTTCATGTGAATTTTCTCATTCTACCCTTATAACCATATGGCAGCGTAGTACTATTATCTTCATTTTACGGATGAGAAAGCTGAGGCACATGTTAAGTAATGTATTAAGGAAATTTGAGGAGTCCTGGCTTAACTGGTATCCAAATACAATTCTGGATCTAGAACCCAAGCCCTCGCCATTATGTATGCTATCTTACCTCTCAACACTATCACACAAAAAAGATACACACTGTCATTGTGTGGCTAAATGTTTGTATATTTTCACTTCCTGACTCAATTTTCTTCTCCTGCACAAACTCTATTGTAGATTTCAATGAATTCCTTTGGAATTCTATAGTCTTTATCCCCATCTTTCTTACCCTGGAAAACTTTTCATGGAAGACATTTGAAGCTGTCCATTTTTCAATAAAAAGAAAAAAGTTATCAGTAGCTACAACTTATTTAGGGAGGCACTGAATTGATCTCCTTAAAGATTATTTTCACAAAAACAGAAGACACATGCCAACATGATTTTATTTATTTATTTATTTTTATTTTTTTTTTAACATCTTTATTGGGGTATAATTGCTTTACAATGGTGTGTTAGTTTCTGCTTTATAACAGAGTGAGTCAGTTATACATATATATATGTATATACATATACATATATATATGTTCCCATATCTCTTCCCTCTTTGTCTCCCTCCCTCCCACCCTCCCTATCCCACCCCTCCAGACAGCCACAAAGAACCGAGCCGGTTTCCCTGTGCCATGCGGCTGCTTCCCACTGGCTATCTACCTTACGTTTGTTAGTATATATATATATGTCCATGTCTCTCTCTCGCCCTAACACACCTCACCCTTCCCCCTCCCCATATCCTCAAGTCTGTTCTCCAGTAGGTCTCTGTCTTTATTCCTGTTTTACCCCTAGGTTCTTCATAACATTTTTTTTTCTTAAATTCCATATATATGTGTTAGCATACGGTATTTGTCCTTTTGATGACTTTTATTTTTAGATTCTATTACAATGTGTAAGTCTCAAGTATAACTACAATATAATTTATGGCAAACATTTTGAGCATTCATAGATATATGAAATTTGTAAAGAATTCTATGTAAACAGCATTGTTATATTCATGGCTATTCACTGAATTTTATGAAGCAGTTCTTGATTATTTTCCTCAAGAATATAACATAATAAACCGCAGATATTAACAGAAATTGATGGCCTCTATACATAGGTCCTAAACCCAAGCCAGTTACTTGGGCATTCTAATTTAGCTGGCCCTTTTTCATCACTCCCACTAACATTTCTCTGAAATTGCTATTTAGAATGGCTTTATTTACATATGCATTTTATCTTAACTCTTTTTAACAAAGCTATTAAAATTCTATAAAATCATGCTGAACATTTTGGGTTGAGGTTTTCAACAATCAGCATTTAGAAACAGCCCACAAATCACTTATATCTTTTGCAAACTATGTAACAGTCAAAAAGGTAAAGTGAGATTCTCCCACTTTTATTCAAATTGTATGAATGGATTTGTGTTCAAATCTGTTCGCTTCAGTTTTATTCCAATTTAAATTTTACAGTGTAACTGCCATTCTATATCCTTAGGTTAAATGAGTTCAATGATTGTGTGACTTAAATATTAGCATGACAGTGCTTTCTGAGGGTGGTGTCTTATAATCAGTACCAAACAGTAATCTACATGAAAAGAGAAGTCTAATTTTCCTTCAAGCTTGTACTATATTAAATGAGCTCTTGGTTCCAAATATTATCGCTAATTGATAAAAAGTCACAACTAGACATTCCTGGGAAAACATACATATACAAAACCTAAGCATGTTATATTGAAAAAAAATTATAGTTCAGCATGAAATAGGTTCAGCATGAAACAGAAGTGTGACTTTGTAAGTTTTTCTTTTTTTGAAACGCTAAGAAGAAATTGTGTTGAGGAACCAGTTGCCAATATTTTCTTCACATAAAAATCAGGCAATGTAAAAACATTAGTAGTAAATCACACATAAACCTACCCACTATACATCTTTTCACACTGTATTATATAAATATGCAAAGTGCAGTTATATTTATATGGATTTAAAATGATGAGGATAAACTGCATTCAAATTTAAGGTAATATTAATTTCTTAATTTAATGTATTAAAATATCTTACAAATGTAATATATTTTGTATGGTTCTCTAATTAAATTGTCAAAACCTATTTTCAACAGACTTAGCAGGGATGTGATGCAATGCTCTACATAGTCTAGGAAAACACTGCATGGTCTCTTATATATTAAATAAAAAAGAGGCTCAAATAATGTAAGATGAGTGACTGAATTTAGGTGTAAAGAATCTCTGGCCCTAGGTTTAATTTCATATGTGCCTTAGGACAAATGTCTAGACGTGATAATTTCCTTCACAGATGCTGAAAACATTCTAGATAGAAAGTTCTGTGGAAATTTCGCTTTCTTGGTTTTTATCTGTCTTTCTCATTTCTGTGTTTCTTTGCCTCTCTGCCTCTCCTTCTCTACCTATACTTCTTCATCTCTCTAGGTATGCTTAAATCTCCTTTATTTTTAACTAGCCAGAGCAACAAAAAAATTGCTTTAAGTACTTAATATAGAAATATATTTGTTCTTTTTTCATTTAAGAAAGCAAATGAATGAAATATTGTTGTATATATTTGCTTTGAAAACTCCCACAAAATCTTCTAAATAAAATTCTTTCTACTTTATGTAACTCGATTTTTGTGTGTGCATGAATAACTCGATAGAAGAAATATCTCATATTCCTGGAATAAACTCATAAAAAATACATCATGGCTGTTTCTTTGCAAGCCACTATTAACAAGGATTTTTAAGAAATTAGATTCATAATCCTTGGTGGAAGGACAACAGCTAAAGCAAAATGAATGTGTGCTTGGTAAACTATAAGCTCAGGATATGTTATTGATTGATACATAATATACCTCATAGTCATAGAATTTTATGGAGAAAGTGACATCTTTCTAATTTTGTAGACGAAAGCATAAAAGTTCAAGAGGATGAATGCTATTTCATCCTTTTCACACACAAGTCTGTGTTGAAAGCATGCCATGTATTATGACTTGAAAGCTTGCCATACACACTTAGGATGGTATGCGGGAGACACAGTTAATACTGTGCCCAAGTCATTATCTACTCAAACATGTTCCATGGTATCAAATATCTATCTGCATATCTGGAAGCACTCCACGGAAGAGAAATAGCAACTTTGCTTAGTGATAAAGAATAACTCAACAATACTGAATCAGAAAGCAGAAAACTGGGACAAAAATGACTAAGAGTCGGGTTATTATTGGTATTTTGGGGCAGTACAGTCCAGTGTTACATTGTATACATAAAAGTGAATAAAGCTTTCTTCAGTTGCTTCTTTTCTCAATTACCTTCATTTTTTTCTTTCGAGGAATGTGATACGTACTTAAAATAAATTTTTCACGTTCCACAGTTATTGTATGAACAAAGAAGGATATAGAAAAAGGCAGTCTATGAAGCACAATACTCTAAAGGTAACTCTTATCCTAGTTGGTATATGAGTCAAGATGAATAAAAAGCATTTGTTGAACTGACTAGCCTACGTGTTTTTAATCCCATGGCATTTAATAGGCACATATAAACTGGTTTTGATGCAATATGAATACATTTAAGCACCTCAAAATATAGAATGACCACTGTAGACGGATAAAACAGTCTTGTCCCTAATAATAACAAGATGTTTTAACTAAACATTCATTACTAGTATTCATTCCTTCTATCAGGGCACTTCATGGCAAAGCCAAGGGAAAATACTTTTGTAGATATCCAAATGATAGATATTTGCGCGCACGTGCGCGTGTGTTTGTATTTGCATGGGAAACATGAATGTTTATAATCCTGTGAAAAGATGACAAGGCAGATGTGAACATTTTCTACATGGTCTTCTGATTTATTAAAAGTATATAAAATTAAATCACCTTTGTTTGCTGTAATCAATAATCCCTGTACAGTTACTCTTAAGAATTTTTATAGATTCATTTACCAATGCAAAAATAGCCACTGCTAATGCTGCTCACCTATGTTAGAGAATCAGAGCTAGTGACTGCACTGACTTTGAGACTATTTTGATAAAAAGAGTTTTGGCATAGACCTCCTTAAAAGAGTCTTATTAACACAAATATATCACCTTCACAGGCTGTAAACAATATATCAAAAGTGAAGCTCTATTTTTTGCCTTCCTTGCCATCTTTTCCTTTGTCTTCCTTTTCTGTTTTGTCTTTTTCATATTTCTCTTTGTCTGGTTTTGTTACACTATCATATGAAGGTGGAGAGATGGTGGATGGAGTTCCATCTGTTTTTTCTGGACTTGAGTTCTCATTAACGTTATCAGAAACCATATCTTCTTTATTGGGCAAATCATCATCTCTGTCACCATCTTTTATGTATATACTTGATAGGTTTTTGACATTTTGCCGCAAGCGATAACGTCTGTAAGCACGCTGAATGACAGTAG
This sequence comes from Lipotes vexillifer, assembly GCF_000442215.2. Classification (NCBI taxonomy): domain Eukaryota; kingdom Metazoa; phylum Chordata; class Mammalia; order Artiodactyla; family Lipotidae; genus Lipotes; species Lipotes vexillifer. The sequence continues at coordinate 441,561 of NW_006775627.1, read as the reverse complement.
CAGACACATCTTCCTGTTTTCGTTTTAGTGTAGTTGTGATGGGTTCATAGGACACTTTAGAAGGATTTGCAGACATGAACCTTTCTTCCATCTGTGAACGAAGAGAGTCCATCTCTCCACTTTCACCCAAAACACGCTTTGTAAAAGCAAATAAGATGTCAAGACAATGGATCCGGTCCCCACTGACCATGGGCAGATCCATGGCAATGAGCTGGACTTTGTTTGGTTTTGCTATGAGAAGAGGAGGATCCAGGGCAGCTGCAAAATCAGAGAGTTTGCTATATTCTATAAATTGGGTGGCATCGGGATCAAACTTCTCCCAAACCTCGTAGAACATCTCAAAGTCATCCTCACTCAGCGGCTCAGTACTTTCTTCAGTGGCAACACTGAAGTTCTCCAGGATGACAGCAATGTACATGTTCACCACGACCAGAAATGATATGATGATGTAACTGACAAAATAGAAGATCCCCACAGATGGGTTCCCACAGTCTCCTTCAACTGAGCTTCCAGGATGAACTTTCCTGGGGTCACAATCAGGTGGTGCACTGTTGAGAATAGGTGCTAGCAATCCATCCCAGCCAGCAGAGGTGGTAATCTGGAACAGGCAGATCATGCTGTTGCCAAAGGTCTCAAAGTTGAACATGTCATTAATTCCAGCTTCCTTTTTAACATAGGCAAAGTTGGACATTCCAAAGATGGCGTAGATGAACATGACCAGAAAGAGCAGGAGGCCGATGTTAAACAACGCAGGAAGGGACATCATCAAAGCAAAGAGCAGTGTGCGGATCCCCTTGGCCCCTTTGATCAGACGTAGGATTCGGCCAATCCTGGCAAGACGGATCACTCGAAACAGGGTAGGGGACACAAAATACCTTTCTATCAAATCTGCTAGAAACATACCTGGTGAAGAGGGAAGGAATACAAAAAAAAAACTTAAATATCCATGCTACAGAAAATCATGACTCTAAATAGTTTTATGTGCCATCTTACCTCTTATGATTTCAGGATTGTCATTTTACATTGAAAGCAATTTCACAACAACCCAAGGATCAAGCAATCCCACAGGAAAATGGTTAGAATTACTATTGTGAAATATTCTCTCCCTTACTAAGTTTGTAGATCTTATTTTTTTCCTCCACAACAATTTTTTTAATTGTAAGTGTAGAAAAATTAAAGCTACACAGTAAAATGCTAAAAAGAAAATAAAAATCACCTGAAATATCAACCAACCATTTACTACTGTTAATATTTTGTTGAGGATCACTCCATTTTTCTATGCAAGCACACAAACATTTACAAATGTAATCATGATATAGGAGCTTTTTTATGTCATCTGTTTTAGCTACTTCATCATATGTTATGGACATATTTTCATATAAATGACAACAGAATAATTCCTTATAGTTATATAATGTTCTGTCCAAATAACCATATATTGAAGAATTTTATGTTGTTTCCAATTGTTTTGGCTGAGACAAATATCCAAGTAGGTATATTTTCTTTTAGTTGCATGGGCAATTTTTTTTTTTTTTTTTTTTTTGCGCGGGCCTCTCACTGTTGTGGCCTTTCCCGTTGCGGAGCACAGGCTCTGGACGTGCAGGCCCAGCGGCCATGGCTCACGGGCCATGGGCATATTTTGATAAAAAAGAAGGTAGGTCAAACAGTATATTTAAAATTTTGTTATATATTGCAAGTCTATCTCCAGAAAGTCTGTACAAATTAACACTCCTAATGATAGTCTATGAAAGTGCTCACACTCCACATGCTCACCAGTGTTGTCATTTTTCTTTATAATTTTACCAAAAAAACTTTGTGATGTTTAAAACATCTCATTATTATAGTTTATTTGCATTTCTTTTGGGAAAAATAATCCAAAATTTTTTTATTATTTATTGGGCATTTTGTATGCTTGTTGACTATTTTCAACTTTCTCTTTTTGGCCTAGTTTAGTCCTTTGCCCATTTTTCTATTGGGAGATTTACTATTTTCTTACTGATTTATGAGGACTATTTTTCTATTACAAGTGCTAATCCTTTATTGGTCTTAAATGTTACATTAACAATAGCCCTGTTTTTAATTTGTCTTTCAACTTTTTTTTTTGTTAATTTGGTGGTGGTAGTGAGTTTTCCTCCATAGAATATTTTGATTTTTATGTAGTCATATCTATTATTTTTTCTTCATGGAGTCAAGTTTGTCATGAATAGAAAGGACTATTCAAGCTCATGGTTATAAATCTATTTCTACTAGAATCCATTTTTTTAATACTTTAATTTTTACACATCAATTAATAAATCTTGATCCATGAGATCTTTTAACTGAGTAACTTAGTAATTCTCTATATACTGATGTTTAATTTTGGATTATTCATTTGAATCCATTGAGCTTTTTAGTAAACACTGTTTTAATTCATCAATGTAATAATAATCTTAATATCTAGCAATGTAAGTCACCCCTCATTACTCTAATTTTTCTTCCAGGTGAATTTTAGAATCATTAGATTTATATCACCAATTTATTATCCCCACTACACAAAAAGATGCTCATATTCTCATTGGGATAACAGTGGAATTATAGATTAATCTATTAAAAAAATGGTCATGATTACAGGGAGACCCTTGTTATCCAAGTACAAGAAAAGCCTTTCAATTATTTGAAACCTTCTTTTGTTTCTGTTAGTTTTCCTCATAGAAACCTTATACATTTCTTGTTAAAGTTGTTACTAGGTATTTTACTTTATTTTTATTGGAATTGTGAATGAAATTTTTCTTTAGGCATATTTTCTAATTTTTTGCTCCACATATAAAACAATTACTAACATTGGTACGTACAATTTAAAATTTGCACCTTCTGAATTCTAAATGAATCCATATTTTTCAGTTGATTCTCTTGCATTTTTAGAGTGCCATAATAAGATCTGAAAATGAAAATTTGCTCCACTGTTCAAATATATGTACCTCTCTGTTTTCTTATCTAATTGTATCAGCCAACACTGTTACAAATAGAGGTGACAGAGGGACACTCTTTTCTTCTTCCTAAGTTAACTGAAATGCTTCCACCATTTTGCTTGTTGTATGTGATTCCTACCTAAATTTTAATTTGTTTTTTTATATATTAACTTTAATGTCACCTCTGGTAATAATACTCCTTTTCAAAAATTGATTTTGAATCCCTAGTCTAACTTATACTACTCAATATGGCAGTTTTAGGTTATGTGACTTTTAACCTTTCTTGTCCTGCCTGTTTCAGCATCTCTGAGTTTGTATTAAATAATCTCTACAATCTCTGTCTAAAATTCATAATTATGAAAATAAATGCAATCCTAAACTACTAGGCAAGGCATGTACAAATAATAAAAAAACAAGAAGATAGAAAAAACAGCTATGGTAATGAAATGAGAGGAAGTATAAAATCAAATACTGTGATTCACAGATATGACTGGGGTTGGTTGAGAAATGATTACAAACTTGACAAGTATGAAGCCATAAGAAATGAAGCTGGCATTTCTTCAGACCTTAACTTTTCACTTTGAGTTCAGGAATAATTTTCACAAAGAGTCACCGATATTCTGTCTAGTTATATTATCATTAATCAAAGGATAGTTCTCATATGTGTAAAAACCGGAAGTGATTTCAGATTCTACATTGGTCTTCTAAGACATACCTACCTATAGACCCAGTTGCTACCTTTGTGAAGGGTAATCTTGGAAATCAAATATCAAGGAGTTTTATGTGCTTCCAACAAACAGAATATGTGTGGCTTTGAGGCTTGTTGTGTGAACCTAGGAATTCTGACACAGAGGTATTTGTTTTTTTTAGTTTTGTTTTTAAGGTTCCTTCACCCTTTCAGTGTTACTAACTTACTCAAAAGTAAGTTTACATTCAAGAATTCAGAAACTTCTCTGAGTATGTGTGATGTTTAGTTTGATTCAAAATAGAAATCTGATCAATAAATGCTCTTACCTACAATGGAGAGAATCACCACCACAAAATCAAAGATGTTCCATCCTACAGTAAAGTAGTAGCATCTGAGGGAGATCAGCTTCAGCACACATTCTCCAGTGAACAGGATAACAAAACCCACATTGATCCAATATAAAACTTCAGTCATGTATGCACTTTGTCCCTCTTTTTCTACCATCATGGTTACCATGTTGAGGCAGATAAGAACCATGATGGCGATATCAAAAGCTTGGTTTGTTACTAGGTCAAATATACATCCTTGGAATTTGTTCTGCAAAGAAACAAAAATAATAGGAAATGTACAGTAAATTTTGCAAGTAGTATCCATAAATCATTACATTAGTAAAAAAAATTTTTTTTAAGGTATCAGTCTTCAAAACTTGCATAAATTATCCCTGGTCACAGGTTCTTGCTTTGTACAAGAAATATTATTAAATCTTAGAGTACATGAAAACTTTTTGTTGCTGTTGACTTTCAGTATACCAAGTCTGCAGCGAGCCTTGTAAACCAACATTTGCTTTTAAGCATATCCACCCCTAGTATGTTACATAGGAGTTGCCAGGATCACAAGGTAAGTTTTACTAAGAAAACCTCAGCTCTACTACCTAGAGTATTTCAAGGTAATAAAATGACATCTCTAAATTTCTGCTTTGTCACGTTATTTTGACTAATGTGTTGGCATTGTCTTGTACTGATGTTACTGCTATAATATCAGATCTATGTTTTCCTATCTCTTCCATGTATAGAATATACATTTCCAAACATACCCATACTTAACACATCACCTTTCTTGTCAGTCTCACTGATAGTACTATGCTTTCCAGGAAACCCAATTTCAAAATCACTTTATTAGTTGCATAGGCAAGTTTTAAGGCACTGTATTCAAAGTCAAGTAGTGTACTGAAAAAATTAAATACCAGAGCTTTAAATTCATATATTATGATTCAGTAGGGTCTGGGTGAAACCTGGCCATGTCCATTTAAAAAGTGCAGGGTAATCCTCATGTAGCCAGCTGGTACTAAGTGGATTCCCATCTTTAGGATGCTCTGTCTGCAGCCATGACTTTTGGTAAGGTGTGTTATGTTGAATAAAAATTGAAAAACATGTAATGCATTTAAAATTATTTTAATTGTTAGAGGGATACAAACTATTCTTTAACTGCTAAGACTCACTATTTACATCTGAGCTTATTCTGGTCTTTGACCCTATGGTAAGATAAAGTTTAGATTCATGACCAGTCCAACTGCTTCTCTGGCTATTTGTTGTAATATCAAAGATCTACAAGGTTAGTTTCACCTGACTGATAGACAGCCATCATTACATCATAAAGCCATCAAGAAAATCAAATTTCAATCAAAAGTACATTTTAGGGCTTCCCTGGTGACACAGTGGTTGAGAGTCTGCCTGCCCATGCAGGGGATGTGGGTTCGTGCCCCGGTCTGGGAGGATCCCACATGCCGCGGAGCGGCTGGGCCCGTGAGCCATGGCCGCTGAGCCTGCGCGTCCGGAGCCTGTGCTCCGCAACAGGAGAGGCCACAGCAGTGAGAGGCCCGCGTACCGCAAAAAAAAAAAAAAAAAAAAAAAGTACATTTTATTTTGATTCTCTACAGGCCATTTGTACTAATAGTAAGTTGTATAGCTAAGGTAGAGATAAAAGCTATATAATTATTTTTCATTTTTATAGAAAAAGAAATTATATGAAGGCATATTATGAGCTGTGATAGTGTTCAAAATACATATGTTCAGTTTTATAAGAATTTTTCTTCAAAATATTAAAATATATGCATTCATGTTTAAGAAATAATTATATATTAAAGATGAATTGAAAATAATTTTAAAATTTACATGCTAAATATAATTTTTTTTTTTTTTACCCCCGGACGAGGTATTGGCTTTTGTGGTTTCTTGGATCCCAGCTTTTTCATTGCATTATAATATTTCTTCTGTTCTTCTGTCATAAAGATATCTTGACCTCCAAGGTAAAGAAATAAAAAATAAATCTAGTTAAAACCAGAATCATTGTCTAGATCTTCCTTCAGATCATTATTCAGGTTAAAAATGTATTCATACAGAAATGAAATGTTTTCTTGCTTCAGTAGGACATATATTAAAATTGGAACCATACAGAGATTAGCATGGCTCCTGATCTAGGATGACATGCAAATCTGTGAAGCGTTCCATAGTTTTGGTGACAGATGGTGACAGACGTTAACTAGACTTTTATGGTAATCATTTCACAATGTATGCAAATATCAAATCATTATGTTGTATACCTGGAACTAATATACTGTTATATATCAATTACACTTCAATTTAAAGAAATGAAATGCCTTTTATTATGTGCAAGTTAGCTATAAATCAAACCTGTATTAAAGGATTACCTATGTGTAGGCACATGACTCTCCGTACGTAATGCTGTATGCATAATACATAAAATATATGGATTACATGCAATAATGATTGGCTCAATTATCTTTTAGTAGCCTAACCTGCTATCTCATTTTATCTGCTACTTGTCTCACCAGGCATTTCATTGCTAAATAACAAATATATCAGTAGTGAATGATAATTTGGCTAACGTTTACTTATTAGCCATACTGACTCATAAAGAGTAGGGAGTAGGGGCCAAAAGTGGTAGCTAAAATAGTATTATTTTTATATGCACTTGTATTCATTTTAATATATCATATTCCCTTAGCAGAATAAATGAATATACTATATACATGTATAGCACATATCCATAAATACTGTAAACACACACACACACACACACACACATATTTGGTATACATATAATAAATTTATTTATTTATTTATTAAAAAAAAAAACTCTTTAGTTACCTCTTTAATTCCAAACAAGGAATTTCAACATAAACACTTTATTGGGTGTAAACATTGCATGTAATAGAGTTTTAGATGTTGAGAAAATTACCAATAATCCAGGGTTTCTGACTTGAAGGATTTTCTAATTGAATATACAACATTTAAGATTCAACAGTAAATAAACTAACATCTAAATAAAGTTTTTGTTCCTTTCTACACTGTATAAGTCTAAATCTCACAAAGGAGGCCTAGAAACTTTGCCTATTCTTTTAAACTCCGTTAATTTCTTAAAATTATCTATAATTTATACAGATTCACGCATATTCCTCATCGGTCCACAATATAAACTTTTTAGTTATGGCATAAATTAGTACAATCCATGTAACTAGGAATTTATTTTGGGGAATTTACAGTTCTGAAATCCTTACTTAACTTGTAGGGTCCTGGAGCTAAGGTGATCTGTTTATGGTTTCCCTTTGGTTTTTCTGGATTGCATTTTCTTATCAAATACCTAACGATAACCAGGCTTCCCTTTCTGTCTTATGTGTTTTAATTTACATCTCCTCTAATTGATAGGCAGTCTTTGTGCAATTTTGGCATTTACCTGATCTATTGATGCATGAGGTTTAGAGAAGCCCAGACCCTTTATTCCTCAGTGATGAGGGTTGAATATCACAGCAGGTCAAGAACTTACAAGAAGCTAGGAAAACACTGGGAAGATAACTCTGAATTAGAGGTAAAAACCAAAGTAGCAGGTTTTGTCTTCCCTTGATGATACCCTGGTTGTCAACATAATGAAGGATGGGATGAAGCTAATAGGAGATTACAAAATGCTCCAGTAGAGAAACTTGTGTTGTGATTTTATTTAACTGTAGCTTATACAGACCTTGTAAAATGCATCCTGTTACTAGAAAATGGACTTGAGGATATGGGGAGGGGGAAGGGTAAGCTGTGACAAAGCAAGAGAGTGGCATGGACATATATACACTACCAAACATAAAATAGATAGCTAGTGGGAAGCAGTCACATAGCACAGGGAGATCAGCTCGGTGCTTTGTGACCACCTAGAGGGGTGGGATAGGGAGGGAGTGAGGGAGGGAGACACAAGAGGGAAGAGATATGGGAACATATGTATATGTATAACTGATTCACTTTGTTATAATGCAGAAACTGACACACCATTGTAAAGCAATTATACTCCAATAAAGATGTAAAAAAAACATTAAAAAAAAAAAAAAGCTAGGTGGCAGACATTCTGTAAGTCAGGCTGGTCTTTACACTGTCAAGGCTGTATTATATAGTAGTTAAGAAGACCCCAGTTCTGGTGTAAGATCATCTTCTTTCAATCCCCATCTCTGTTGCCCTTGGGCAAGTTTTTTAATCTCTTTAAGGTTATATCATCTCATCATTACAAGACTACCTCATTGGTTTGTTGTGAGGATCAATTAAGATACTGTGTTTCAAACACTCAGTAATTATTTATAACTTCCGTTGTTGTTATTAACCTTCCAAACAGTTATAGTTACTAAAAAGGGTTGCTGTTACTTAGAATTTACTCATATGTACCCAGGTCTGTACTAGTCACTTGTGTAAATACATTGCATACATTTCCCTTTTATAACTTGAACTCATTAATAACTTATGTTCTAATTTTCAGAAGTATATTTTCTGATGAACTATTAAAACCCAATTATCACATGGATTTATTAAAGATGAAAACAGTGTATATAAGAATGATGGATAGCTGGCAAACTAGTAAAGTAGGGCTGGTGATTAGAAAGAGGTATGGGAATTTGGCAGGGTCCTAAACTGAGACCAGAGTGTTGAAGTTAAAAAGCATTAAGAGGCAACATTGCATTGTGGAAAAAATAGGCTTTGCAGTCAAACAGAACTTTGGATCCTGACTACCAATGACCTACTACTTGATTTGAAACAAGTTGTTTATCTTCTCTAGGCCTCGGTTTATACACTTGTATAAAGATACCACTTTCATTTGTTTGTTCTATGGATTAGATGAATTCATATAGAGGCCTCTCGCAGGAGACCTCCTCTGTAGTAGATTATTAATTGACGTGTTGGTCCTGTCTTCTTTCATTCTCTTAGTAGGTTGGAAAGAAACCCTAAACCATTCAGAAAGGGTCAGAAGATAAAAAGCAGCTTAGAATGCAAGTGAAACACTGGAAGAATGGTAGGGGATAACTGTAACTGTCACTGCTTTGAAATTAGTAACTTTTGCATTACTAATGATGTGGTTACATCATTAGTTACTGGTAATGATGTCTACCCAACCCATCTTCCTGCAGTGGCAATTCTTGTTGTAAGAATAACATTCAAGAGCAAAGGGATCAAAGCAATTAGGGCTGTGGCTGTCCTGTCCTGTCATACTGCTCTTTCTAGACCCACCTATAATTTATTCTATACAGGGAATGCTGGAGAACCATATGTATGTGCTTATATATCACATATACACGTATATAATGACTAAAGTAGGAAAAATAAATTGGAAATTAGGGTATAATTTGTGAAATTATTTTCAAGATTAATTATTAATTATTCAAGATCCTCTGCCTAAAGGCATGAATATATGATAATGCTAGCTAAGTTTGACTGTTAGATACAAAATGTAAGAGTGGAGCGTGGAATTTTAAAAATTCTTTGAAAAATAAACACCTGTATTTGGAAATATAAGCATAAATAACATTTAATATTTACTGCATTTTCTTACACCTGAGAATAGACAATCACGGCCACTGATGACATTTCACTGCATGTACACCTGTCTTTTCTTAGATGCTAAGCCAGTACCTGAAATCACTTCCTCCTGGTATTCCAGCACTCACCCTTCAAAGGTCTCTTTTCCTGTGGGTGGTACTACAGCCACAGTAACTCTGTTAACTTTGAGAAAACTGAGACTTCTTAGACATTGTTTTCTGCAAATCACAAACAACACTGTAGACCCTACCCCCTAAAATCTCTTAACTGAATGAATCCCCTATTCTCTGTTGCTGCAAATGACTAATTTGGAGAATTAAGTGTAGTCTAGGTGGCAGGTAAAGCAGGGTCTGACCTAGTCTTTGGTCTCTCCCCAGTCATTCTCTGCATCATTGTTAGGTTAAATTTTTAATTAAAGCTGAGTTTTCATAATCTCTGGGAAAAGAGACCCTGGAGTTAGATGCATGATGAAGCTACACATGTGTGAAGCTATCACACCATGTGCAAGTCACACAACCCCTCTGGAAGGTGAAGTGGGGATACTGTGCTCTGTAGACTTATAAAATGTGACGAAGATTACTGTGTAAAGTACTTTACACACGATCAGACATGTCATCAAATCTTAATAGATATCTATGTCCTGCTTATATGTTCTTCCGTACTCAAAATACCTCAATGACACATCAGATCCTACTGAAAAATATCTGACATGACTTTTCAGATCTGCTCTCAAGCAAATAAAGACCTCGTCTTTCCTATTTCTCTTCTCAAAACTCCATCCAAAGTAGATGGACTGGTATTTCTCCTGCACTGCACCTCCTTTGCCAGCATGGTGCATGTGTTCACACACTTCTCTGACCCTTCATGTGGCTTACTTATCCTTCTGCCTGCCACTTGCTTTGTGTCTTTTCATCCATCTTCCAAGCCCTGCTCAATTGTCACATATATCATAAAACTTTCTATAGCTGTACCTAGTTTTCCTCTGACTGCCCATTTACATTTTTTGTTGTTAATTTTCTTACTGCATTTATCACTATGTCATATTATAGTATTTGGGGGTACAGCATAGGAAAGGGCCTAAGTAATATACAAGGTACATGGGATCAACTACTGACTGTTAAAACCCGAACACTTAACCAGGTGCATAATCGTGGGTAAGTCACTCAAAATCTCTGTGCCTTTCCTCATTTATCAGACAAAGTCTATAATTCCTCTCACGGTTGATGTTAAGGATTAAACTGTGTCCAACCCCCCTCCCCCACCCTGTCAAAAAAAAAAAAAAGAAAAGGAGATATGTTGAAGTCCTAACCCCTCGTACCTCAGAAAGACCTTATTTGGAAATAGTGTCATTGAAGATGTAATTAAAATACGGTCATACTGGAGTAGGGTGGGCCCTTAATCCAATATGACTGGTGCCCCTATAAGGAGAGGAGAGAGACAGAAAGAGAGAGAACGTCATGTGACCACAGAGGCTGAGACTGAAGTTACGCTGCCATAAGCCAAGGAATACTTGAGCTACCAGAAGCTGGAAGATGCAAAGAAGGATCCTCCTCTAGAGACTCTGAGGAAAACATGGCCTTACCAACACTTTGATTTTGGACTTCTAGCTTCCAGAACTGTGAAAGAATCAACTTCTGATGTTCGAAACCACACAGTGTGTGGTACTTTGCTATGGCGGCCTAAGACTGATGCAGTTGATGTGAACATTAATGAAACAAAAATCTCATTGTGTTTGACTTGCAAATCTTAACTTTAATTACCTGTGTCATTTCTTCTGCTATAATAAACTCCTTGAGCTCAGGAAAGTATCTTCTGTTGTTCTCTTTAAGTACCAACCCAATACATACCACACAGAACAGTGGCTCAGAACAGAATACAGTAACTACTTATGAAACATATTTTGAGTAAATAATCAGTTCGTTGAATTTTCTTAATCAATCCTCTACAGGGAACATTGGAAAATAAAACTAAATAGTTGATGTATTTCTTAAAAATAATTATGACTTAGGAGATGATTATTTTCTGTGCAGAGATGAATGAGATTAAGCATATCCATCATTGTACAGTAACCAATTACTTGGAAAATTAATGAAATTCTAATGAACTAATTACTAACTGACACCAAATTAAATTTCACATTGTATTTTTGGGAAAGTAATTGTTAATTTCTTTCAGTGCAATGACAAAAACTTGAAATACTTATCTTCTTTTTCTGTTGGTTGAAGTTATCTATGATGACCCCAATGAACAAGTTCAAGGTGAAGAATGACCCAAAGATGATGAAAATGACAAAATAAATATACATGTAGAGGCTGTATTCATATATGGGCTGCCTGTCTACCTATAAAATTAACAAAAGTTAGCAGTACGTTGACAATAAAATTCAGCATTTTCTTTTTCACATGCTTTGACAAGGTAATTCAAACAGTGCTATCCTAGGTAAACGTGGTTTTTCAGAAGCCATAGTGTTGTCAAGGTTCAACATAATCATTCTTAAAAATTTATTCAACACTAAATAAATATTTATTACATGCTTACTATGAATATAATCTTCAAATGACTACAAAGGGCTTATCCACTGTAGTACTTATTCTCAGATTGTAGGACAATTGAGTAAGTAAAGGACCTAATGCATAATTTTTATTTCCAGAAAAAAATAGTAAAAGAGATGATATCACACTTATATAAATCTTTTTTTTTTCATTTGATTACAACAATGTCTTCTGTGGCTTTTGTGACAATATGAAATAGTCAGCAGTCTTCAAACTTTCTTAGTGTGTGACTAATTTCGCATAAACTCTTTGAAGGAACTTTAAAATATAAAAGCAGTAAAAACTATGAATAAAATGTTATTTCCTTTTTATTTTGATAAACAAATATTTACTGAGCACTTATTATTGCCAGGCTGTGCTAAGCGCTCTACTTAACATTTTCTAGTTGGATCCTCACTCAGAACAATCCCATGAGGTAGGCAGTGAATTACTTTCTTTTCATAGATCAATAAACAGGCTCAGAGAGATAAAGTAATTTGCTCGAAGTCATATGCAAGCTTGTCTGATATGGTACAGCCAGAATTTAAGCCAAGCTCTGTTTCCAAATGCTGCACAGGTAACCACTAGGCTACCACCAGGTGGGTGTTCTTCAGTGTATGTGCACATACCAAGGGCTCCTTGGAGCTGCTGTTTGAAAACAGCCTAACTAAACTAAGGAACTTTTCAAAATTGTACAGTTTAGTGTTATGTTTACCAATACTTACGTTAACAGAATCAACTGCTGCATACATAATATCCATCCATCCTTTAAATGTTGCCTGTAAATATAAAATTTATAGAATCTGAACCTCATACTTTAGTCACAAGTGAGTTTAGTGTGTTTAATGTTATAGCATTTATTAATTAATACTAAATTAGTGAGTTTTACTATACAGTCGTCCCTCGGTATCTGCAGGGGATTGGTTCCAGGGCCCCCCTGAAGATACCAAAATCTGCCCATGCTCAAGTCCCTTGCATTAGGCAGATGCGAACCCACAGATAAGGAGAGCCCACTGTATTTCAAAATACCAATTTAACGTAAGATGCTGTGTCAAGGGAAAAAAGGGGAGGGACTGTCACAACTGCCTGTGAGTTTTATACATGAACTTTAATTTTTTTCCAGAGTGGGGAGGCGAATTTTATGAATAACAAAAGAAACAATTTTTTTTCCCATATCTTAAGGATTCTCCATACCAGTGGGAAGTCCTTCTCATTTCCCTGTAGTGTAAAAGTGCAGTCCAAAACATGACTATTTGTTTTTGGACGCAGTATTCAGATGGCACAATGGCAGGGGGTCAGGTGACTCCAAAAAGGTGGATTAATAACTCTAAAATGCAACAGAACCCATGTTCTGTTTTCATGTTTATAGGCACATGTTCTAAAAAGACCAACTCTATTTTGAAAGTCACAAAGTACTTTATCTTTAATTTTTAGTTAATAATTATATAAATAATGACAGCTCCTCCATCCAGTGTGCACCAAAATGTCAAGCATTCATAAAAGGGCTCACTTACAACTTGAAGCAGAGACAGGTAACCAAGTCCAACATTATCAAAGTTCACTTTCAGGTTCTTCCATCGCACATTTTGACTAACATTCATAAGTGCAAAACACTCAGAACGATTTTCAACTTCACTTGTAGGAAACGGTGACCCATCTGTGGTGTTAACACACTGATAGAACTTGCCAGCAAACAAATTTACTCCCATGATGCTAAATATTAGCCAGAATATAAGACACACAAGTAGCACATTCATGATGGAAGGGATTGCACCTATGAGTGCATTCACGACCACCTAGCATTCAAAAGAAAGGATGATTAGGATTAGTATGAATGTTAAATGGGCAACATTAATGAAACACAATACAGAATTAAAGAAGTTAGAAAAGCCACCCTTACATGTTTAAGACATAAATCAACCAACCAACACATACTTATTGAATGCCTACTGTGTGCTCATCAGGACAAAATAAGACAGGAGCCCCTTGATCAATGAGTTTACAAAAGTACATGAGGATCACACAGTGAAACTACTAGCAACAATACAGAACAAATCACTAAGATTATATGACAGCTTAAATAAATGAAAAAAATAAATAAAAAGAATAAACCAAAAACCTGATATATGTAAGGTGAAGCCATAAAATCTGCATGCTCTAGAAAAGAAAGAAATTTATAAATTTAAACAATTAAAATAAGTAAAATGTACATTTAATGGTTCATAGTCCTAGAATTACCAGTGCTAAAATTCTCCCATATAGAGAAACTACTAGTACATATAAGCTGGAGTTAAGATTGGGAATCTTTTCACGGTTTGAATGCCATAGATTTAACTGGTTCTGCTAGTTGTGTGATATGTAAACTTAATTAAGACCTTGGGACCTCTGTTTCCTCATCTACAGAATGAGAGCTGTCTTTTCAAATTTATTATTCTAACTCTAAAAACACTTTATACATAAGCCCTTGGCTAAATATAGATAGTGCTGGCCTCAAAACAAAAAATGCAGAATAGTTTATCTTTAATACTCCCTTTATTTCTACTTTTCAGCATTTCCACTACTATTGATCACCAGTGCCTCTTGCCACCCACTGTTCCTTCATGGCGACCACTGTAGCATTTATCACCCTCCAGATTTTCTAAATTACCTCATCTTTCCAAACTTACTATCTTCTTATAGTTGACCTCTACTCTGAATTTGAGTGCAAAGGTGTTAAAGAATAACTTGTTAAGTAAAGAGCACGTGCTCCCTTTTTTCTTGCAATGTATCAAGCAGGATCCCTGACTACTTTTGAGATTGTCTAGAGCAGGAGTTGTCAAACATTTTCTTAAATATTTTTAGGTTTTGCGGATTATATGATTTCTGTTACCACTATTCCATTCTGCCATTGCAGTGATAGATCATATATAAACAAATGGGCATGGCTGTGATACAATGAAACTTCCTTTACAAAAACAGGCATCCAGCCTGTAGGCTTTGGTTGTTGACCCTTGGTCAAGAACAACAGTTATTACCCTGGGGTTCATGGGTAGACATGGACCTATAGAGGTTCCATGGGGGCATGAAATCATATGAAGAACATTATTATGGGTATGCTTTCTTTATGGAGAAATGATTTCTACTTTTATGAGATTCTTACAACGTACATGACCCCCAAAGGGTTAGGAAGAACAGAATTAGAGAGTAGAATTCCAAGTGGTCAGCTCTTATTCAAGCCTACATTTTCATCCTCATTTCCTGCCACCCTCCCACTATGCTCATAACCTAGGCACGCTGATTCTTATAGTCACTGCTCAAACACACCTTGCCTAGTCAACTCTGTCCTCTACCAAGCTGCATCTCTGCCTGGAATGCCCACCTGCCTGTGAGTTGGGGCCCATTCTTTCAGTCATGGCTGCGAGGTCACCTCCATATGAAGCCCCTCCCAGACCTCCCCAGGCAGCCACTTTCATCTCTACTCCCGTAGCACTGTGTGCCTACTGTTTTATAGCAAATGTCACAGAATAACTACTATTCCCCTCTCTGTCTCTCCATGACCACTGTCCTGGCTCACTCTTGGGGGACTGGGGTCTATTTACCATTGTACTCTTTTTATAGTACAAAATTTGACATACAGTTTTGGTGCTGAAAGAATGTGTGTAATGATGAGTCTCTGAGGGAGATGGATACATATAGTTCTGATGAGAAGCCATTTGGAAAAGTCAGTAAGTTCAAGAACCTCAAGCCTTTTTAAAGGAAGCTAACTACAAAATGCCTCCAATCATATTTCATTTATTCTTTAAAACGATCCTGCAATTTGAAGAAACATCCCTGTTTCGCACGGCTAATAAACGTAACTAAGTAGACATACTTGTCCCTCCAAATATATTAAAACATTCTCCTGCATCCAATTCACCTGTATATTAGATAAACAACAGAGAGCAAACAGGGTAAAATAATGGAGTGGCTTAATCGCTTAGGGATGTATTAATATCTTGATGGGGAAAGTATATTACTTCATCATGAGAATGTAGTACATGCTCTGCTTGAGTCCAGGGATCAGTCATAAGTTCTGAATAGATCGCAACATTCTACTAATGCTCAAAAAGAAAAATTAATGTCAACTCCAATACTACCGTTCTGTATAAAATGAAACTTGTAATTTCAATTCTTACATGACCAAAAGTACTTGACTTTTACTTATGAAAAAAAATCTTTGTATAATCATGATCTTTCATGTATTTACATGGAGGCCAACATACACCAGATACACTAACAAGTAGAGGTTACAGTCATAATTAGGTTACAGTCATAATGTAATGAAGATCTGCTAGACTAAAACACATCTAACATTCATTCACCTGAGGCTTCAGATTTCTGAGCCCCATTCCAGAGTTTATTACTCAGTATATCTGGGGTGGAACCTGGGAATTTGCATTTCTACTAAGTTTTCAGATGATGCTGACCACATTTAAGAGACGCAGTAAGCAAATTGTTCAGAGACTACAGTTAGAGAGGCAGTCGGATAAATAAATAAGTACGGTGCAATATAATGAGGATGTTATGTGTCTGAACATATAGGAAGGATGCTCAATTATACCTGGTGGTGGACAGACAAGGCACATTTAAACTGAGGCTTACAAGATGAGTAGGTATTTACTATATTGATGAGTTAGGATTGAGATAGGGCAGGGAGAAACATTCCTGGCCAAGAGAAAGGAGGAATGAGAAAGCAGGAATATATCTGGAGAAGAAGAAATTCAAGGAGAGAAGCAACAAATGAGGATATAGACTCATTAGAGAAAATAAAGCATGGATTTTATGAAGAAGTTGCTGGTTTAATACAGCCCTAAAGCTAAGTTGCTGTTAGTCATTATTTATCTCACCTTGTTTGCTTCTGCAAAATGAATCTCTTTTCAGGTACTATGCTGCCTACTGCAAATTAAGTAAAATCAGAGCTTTAGTTTTCTCAAATATAATTTGGAGCTATTTCCACTTTCACTGAGCCATGTATTTAAAGAATGAAATTCAAAGTGATGCCTGATGCTACTTTACTTCTCTGTCTTTTCTTATGCCCCACACCCAGGGTAGTTCCTTAAAAAATTGTTTGAGCACCTGATAAAAGGCAAGTCCTTCGTGACTTGTATATGAGAGATCCTGTCAGGACTAAGAGTGTCCCCTTCACCTGAGTTTCCTAGCATAGGAAAGACTCATTTAGGAAGGGAAAAGTCACTTATTTGAATCACTGCCTCACAATATAATATGGAGGCATTACTGTATTTGATTTAGTCTTTGTTAAACAATAGGCATTGAAATACTGTGTCTATATGCACATGTATACACACTTATATACATAAACAGCCCATATATACATATATATATGCACATGTGTGTAAATATAAACAGTCCATAATTCCTACATACCCATTTTTTCATATTTTATACTCCATTAGGAAATACGAATATTATATTAGAAGTTTAGTATTTTCTTACCCTCATTCCTTCAAATCTAGATAAAGCTCTCAGAGGTCTTAAGGCTCTAAGTGTCCGAAGGGATTTAATGGGGCCAAGGTCTGAGTAGCCAAGAGTGTTTGCGACCAAAGTAACCAAAGAAACCTGAAAAAGAAGAAAAATTTCATTAATCATTTCAATGAAATAATAAAGCATGAAGAGAAAGAGTCAATTTCAAAGATCACTAAGAGCAGTTCAACAAGAACAATATGATTTTATACATAATCTACTTATTGTCTAAAAATTGGATAAGATAGATGCTTTTTAAAGGAAATAGATTTAAAGGAAAGTTAACCTAAATATGATGAAATAATAGGAGGAAAGTAAGTTATTTCTTAAATCTAAATTAAAAAACACACATTCTTTTCACACTTCTGTAGTCAATGGTTTTGTACTTGCTTATTAATCCTGAACATTTAAGTAAAGCAACTATCAAAATTTCACTTGGAATAAAGCCCAGGGCATAACGAAGTGTGTGATTCTGAAGCTAAGTTAAAAGAGTGTGGCAATCACTCAACCAAATCTAAGTCCCAGTATAGACCTTTTTCAAAAGCACTCTGAAGACTTATGACTTTGAGATGAGGCAAATTCCCCAGAAGATTATTCTGACCTACAGTTTCTCAGAATTGGCATCAAAGATCTTCCTATCAATAATTAGTGGGAGAAAATCTCAACTGTACTGAAGAGAGCACACAAGCAGGTGATCTCACTGGCTTCACAAACAACAAAGACACACAAGAACTTCGTCCTATTAGACGGACCCTCCACAATCACCATCACCAGTATCCAACAGAAATTTGTGTTCTTATTGTAAGTTATCTCAGAAGAAAGAACATGGACAGAAGTAAAATCAATACATGTTTTGGTAAGGACCAATGAGCTCTTCAATGACCCAAGATCTGGATCGGTAAATGTATTCAGTCTTTGAATAAGTTCCATTTAAAATATTAATTGTTTCACACTGCGTGTAGCAGGAGGCAATGCCTGAGAACAATGTCCGCAATGCAGTTCATTGGAATTAAGTAATGACTGAGAGATTGAAGTTTTCCAGGAAAGATTAGGAGCAACAGGAAAGTCAAGTTCCTTATGTTTAACTATTGAAGGAGTAGAAAAATTTATTGCTTGCAAGTTCACTACTGCTGCTATCAGAAACACAATGAACTGATTTTTGAATCAGGATGTGTTGAAGTGTTTTGCTCTCATACAGTTACTTCTAAATGTCTCACTAAATGTAACATAATTCTTTGTTTTTAGGTCCTCATGCTATGTATTCAGAATTACTAACTAATCCTCAGTATCACTCTTAAATTCACCCAGTCATTCAGGTCCATTATTTCCCACTTAAGTATGCTTTAAAAAATGTGTTTTGTTTTTTTTTTTGTGGTACGCGGGCCTCTCACTGTTGTGGCCTCTCCCATTGCGCAGCACAGGCTCTGGACGCACAGGCCCAGCGGCCACGGCTCACGGGCCCAGCCGCTCCGCGGCATGTGGGATCTTCCTGGACCGGGGCACGAACCCGTGTCCCCTTCATCGGCAGGCAGACTCTCAACCACTGCGCCACCAGGGAAGCCCAAAAATGTGTATTTTTTAATCAGAATAATAAATGTTCCTTTTTAATCAGGAAAAAATAAAGGTTTAAAATGTCTATTATAATTTGAATAACCCCTAAGGAAATGGTTAACCTGATCTCCAAACCACTGTTAAATGAGTGTTATTATATTGAATATATGTAGTCTGTAACTGAGAACATATGTATATGCATATATTTACCTATTTATGTATACATGTGTATGTGCATGATATATGCCCCTACTGATGAATAATGCTCAATCAAGTAAGTTTCAACTAATCAGGAAGCTTGCAGAAATCAAACAAATCCATCCTCTGAATATCAAATCAAAAGAATATCAAATCAGGTTCTGAAACCTGAATATGTAGCAGAATCATCTGGAGATCTTATTACAAGAATTTTCTGGGTCCCAACACCAGAGTTTCCGATTTAGTAGCACTTGAGTGGGACCTGAGAATTTGTATCTATAACAAGTTCCCACCCACATGTGCCAATGTTGTTGGTTCAGGGATTACACTCTGAGAGCAACTGTGCTAGATAAATTTCTCAATTTTTGAGAAACAAAAAAAATCTCAGCTCCTCCCCAAAATCCACATGCCTAGATTTGCACCTCTATCAGCAAGAAAATTGAGTGGAGTTTTGCTCTCTCTGTTGCATTATGAAAACATTATATATATATAATATAATTATATGCGTTATGTGTGTGTGTGTGTATATATATATATATATACCCAAACACACACATATATATATAATTTATTTAGTTTTTTCAAAATGTTAAATATTTCAAATTGAAGCTACATAACTTCCCTGAATTCTGTATATTACATACCCCTAAATATTGAGAAGCACGACTTCAGATTTTCAAATACAAAAAAATTTCATTATTAAATAGCCATATCTCTTTCTTAGCTAAAAATAAATTCAACTGTACTTGTAAACGTTTTTTTTAATCTGAGAGATGAAAAGAACACTGACAATATTTTTAAAAGTTTCTGAATATCATATATTTTATAATTTTTAAAAGATGCAATCATATTTACAGGTTAAGAGAAAAGAAATAATCTACATTCCTTCTATTATTTCTTATTTTGGTTAGCCTTTCTTTAAAACTATTGTATTACAAAAGTGTTCATCTTACCATTCATTTTTCTAGGCACTAACTATGTCACGTATATGAAAAAAAGGTGAATCAAAAAATAATCAAACATGAAATCATTAACATACAGTATCAAAAATTAAATATCTCATAGAGGAAGTCAGAGAACATAGGAGATATAACGTATAGCTATGCCTGCCTTGGAAAAAAATTGTTTTTGCATATCACCTATCTAAATATGATAATATTTAACATTAGTGAAGGTTCTTGAGAACACTTATTTGTAAGAATAAATCCCCTTTTAAAATTTACTCAAAAGTACCTACATCGACAATTAAGAAATCCAGCCAACACCAGGCATTGGTGAAATAGGTTTTATAACCATATGCTATCCATTTTAGAAGCATTTCCAGAATAAAGATGTAAGTGAATATCTTGTCAGCATACTCTAGGATAATCTTAATGGTCTTTTTCTTTTCAATATATATATCTTCAAAAGCCTGTGAAAATAATATTCAGATTTAAATTTGGTACAACTCAAAGCTTATGATTCATGACAAAAACAGGAAATGAAATTCCGATAAAGAGACCACTGAGATATAATACTATTACAGGCCAGCTGTCTTTCTTCTGGTTTACAGTTACTGTGTAACACTTAGTTCTAGCCTTTGCACCAGTGCAGGGGGCTGATCACCAGAGGTCAAGAGAAAGAGAGTGCAAAAGAATGAAATTATTTATAGTTCCCTAAAAGAACCATGATCTCTGACACATTCAGGGATTTCCACTCATCTACCTCCCCTTTTATCCTCCTTCAAATTAGGTAAGTCCTAGTAATTTAAGACATGATTCCAGGGTCAGCCCCTTTTATAAACCTCTCTAACCCTGCACTCTACTTCGACACAGAAATAGGATTTAAGCCCTCTCCTTCAGCTCTTATGTGCTCGTACATTCCCAGTGCCTAGCACTGTGTCAAGAACACAGCAGGAAAGGTTTGCCAAATGAAGGAATGCAGTAGCTTAATAGGGCTATAGAACACAGATGATGGTTTCTTCCTTTGAATTTTGCACCAATACTTTATCATTCATTAAAAGTTTCAGCTCTACAAATCACTGTTATATTTATTCCATCAATGTGACATCTTTTAACACTTTCCAAGAAATTTTAGTAAGTGATAGACGATGGTACTGTGGTCATAGCCACAAGGCCCGTGGGAAATAATTTGAATGGACTTAAAGAACTGATCTCACTGAAGCCACTGAAAATCACTGCTGACCTAAACAGGTCTAAAGTATTAGATTTTTCTCTTTCAAGTTTAAACAATATTCACTTTGTTGGAGAAAATGAAAGCAAAAGGACCTGTATCCTTGGTGGTAACACTGGACTACCTGTCAATAATCATGGGCTTGTGCCATTCTTATTCTTCTTATTCCAAGTTCTTATATCAATACTTTAAAAATGATCCTTAGCACTTTTGGAGAAATGTAATCCTCAATATTGAAGAAAACAGAGAAGTTGGAACAGAGAGAATGGACAGATCCATGAAGATGCTGAGAGAAGGTTCTAGCAGCTAGCAGAGGTTCTGAAAGACAATGGAACTGAAAGGCAAGAACTGAAGTGCAGCCCTCAGGACTCTTCTGCTTCCCTTCTCCGAGTTCTGGAAGAACATCTACCGTTCTGAAATCCTAAGCAGACAACACTTCCTGCTCCAGAGCTTAATCATGCATATATTTCACTTACAAACACATCCCAATTCTGTATCACTTGTGCCTCTCACTTCCCTAATGCTCTCTGAGCTCCTTGAGAAAAGTACCTGGATCTTATCCAACTTTGCATTCAGGGCAGCAAGAATAATGCCAGGCATGGAGTAAATATTTACTGAGCTAACTAAAATTTTGTCCTTGGGACTGATCAGAGGGATTAATTTTTAAGTAAAACCATTTGCCATGATATTTTTATCTTCAACTCATCTATTAAAAATAATGACTTAATTGATTTAAGCCTTAGATGTCAGATCACTTACCAGAGCACCACTGCTAAGCAAGATCATGAGAACAATGAAGCTTTCAAACCAACTGTGCTCAACTATCCTATAGCAGGTCTTCCTGATGTTCCACCAGATTTTTCCTTTCCCTGATTCTGTGTTAACTTGGCAGCATGGGAGCCTCTGCACACAACCTGGCAAGAAAGACAGGCATGTAAAATCTGGATATTCAGAATACATAAAATACTTAACATACATTATTTAATGCAAAGCGCTCCCTACGATAGTTCCTCAACCAAATAATTTCTAACACTTACACCTGAAGCTTCAAATAGTTTCAACTTGGATGCTGCCTTTTCTCACCTCTTAACTCTCCCTGGTGTTTTCTTAATATTTGTACCAGTAATTTCTAACTTGGGATGTATTCGTGTTTTCTGTTCTTCCCTAGTTTCTCATCAATCTCCTCTACAGTGTTTAAACCACATATTGTTCTTTTTATGATTGCAGCCCTAATGTAATCCTAATACACAATGAGCAGCAAATAATTATTGGTTAACGAATGAACTAAAATCTCAAGACAAAAATGTATTTCATGGCCTTCTTGATATGAATTTAGTCTACAGTCTGGTGCTGCTTCAACTCCTCTATAAAAAACCCTTTGAGAAACAGCATTCTATGTAATACTTTAAAAATTAGTAGAAGGTCTTATAATTCAGTTCAAAAGAAACAGATCTTGATTACAAGAAACAGATGAAACTGTTTCAAGTACTATAAGTTAAAAACAAATCTGACTTTGGAATCCCAGATGTAAAACACACTGCTATAAAAAACTGAAGAATATTTTATTTAAAGTTGTTTAGGTTAATTCATTCATATCCCCATCAAACATTTATTGATTAACCTTTTTACTCAGCTGTGTACATAGTTTCCTCTCCTCAAGATATCTATTACTGGTTTTTGGTTAGGCGGCTAGATATAGAAATAAATGACTATAACTGGATAATGCAACTAAAATGACAGATATGCTGGGGTTATGTTTGATAGCTTGGAAGAAATTCACCTAACCTGGCTTATTTGTTGAGAAAGTGAGGTCAGAGGAGGTTTGCTGGAAGAGGTGGGACCTGAACTGAATCAAAGTAGTAGCCAAAAAGAGTGGAGTGGAATTCCAGGCCAAGAGGCAGCAAAATGTGCCGTGTACAGGACTTACAAGTAGTTCAGACTTTTGATGAAAGCAAAGTGTACAGAAAAGGCATGGATGAGAGATAAGGTAGAGAAACTGGTCAGATTATGGAAAGCATTTTCTCCCACCTTAAGGAGTTTGGCTATATCCTAAATCCTAACGAGGAGTAAGTGAAGGGTTGTAAGCAGAAAATTACATAGGAAGATTGTAATTTATTTATTTATTTATTTATTTATTTATTTATTTATTTATTTATTTATTTATTTATTTTGCTGTACACGGGCCTCTCACTGTTGTGGCCTCTCCCGTTGCGGAGCACAGGCTCCGGACGCACAGGCTCAGCGGCCATGGCTCACGGGCACAGCCGCTCCGCGGCATGTGGGATCTTCCCAGACCGGGGCACGAACCCGTGTCCCCTGCATCGGCAGGCGGACTCTCAACCACTGCGCCACCAGGGAAGCCCGAAGATTGTAATTTAAATAGATGCCTCCAGCAACTGTGGAGGATAAGCTGGAAGAGAAGAAGAAGGAGGGGTGGGGAGCAAAGAAACACCCAGAGCTAGAAAACCATTTAGGGTCTGGTTCAGTATCCCCAACAAGAAGCATAGATTTGGGCAGCTCTGGTTAGGAACTAGAGCAATAACAGAGTCAAGACATATTTGGCCGGTAAAATCAACACATTTGCTGACTGATTGGATATGGGATGTAAGAGGAAGGGAGAAGCCCAGACAACTGGGTGGATGTCAGTAATGAAATGAAGACCACAGGAACAGGAGCTGCTTGGGGTGGTAATGAGTTTGAGATGCCAGTGAAACCTCTAAACACAGACATCCTGTAGATATTTGGAGGTGTGAATCTCTGAAGCTCAGGGGAAAAGTCTGGGTTGGAAAAGAATGTGTAGGAATCATTAGCACATATGTGTCAGCTGAGATCAGGACAGTTGTTGAGGTCACACACAAAAAAGTATTTAGGATGAGGAGAGAAAAGGGTCAAGTCTGGAACATTCTGGGACAGCAATATTAAGAGACAGAATTCAGTGGTATGCTGGAGCCAACTCATACTGGCTCTTGACAACTTATTGTTAAATTGCCAGGAAATTTTGCTAGCCTGCTGTTAAATGCAGCTGTTATCAAAAATTAAATTGTATAAACTTAAAAGTATAACTTACTTTAAAAAGGTAATAAATACTAAAAATATATTACTCTACATTTTACTATTTTCTATGCTCTTGAATATATTTAAGCATTCTATCTGGTTGGTAGAGTATGTTATACTGTTGGGCTACTATGTATCTCTTCCCAACTCTACATGCAGCCAAGTCACACCAGTAGTTTGAGATTAGCCATGGTGGGAATCTTTACAAAAGTCATCAAATGCTGTAAATCCAGGTTTGTTGATTTTCTAGAGTAGAATTAAGAAAGTGATGGAGAAAATGTTAATAAAACTGGGAAAGTATGCCATATTGGTAGCCATTACACTGTGAATAGCACAAAAAATTGAGGAACTATTCTTTCATTATTCGAATTCTATTATCTGATTCAGCAAAGATTTGTTCACATCATTGATGAATGAGTCAAGTTCTGACACACAGCCTTTTTGTTTCACTCTCACCTTACTGATTAATGTAAATGAAAATACCAACCAACCTTCAGGTTAAAACTATACTTGTTCATCAGTTGCAACCACTGTTGTTTATAAATACAAAATTTTGGCAAAATTCAACAAAAGCATTCTGTGGGAACCAATTAGCTATATGAATGTTCAATGAAGGATGTTGATTATATTACTGCCTGTAAATTGTGTACCACATATCCTTTATATCAGTAAAATATACGGTAAACTAATGGATGTATGCATACTTTCTTTTTCTTGGAGAACTGGTTGTTAAACATTTACCTGTCCACCACAGGGAAAGGTGGAAGATGAGAAAACCCTGAAGGAGGTGACAAAGTCGGGGTGGGGAAAATGTACAAGAGGCTGCAGTAAAAGAAAAGTCAGGGAAGAGTTTCCTGAAGGACTGGTGAACACAGCTATGACCAAGAGAGGCTCAGAGAGATTGTGATTGAAATTAAAAAAAAATTAAAGTTGATTAAAAAACAATCAAAATTACTTTGAAAAAGGAAGAATTTAAAAGGAGGAATTACAGTGAATTCTTCTCTTAAAAATTTTAGATCAAAAACCTCGTTTGGAGGGAATGTAGAAGGTGGGAAAGCAAGAATGAACAGCACTTTTTAGAGACTTATTTTAGAAGTTTGCAAGTTAGGCACTCTAAAAATAATTTACTTGTCTATAAAACAATGTATTTCATTAAAAATATTGAGCCTATCAAGTAATAACTTCATATAATCATAAGCTCTCTGTCCTGAAACAACAAAGGTAGAATTCTCTTGATGAAATACATTTTTTGGACAATGTCTTGTTATGGCTTCTTTTACGATTCTGTAGTGAAATTAATTCATTGATCCTTAATACGAGATTATCTCCTAGTACTTTAATTTCCAGTTTTATAGAAATGTAGCAAGTTATGTTTTTCTCCCAAGTCTGACATTTTTGCTAACAATTTTATGTGTTCTTGTCCTTTCTCTCTGGAAACTTCTAAGTTCCCAGAAGGCTGAACTGTGCCTGTTATGCCCTTTCTTTCTGCTCACAGTACTTACTACAATCCTCTACATAGATTCACATGCTGGGATAGTTGACTTAAAAGACATAACCCCCCAAAAAAGAGTTCTAAAATCATCTAAGCATTAGTCATGATCTGAAGGATCATGTCTTTGTGAATTCTAGAATTTACACAAAGTTTGGATGAAATAGAAAAAAAAAAAAAAACAACAGGGTGAAAGGAAAATATACACATGGCTTCATTTATCCAATGTTAATTACAGTTCACATGACCTCAGATCTGAAAGAATTTATCTTCATTGTATCTAAAACAATTACTTTATATCTCAAATGCATTTAGTAAAGAAAGAATATTTTATAAAATGATATGAAAAAATAGTAAAAGGTAAGGCCAAAAATTGACACCAGATCATCTTTTTCAGGGCAAAAGAAAACACCAGATAGAGTGGAAAAATTTTGGAATTTTTTTTACTAACTTAATGCTTGAGACTTTAGAATTTATTTTAAAAACAAAGATCTTGTGCAGAACAGAATCTGTCTGCATCAAGTATAATTACCAGAGGAGAAAGTTATCTCTTTGGTTAAGAAGATTTTACTATTGGGATTTCTTTTTGTAGGTCTTAAGGTGGAAGAGAAATATTATTCTTATGATTGAGGCAGGAAAAGGCACTATATATTCTAATTAGAAAAGTAAGTAAACTTTTTATCTGAGAGGAAGGTTCATAATCATTGTCCTCAGGATTTATCACACCTCAGAGACTTTCTCTCTTATTTTGAGCAGTAGAATAGGACCACTGCCTGTCTAGTTTTTATGCAAAGGCATATCCCAAGAGATTTCCAACCTAGCTGGTTAGCAACGTTATATCACACCTTCTTTTTTAAAAGGACTATTAATTAAATGTAAATACAGCACAGAATGTCTCAAACATTTTAATAGGTCCCCATGGGTAAATACTATTTATTTTGGGTGGTTTCATTAATTTGCTCTTGTGATCCATTAAATAAAATCTCTATTGTGTTTCATCATGTTAAACTAATGCTTTCAAATAAAAAAGAAACCACAGGCCTCTTCTAAGTTTAGCCATTAATAAAAATATAACAGCATGATCAGTATAATTAATATAATAATTTATTAGGAAAACATGTCTTTTTTTAAACACTTCTTAAAAACTTCTAAATCCTTTAAAACAAGTTTTCTGTCCACATTTTCTTTCCATAAAAATAGGCACAAAGGAGTTGGTTATTGTGTTACTAAACTTAGAATTAGTTATTAGTTATTTTATAGGAAGTGGAACTCAGAACATTTTGGGGGAAAGTTGAGTTAGCGCCTCCTACTAAATTAATAGAAAATACATTATTTTAAGGAAGAGTGTATCCTTCTCACACCCTAATCTTGATTTTGTGAGTTACTAATTGTATAATCCAAAAGGAGTATAATATAAAACGAAGCAGAATCAAAGTCATGTCATATTCATAATTATATAGATTGCAAAGACATGTAGAATTAAGGATAGTGAAGAACGGTACCAGATCTGGGGAAGGTACCTGAAGTCTTGAATGATAAAGCTAATGAAACAGAACTAAGGAAAAACACAGAGTAAGAGGGAGGAGAAAAAGGTAAAGAGAAACAAGATGCAAATGAATAAAGTGATAGTTATGAAGTTAAAAAGGATCAATGGATGTGAGGCTATGAACAACAGAATCATTTTAGCATTCGTCTTCACTGAAACACAACTATTCTGATTTAACTCTCCCACTTCCTTTGATTTTTCTGCTGCCTTTCAGGTAACAAAAACCTCTAGAGGCCAAATGCTGCTCTAAATTGTCACTGGTTCAAGCGCAACACTTGTCAACCAATCACGACTTGGTAAGGGTCATTTCCACTATGAGTACACAAGTTCCCAATTTTCCATCCTGTCAAGCCCACTTATTTTGAATTCTTCATGTGGAAACCATCTATTTCCAGTTTCTTGAGGCCCCAAGCTTGGTGTCATCTTTGACTCTTCTGAAGAGAAGAAAGCTTTAACACCCAACATCGAATCCACCAGCAAATCCCTTCAGCTTTAACTTGAAAATATACTCAGAATCTCATACTCTCACCATCCCCAATACTCCCACAGTAGTCTATGCTCCCATCATCTCTCACCTGGATTACCGCAGGGACATCCAAGAGGTTTCCAGCTTCTGCCCTTGCTATCCACCTATCTGCTCTTAAGATGGCATTTTGTGAGACTTCTAAATGAGATTCTTATGTTTTTCAGTGCTGTTGAGATCTGGCTTCTACTGTGTCTCTAACCTCAACTTCTACCACCCTTTCCACTTCTCAATCTGTTCTACTCATACCGGCCTCTTGATTTTGTTTTCAAATGTGCATATCGCCACTTCAGGGCATGTGCCTTCATTACTCTGCTTAAAATACTCTTCCTTCATATATTTGCATGGTCCAATGTTAGCTTTTTAGAAAGGCCTTCTCGGACCACTCTATTTGTATGAGAGTAGGCTTCTACCCCTCAATCTTAGTATTCCCATTTTCACTTTACTTCTCCATAGCATGTATCACTTATCAGACCTACTAAATATTTATCTATTTATTTGGGTAAGAAACATTGTTTTGTTTTCCCTGCTCTATCTCTGTCTAGTGCTCAGGTCTGGGCCTGGCAGACAGAAGGTATTAAACGATTATTTGCTGATTGGATAAAAGAATGATTAAGTGGATAAAGGGTTGAAGGGCTCAGAAAATTGGTTGCCCTGTTTAATTTATCAGGCTGAGCCTCTTAGCCCTCTAGTGGAGCACAGCTGCTCAAAGTGATATGACTCAGAGATGTGTGTTTGCTAGTAGATTTTCTTGTCATTTTAAAAAATATATTTATCTGTTTATTTACATTTTTATTGAGAACATACATACAGTATAGTATGCATATTTTAAGTATATAGATTGATATTCTCATCTAACAGCCATGTAGGTCATGATATAACATTTCCAAGCACCCAGAAATCACCCTCATGCCCTTTCCCAATCTGTACCCCCTAAAGGTAACTACTAGTCTGACTTCTATCTTTGTAGATTGATTTTGCCTATTCTCCTATTTTGCCCATTTTTTCCAGCTTTACTGAGGTATAATTGACAATGAAAAATTGTATATATTTAAGGTGTACAACTTGATGATTTGATATAGGTTTATACTGTGAAATAATCACCACAATCAAGTAATTAAATTGCTGTTACCTCACGTAGTTACCAATTTCTTCTTTTTGGGTGAGTTGAGAACATTTAAGATCTACCCTCAGCAAATTTCAAGTACACAACACGGTATTGTTAACTATACTCATATTGTTGTCCATTAGATTTCCAGAATGCATTCATCTTGTACAACTGAAACTTTGGTTCTCAGTAAATTTTCAGTGGTCAAGACCACAATTCACTGAAAATGTGTTTCTATAATATCTCTTATATACTAGACTCAAATTAGAAGTTATGAATAATCTCAAAGTCATTATATAAGTATTCTCATTGGTGTTTTATAGGATTAAAATAACTTTTGTAAAGTTTGATCTCAGTAAGATAGCACCTACAGTCTGAAATAGCTTAGCATTAATACTTTCTGCAGAGGTTTAAGTTTTTCTAAAGCCCTTTTCTGATATAGAGCCATAATTTGTTTGATAAGCCCAACTTCTTTCTGGTTATCCTAGAATTTTAAGTCAGGGTCATTCATAAAATGTGTGGAAGAAATCTTGGTAGCATCCGTACAAATTTAAGTTTACATGGTACTAGTCAATTTAATTTTATCATGATGCTTAAATACATGATGATACTCTTAAATGCCTTTAACATGAACACTTCTAAAGAAAACTCCATGTGTTTTGCTTATGGTACTAATTTGAGCTAACACAAATTTCTATTAATTGGGTGTCACACTTTTTTGCTTCTCACACACAAAAAATGACATTTGGCTTTAATTTAAAGAGAATTCATGCATCCATTACAGTTTGTAGATATCTTTATTTGCCGGTCATTTTGTTTACTGCATGAGTGTTATAGGAGACTGGTTGAGAAAATCTTGAAGAATGAAAGCGAGTCAGTGATTTCTACAAAAAACCACAAATGCTGAGAGTTTAAGCCCATGAGTAGATCGTGAGCCATTAGCATCAAGGCTACCATTGCTTCTAGATAAGATTGTTAACAAAATACTTTAAAAACAATAAGGAAACTAGAAGATGAAAGACAGTATTGTGCTAATTTATTAATGCTATCTCATTTAATCTCCTCAACATCCCTATGATATGGATGTAAAATGTACCCATTTTACAGATAAGGCGTCTGAGATACAAGATTAAAATGTGCTCAAGGTCTCATAGAGAGTTAGCAGTAGGTCAATTAGAACTCATATTTATCATGCTCCAAAGCTTGTACAATAGATTATTGTATTACATTGCAACCCTACTCTAGGTTTGCGTTTTTACTTAGATGACACAATACTTGCTTAGAAAACTGCATACTTTCCCAAGTCAAGTTCAAAGTTACTGCTTTGAATAAAATCCCTGAAAAATTCCAGGAGTAGTAAGAAGTTCAGTAAGACAGAAGGTGAAAAGGAATGAAAAGAGGCAGTTATAAAATAAGACACTGAGGCCAAATGTAAAGGGACTTACATGCCAAGTTAAGGACTTCAGGTTTTATCCTACCAATGGTTCTCAAATTTTAGTGTGCATCAAAATCCCCTGAAGGACTCGGACCCTATCTCCAGAGTTTCTGATCAACTTATGTGTTTTGTGATCAACCTGTGGCTTAGAAAGGGAGAGGTTAGGACTGACTTAAAGTCTAGCTTGAGAGGCAAGATAGATCATGACGTCACTAAATGCGATAGAGACTGGAAGAAGCTGTAGATTACATGTGGAAACCCCACTGAAGTTTGTTTTGAACTTATTCAACTGTTGTTTAAAGACAACAGGTGGAGATGAGCAATGGTGAGCTGTAGGCAGACCTGGAACTTGAATGAAGTCAGGGGTAAAGATAAAAATTTAAGAGCAACAACACAGAAATGGTTGCTTACACCACAGACATGGATGAAACCGCTTAGGGCTAGAGAATAAGAGAAGTAGATAACCAAGCATCAAAATGTGGGGAAACATCATTATTTAAGGTTTGTGCATAAAAAATAGTCACTAAGGGCTTCCCTGGTGGCGCAGTGGTTGAGAATCCGCCTGCCGGTGCGGGGGACACGGGTTCGAGCCCCGGTCTGGGAGGATCCCACATGCCGCGGAGCAGCTAAGCCCGTGAGCCACAACTACTGAGCCTGCGCGTCTGGAGCCTGTGCTCCGCAACAAGAGAGGCCGCGACAGTGAGAGGCCCGCGCACCACGATGAAGACGGGCCCCCGCTCGCCACTACTAGAGAAAGCCCTCGCGCAGAAACGAAGACCCAACACAGCCATAAATAAATAAATTAAAAAAAAAAAAAGTCACTAAAAGAAACAGGGGAAGAAACTCAGAATTCTCAGTGATGTTAAAAAAAGAACAAAAGTAGAGTGCGGCCTCTGACCAAGGGAAGGAAGAAGTTTGAGACCGACTATGGTCAACTGTCTCAAATGGTTTCCTGACAGAGTAGCTCCAGCTTTTGATGAAAAGGACAACAGTACCATCTACCCCATTAATTTGTTTACTGGTTCCATGGAGCTGAGAACATGAATTTAGGATCTAAAGGAGAATATGAACATCTTTCAGTAAGTAGAGTGCTATATAGTATAACAGCGTCATCGTCATAAATTACTGTTAGTAGCATATCATAAGTGTGGAAACTGAAGCTTAGAAAGCTCCAGCAACTTGCCCTTAGGCACAGAGCCATGACTGAATCAGCATGGAATAGAGCCTTCTGACTTTTTACTCATCAACCCCCAGTAAGTATTAGGTTTTAAGACCAAAGCCAAAACACTAATAAATGGCTGCTAACTGAGGTCTCAATTTTTCTCTTACCATCTGTAAAACAGGCCTCTGGCTCATCTGAATTTACAGGTTCAGCCTCTGCTTCCTCTCCTTCTCCTGGCACAGGGTTATCAACTGTGCTGCACTCAGAGGAACTCGATCTGTTCAGCCTCTAAAAAGAAATTCACCACCCCACCAGAGAGTTCATTTAGGGTTCATTCAAATCTTGCATTAAAACCATATTTGATAATCAGAGTCATGCAAAGTGTTATGAAAAGAGATTAACAGTATGATGGCCATAAAAACATATAAACATACATTGAGGTCAGGTCACCTTACAATGCATCTGTGCTTGATCTTTCTATCTACACATCCTGTGAAAAATACATTTCCTTATTTTTCGTATGCTAACAAGTTATGGACAGAATTAGTCTTAAGGTAATATTTTTATGTAAACTATAACATCTGCAAAGTATTGGCCACATTTTTATTTTGTTTTATGTTTAATATAAATTTGTATACACCAATAATTACTATTTTAGAACAACCAAGACCCTGATAGAAATAATATACAAGTGCCAAATTGCCAACACCTGATAATTGAAAGGTCAGATCTGACAACTGGCAGAAAAAGCTTGTTGGTACTTAAAATTTTTAAAAAGAATAAAATCAGTGTCAAATGAAATCCAAACGTATTTTTTTCTATTAACACTTGGATTTGAGAATATGTATCAGGATGATATAGATAGAAGGCCTTTCATCAAAACAACAAAAGTCAAATACTGTATTGGAATCAAAATGTCAAAGACCATAGTAAATTATCTTATCCAATACCACCTATTTCAGTGATAGAATTTCAGGATACAGTAGAAGAGATCATAAATATTATTTATAATGTCAAGAGATAGTGGCTACTAAAGTGAGCACCACATGCAAACTCTGAAACAAAGACTCCATGAAATTGAACATGGCAGACCAACACATGAGAGGAATGAACTCATTGTCATTATGATCATAAAACTGATCATAACACAAATTTTCCCCACCCAGAACTTTGTGATCAAACATGATGTTTACACACATACACATACACAGAAAGTTTTAGATAAAATACATACAGCAATTGTAGCAAAACTGTGTCAAATTTTCCTAATATTATTTTATAAGGGGTAGAGCAGCACATCAATGGAAGAGTTCAATTTTCATTCTCATTTGCTAAACGACATGTGAATATTGAAAACTACTAGTTATTATAGCATGTACTTCTCTTAATAAGATTACAGTTTTACTTGTTTTTTTTTAAGAATAATTCAAACAAATGTAAGTGCTAAAAATGATGAAATACTTATTTCATTTAAATTGATTCTTCAATCTATTGATTTGCATTAAGATCATAGGCCCAAACTAAAATATTAACTTTTAGAGAATGACTTTGGAA
This sequence comes from Lipotes vexillifer, assembly GCF_000442215.2. Classification (NCBI taxonomy): domain Eukaryota; kingdom Metazoa; phylum Chordata; class Mammalia; order Artiodactyla; family Lipotidae; genus Lipotes; species Lipotes vexillifer. The sequence continues at coordinate 408,242 of NW_006775627.1, read as the reverse complement.
GCTAAAAGTATACTTTATGGGTACCACATTAAATTCTCAGTGCTATTATTATCACACAGTATTCAATATCAGTAAAAAAGACATTGATAAGAATTGAACATAAGGAATGATGTAAGCAAAGTGGTTTGTATAACTGAGGTAAAGAATTATGAACACTCTATTAAATTAATACTTCTAATCTACATTGGCATAGAAGTATTATTCCCACGTAGTCGAAGAGTTTTAAAATATTACGTTATTAACAGTATCAATATGAAATTTCACTTAAGAAGCAGGTTATTTAAACTGATTGAATTCATCTAAAATTACTTTAAAAAAACAAATACAAATTAATTGTAAGACAATATCCTGTAAGACTTAGGTTTTAAAATATATATTACTCCAGGAAACGATGGGGAAACTTGTAATTATTAATATGTCCTATTGTGCCAATTACCACAAGAACCCATTTTAAGTACCATATCTAAAAGACTACAATTATTTGATGTCCTCAATTCTTGACCTTTCAGTTGCAAGTGAACTGTCACTAGGGAATTGAAGGACAAGGCACTACGATTCTGTGGAGATGAGACCAAACATTTCCATGCTGAAAAGAAGTTATTGGTTTGGACCTTGAGGAAAAGCAGTGGGTGAAACAGCTGATAGAATACAAAGTTCCTCCCTGCTATTAGCCAAAATGCTGACAACTAGGATAGAGTTATAATGATTTTCTCTCACCCTGTAACAACTTTTAAATAAAATGTTTCAAATCTGCAGAACCCTGATGTATATGTTAAATTAATAAAAGCATCTTCAACCTCAAATTTGGTTTTCTCACTCTTTAAAAGAGCATTAACAAAGCAGACTTATGCCAAGTTAATTTATAAGTAAAAATTAAGATGATTTTATGACGTGTATTCTTGCCATTGAAGCCTCCCCCGCCCCATAACTTTTTTTTTTTTTAGGCTCCGGACGCGCAGGCTCAGCGGCCATGGCTCACGGGCCCAGCCGCTCCGCGGCACGCGGGATCCTCCCGAAACGGGGCACGAACCCGCGTCCCCTGCATCGGCAGGCGGACTCTCAAGCACTGCGCCACCAGGGAAGCCCCCCCCATAACTTTTATGGCAATTTTTTGTCAATTAAATTCGGAGTTTGGCTCGGATCTTACATCATGAATGACAGTTATTCAAAATTATTCCTCACTGGAACAGAAATTATCAAAATATTTAATATGAACTATAACTTGTATCACAAGCCAAATTCAATGTTCAGAATGTTTTTAGGAATTCAATGTTTTCCTGGGAATGCATTAAGTATTCACAAGTAGCTGTTTCAAAGATGTCATGTTTAAAGTACATGCTATAAGGCTGTTTGCTTCACAGCAAACAGGATATTTTTAAATACAAAGGATATTTTAAAATAGAAAGGCTAACATCTATTACAAAGGTTTTCTCTTGAAGGTAAATTCTTTTAAATCTCATAGTAGGCATTGCTAGATTTAACTATTGAATCTTCTTTTATTCTTGTTTAGTATACAGTGAAGATCAAGTCAATCATTTGTATCATTTTATATAATTAATTATATGATTATTTTCATTTCTGTATACTCAATCATTTACTATTTAGTTTTCTTGTGATTTTGGAAATGGAAGACTAATTATACTAAGAGCAGTGAAATAAATACTTCAGTATGAAAAAGTTCCCTTCTGGTTTTATAAATAGGTCATTTTAAAATTTCACGTCGATTTTATTTTTAGTAAAATGTGAAATATACTTTTTGTCTATTACTTCTTTGCTTGTCAACAAAGATAATTTTTAATATTTGGTGGTCTACATATAAATAGAAATAAGTGTAAAAATAGGACCATAAAGGTAGACTCACTAGTATAGTAGAGAATAGGAAATATGCTATAGTTAGCATTTCTGCCTTTTTATTAAATAATATGGTATTGACTGTAGGTCCTTTCTAATTTTTTTCTTTCTTTCCTTTAAATAAAACCTATACACTCGATTCAAAAATTTTAAAGGTACAATAGCATGTGATGAAAAATACAAGTCCCCTCCACTCTCGTCCTGATTCTATTTCCTTTAGGTAATTACTATACTATATATATGTACTTTTTGACATGTCTTTCTATTTTCTTCAATGAGCATATGCATAAAACACCGAAGTAGTTTTGAAACATCCTACTCTTTTTTTTTTTTTTTTTTTTTTTTTGCGGTACGCGGACCTCTCACTGTTGTGGCCTCTCCCGTTGCGGAGCACAGGCTCCGGACATGCAGGCTCAGCGGCCATGGCTCACGGGCCCAGCCACTCCGCGGCATGTGGGATCTTCCCGAACCGGGGCACGAACCCATGTCCCCTGCATCGGCAGGCGGACTCTCAACCACTGCGCCAGCAGGGAAGCCCGAAACATCCTACTCTTGATTATAAACTTATGTAGCTATTTCACTATTGAAAATATGATCAAATTAAAGCTTAATTATTCTTCATGGATCTCCTTTTGTCTTGAAAGTGTGTTTTCTCCAACACTGCATATAAGTAGAAACTCTGTTAAATATAGGTGTCATATGAAAAACTGCCCTAGGCTGGTCACTTACAAATTTGTTACTGTCATTTCCTGAAATAGGCGATCTCATTGTAAGCCTATTTGATGCTAGTATAGGATGGTGGTTAATGCTAGTTGGTCATTTATTTCGAGAGGTATGAAGTAGGATTGTCTAATAACTTGACAATCTGGCACTCAAAATCAAAAACACTATCAACATATAGCAGCACTGTAGAAAACACAGAACTCAACAAAAGCCTTATTCAAAGAGGATGGTTGCTGTTGAAAACATCCTTAAAGTACGTGCTATAAGGCTGTTTGCTTCACACAACACAAGAAAGGTATTCTTTGAGTAGCAGAGTCTAGAATAGTTATTTCACCTGAACGTCCAAACAAAAAAACCCAAAGGACAGCAAGAAGACTGAAAGAAGCAAATCAAAAGGAAGGGATGGGCATATAAGGGCAGAAAAATTATGGGAGACATTAGTGATACACTAAGCTCCACTGTATGTCAATAAACAAGAAAGATTTTTATTAGAGTTAAATCAATATCACCCATCTTCTAATTTTATAGCCTAATTTTACAACTGATATCTATAATGAGGGTTCTGAATCTATAATGAGGAGTAAAATGGTAAAGTTTAGAATAAAGGATCAAAGAACATTTACAGAGGAATTCCACAGATAGCTACTATGCTTTGTGAGAGAAGTCCAATGTTTTTCCAAGTTTACCATTCTATTATGGGATAACTTGAATTTTAAAGCCAAAATATGCTTTCCTCTCCCTTGCAATTGTTAGGCTCTTTTTTTGCCTTCTGAGGAAATGCAAACACTACCCCTTTCAGCCTTTTAAAACTAAAGATTACCTACGGTATTACCATTTGTGGGTTTTTTTTTAATTTTATTTTGAGAGTAATGATATTTAGTTTCTTTACATGATTTAGCTTCTGGGCCCCTCAAAGTCCCTCAGATCCTTTTCTGGTCTCTCTGGAATTCTGCTTTCTCTCAAAATTATTTTTAAAAGGCAAATACCATATGCTAACACATATATATGGAATCTAAAAAAAAAAAAAAGTGGTTAAGAAGAACCTAGGGGCAGGACAGGAATAAAGACGCAGACATAGAGAATGGACTTGAGGACACGGGGAGGGGTAAGGGTAATCTGGGACAAAGTGAAAGAGTGGCACGCACCTATATATACTACCAAATGTAAAACTGATAGCTAGTGGGAAGCAGCCGCATAGCACAGGGAGATCAGCTCGGTGCTTTGTGACCATCTAGAGGGGTGGGATAGGCAGGGTGGGAGGGAGACGCAAGAGGGAGGGGATATGGGGATATATGTATACATACAGCTGATTCACTTTGTTATACAGCAGCAACTAACACAACATTGTAAAGCAATTATACTCCAATAAAGATGTTAAAAAAAAAAAAAGGCAATGCCCAAAGTTAAAAAGTACTCCAGATACACTTCATCAATGGAAAATTAAATATTTTTTCCTCTCTGTGATCTAGATTTTCATTTCACTTCCATTTAAATTAGCAGAAAATAGTTTATTTACTAGTTACAGTAAATTCTTTTCTCACATTATGGACAACTAAAACTCCAGCACTTTTTCATATAAAGGGCAAGAAAATGGAGTTTTTCCTTTCCTAGTGTTTTCTTTATTGCTACTAGAGAAGCTGTGTAGGCTTTTTGGGAACAGTTGTTCATTCAGCAGG
>NW_006775627.1:396713-403930 GCF_000442215.2 Lipotes vexillifer | reverse complement strand
CAGCAGGAAATCTACTTAACAATTCTATCACAGGGTCAAATGGTTTATAGTATTAGTTGATGGAGAAATAATGAGGTCAAATCGAAGTCACCACCAGCGAAATTCAAAATAAAGCAAATAGTTTACTGAAAGTTCCTAGTTTTCCCAGAATCTTCTACCTAGGGTACTTTCTATTCAATAACAGGACAATTTACGGGGCTGAAAGATCAAGATCTTGCATATGAAAACAAACAAACAAATGCAGCAAAGTTTGGCCATATAAGATCCGACCGGCCATAGATTTCTCAGCCAGATCCTACAGTATCATCAACTTCTTTCTAATGGAAAGGCAAATGGCATTCACCAGTACGGTCTTGAAAGATAAAACAACCACTGGTATTCAGAGGCTTTGTGCACTAACACAGAACTGCTATTTGCAGAGAACCGTTATTTAAATAGCTGGAATACAGTGCGTCAAATCAGAAAGAATACCTTAAAAACTTCAGGAACGAACACTTAAACAGTTCTACTTTTGAGGCCTGCTAGGAAACTCCAAGTACGGATTGGAACACAAGCAAACATGACAGGAAAATGTGAGGTAAAAGCATATACTCTATGACTCAAGGTCACTAAATATTATTTATAATAAAAAAGGAAATGACAAAAAACAAACTACTTGGACATCTGAATGATTAATGGTATTCCCTAAAACTACCCATAATGAGGAAGGACAAGGGAAAAAATTCCAATTGGAACAATTCCAATTGGAACGATTCCAATAGTTTTTAAATACCTGGGCTCCTAATACTGCAAACACAATGTAAAATAAAATTTGGCACAGATAAAATATATTTTTCCTAACCTTTATGTAGGTTCTTTCTGCCAAAGAAAAGTATTGTATTTCAAGTCAATGTTTTGCAACTGAATTTTTATCTGGAGAACGACCACTCCTTAATATGTATCTCATGTTTTCTAACAGTAGTTTGGTAAAGAAAAAAAAAAAAAAAGTAATAATAATTTAGGAATTAAGCACACATACACACATACACACACATATATATTTCTAGAAACAGTTTTCTCAGAAATTGTGTTTTAGCTGTACATATATAGATACTATTGTATATGTGTACATTTTTACTTAGGTTCTAGGGGAAGGAAATTTACTGCATTTTGGAATAAAATGGTTCTCTAAAATATTGCCTGTAAATCACCATCAATTTGAAATAGAAAAATTTGTCTTTTACCTAGGAGCACCTTTAAAATTAACTGCAAGTAAACTAGAACAATTATATGTTTCTTTTTAAATTTGAAACTCCTATCATTACTATTCCTAGAGTGTATCAATTTTAGGATAGAGTTTTGCTTTCATCATTGCAAATGGAAAACAATAATACAAACATCCTAACAATGACAGAGAAATTGAAAATATGAACTGCATTAAATATAAAAAAGGCAAGATTCTTATTAATGTGGATTTTTTTCCTTCCAAGGAATTTTAGAGTTCATTCATTCAACAGGTTATACTAAAATTAAAACAAGATATTATATCTGAGTAGTATATTTCTTTTATAAGTGTTAGCCAGATACAGCAATCCATATTAATCTTTCTAATTTTAGGGAAAGTGTTTCATGTCTTATTGACAGGTTTAGTGTTCACTTCATAATACGTTCCATTTAAACCTCTTATCTTTCTTGAGGCTACACGTATATCTATCTCCTCATGAAATATATTCAGTCATCCCTCTGTATCCTGGGAGGTTGGCTGCAGGGCCCCAGCAGATACCAAAATCTGCAAATGCTCAAGTCGCTTATATAAAAAGGTGTAGTATTTGCATATAGCATATGCACATCCTTCCATTCGCCCTTATACTTTAAATCATCTCTAGATTACTCACAATACCTAATACGATGTGAATACTATGTAAATAGTTGTAAATAGAATGTAAATGCATGTAAATAGTTGCTGGTGTGCAGCAAATTCATGTTGCGGTTTTTGGAACTTTCTGGAATTTTTTCTCCGAAAATTTTCAATCCCGATTAGTTGAAACTGCTCATGCAGGACACATGGATACAGAGGGCCAAATGTACATAATCAGAAACTTATTCTCATCAGTGTGTAAATCTGCTTCTGGAATCAAATTAATCATTTCAGGCATTTACAAGCCATTCCTTCATAGGCAGAGCCCAGTAAATTATTAACTGATACATTTTATGTACTGCCAAATAAAAATCAAATATTACTGAATTAATTAAAGAAATAAAGTCTTAGTTATCATTGTGCTTAAAATAATTTCAAAACATACTCAAAGTCTGGCCTAGAAGCTGGGTACTTTGGCTCTGTCTCCAACTTTCTACATGTGTACTCAGAAACTGTATGAGTCTCAATTTCCTTACCTGTGAATACACGACTAACACTAGAAAGGTCCTTTCCTGTTACAAGAATTTTATGTTTATGCCTGAAATATTTCTCCCACAAAAATTATTTCTTGAGTTTTAATTTACTGAATTTGAATGTGACAATTTTTATTTTTTCCCCAGCTTTACTGAGATGTAATTGACATACAGCGTTGTGTAAGTTTGAGGTAAACAATGTGATAATTAGATACATGTATATATTGTGAAATGTTTACCACAATAAGGTTAGTTAATACGTCCTTCACCTCACATAATTACCATTTCCTTGTTGTTATTATGGTGAGAATATTAAAACTCTACTCTCATTGCAATAAACCTGACAATTTAGTATGACATACATCTATATATATATACAGGTGACCCTTGAACATCATGGGGGTCAGGGCACGACCCTCTGTGAGGTCTAAAATCTGATTATAACTCGTAGTCAGCCCTCCGCACCCACTGTTCCTCAGCACCCTCTGTTCCACAACCGTGGATTCAACCAACCACAGATCGTGTAGTACTGTATTCTTTACTACTGAAAAAAATCCCAGCATTAGTGGAACCACGCAGTTCAAACCCCTGTTGTTCAAGGGTCAACTGTATAGCTTAAATTAGGAGGGGAAGTTGATAGAGGTTTTTTAATTAAATGCTGCTTCAGTGGCTTCTGTTACATACTAACTTTTATAATCCAGCCAATAAAATTTATAGATCATGCACTTGAAATCACCTAAGGACACAAGAGATGTATCAAGGAATTAAGCAATAGAGTAACAAAAAACGATGGAATTGTCCCAGTGACATGCTGTGATGTCAATTTATCTATGGAAAAATTGTATATGTTTTAACTTTCTTGCAATGGGTCAGGCAGAGAGATTTTGTAGCTGAACAGCATGCATGACACTGAAAAAAAATATCATATACATATGTATGATTTTTTTTTTAGGTAACCTGTGTAAAAGTGGTCACATATGTCTGTGCCTGGTTAAAAGCACAGAGCTGCATCCTTGATGGATCCAGTTTGTTTTTACCCCTGTGAGAAGTAAGAAGGTCAGGTACTGAAGTCTGTAAATGCAGCATTGAAGGAACAGTTTAATCAACTGATTTGAAATGTTTAAAGTCATATACCTGTAAGTAGAAATTAGTTATATTTGACAATGCATGCTATATGCTCAACGCAAAGCAATATATTTGAAACACAGTAATAAGATTAAATATCATTCAACACAGATTTAGAAATAATGAACTAAACAGTAATATAGTTCTGTTATTTAGGAGATGAATTTAAACACTATTGATATAATGTGCAATGGCAATCCTTTGCATTCTGCTTGCTCTTCATAACAAACATTTTAAAATAAGTGATCCTCAATATTGGAATGAGGTGAGAGTTGAGAGTATGTGGTTTTTGAAGCATATTCTAAAATTAGCATTTCTCGATTTACTTTTAATTTTGACATTTCAAACAGCATTATAGGAAAGGAATGTTTTCAAATTTATCAAAAGATAAAAATTAAGAAACATTGATTTAAATGTAGATCAAAATTTCACTGTTTTTAGACATAAGAACAAATCTAATAAAGATGAAAATAATTTCAAATAGTTTGGAACCAATCTGCAAAAAAGAAATTATCTAAGTAAAATTCTGTAGGGGTGCTTTGTAAGAATCTCTGCATAAAAGATAGGATCAAATGTCAGCTTCTCCCAAAGGTATAATTGAAACTAATCCCTAAATCTTGCCAAATCAAATGCATTTCTGGAGAAGATTATTATATTTTCTAAAATGCAGTAAAGAGAAGAAATGTAAACTGCCTGCAACTGCCTCTTTGTGGAAAAAACTTTATAAAAAATCTAAGGAGAGATAGACCTAATAACAATGTAATTAAAACCACTATATATTAAAAATAAATAAAATATTTAACCTTGATGACTACAAATATTTAAACAACTTTTTATAAAATCAATAAAAGGAATGAATTTAATAACAAGTAAGCACATTTAAGTTTCTCCAAAGATGCTGGCTTTCAAAAATTGAATACTGAATAGATGAATAGGTGGATGGATAAAATGAATGAGTGAATCAGATGAACATGAATGGTTGTTCCTCTGCCTGGGATTTCCTTCTCCACCACATTCACACAATGAAATGATCTCCATCCTTTAGGGTCTAGCTTAGGTGCCACCTCCTTTCATGTGCCTTCGACCTGATATAATCCCTGACTTAATACATCCTCAATAGACTCGTTTATTATTCTCTTATGGACTGTACTTTGCTCTGTTATACTATCAAAGTAAACTATAAGCTAATAAATTAACATTAAGGAGGATTAGACACTGAACACAAATCAGCAAATGCACAATACCATTAGAACAGAAAATCTGATCCTGAATTGCAACATTACAGAGATATAACAGAAAATAATTATATTCCTATCCACTCTATTGCCTTTCTATGATATGTATTATGGTGGTTAAAGCTTGGAGGTCAAATTTTAAAAGAACCCTAGAAACATCAGTGACTAACCAGCATCATTTCTTAATCTTTTAGCATCTTAGTAAATATAGATTCATATTATCCACTTTCCTGGGCTGTTTTAAGGAGGAAAGTTATATAGCTTATATGAAAGTGGCTAATGTATATATTTTCTCCTTGGTCTCTTTGGTGCTTTCTTGTGTCCACTTCTCAAGTGCTGAGTTGATCACTTGTCCTCTTCCTTTCTATGGTCCCTGTACTGCAGTGGATGCTGTAGTACACTGCCCCAGTCCCCCTTTCAGACAAGCCACTCATTCTTCCACCTGCTAGGAGTGTTGGCAGCTGAAGGTTCACAGCTGAGTCCCTCTCTGGGAATTGAAATACAGAAGGAAGCTGCCTTACTCAAGGTTACATCCCCTCCCCTGGCCTGGAAGAGTGGAGGGAGAAACTGTATCCAGTGACGGACTGGTGCGGAGCACACAAAGTCCTGACCCCTTGCTTCAACTTGGGACTACTCCAAAGGGTCATTTCAGTGCCAGAGGTGCCTACAGGGTCAGCTGAGGCCTCTGCTGCAACTGCAGAGCATTGCACCTTCTCCCTCTGTGCAATCATCTCCCTTCCCTCACTCCTTACAGGTGTTAGGTGCTGAACACTACTCAGAGTTGGTTTCCCAGGGAACCTGACCTCAAAATTAAAATACAAAATTCCAACCGGTCTACAACTCTGACTTATCTTCTTAAAACCTCCAAATACCTACTGCTCACCATCACTTAGCTATCCTGCACATAGCTCACAATTAAGATGTCCCCAAATTAAACTCTGCCTCTATCTTACCTCCCAAGTTTTCTTCCCTCTCCCCACCCCGTGTATTTTTAATAGCATCAATATCCATCCAGTCGTCTAAGCCAAAACTTTTGATTATGAGTTAATTTGTATCTCCCAAAAAAGATATGTTGAAGTCCTAATGCTTGGTACCTCTGAATATGACCTTATGTGGAAATAGGGTCTTTGCAGATGTAGTCAAACTGAGAGGAATTCACTAGGGTGGGCCCTAATCTAACATAATTAGTGTCTTTATAAAATGAAAAGACAGGGCTTCCCTGGTGGCGCAGTGATTGGGAGTCCGCCTGCCGATGCGGGGGACAACTTGGTTTTTCAGACTTCTCGTCTCCTCTCCTGTCGTCAGTTTGGGATTCAAAAGCAGCAACACCCAGTGTGGTGCTGAAACCAGTGGGAAAGTCACCTTGAAGCCAACGTAGAATTTCCTCCGACTTTGTTTACAGACAGGTCCTTGGGAAATAGATGTGGCTTCTTTTTTGTTTTTATTTTTTAAAACAATCTCCCTGGACAATGGTGATGATTAACAAAAAGTAGGCCCTGGAGGCAAAATCAGCGCCTGCTTTGGCTCCCCCATCATCGTCCTTGTGAAACAGAGGAGGGAGTCCCAGCTCTCCTCTCCCTGTTGTTGTCCCCACAGTGTCCCTGAGATGAGAAAGGAATGCAGAGCAGCCACTGGAGCTGTGGCTGTGGAAGATGTGATAAAATAGCAGTGGAGTCTCGGCTGAAGGCTTACTTGGGAGATCCCTGGGCTGTGTCAGAAGCTGATTTCTTTTGTGGGTGCTGGATTCTGTGACTCTGAATGCCACCCAGAGTGGGAGCCACAGCTCTGCCCCGCGCACTGGGTCTTTGCTTGGGGCGCATACTTCAAACATCCTGGCCCAAGTGTCCTTCTCCAAGTGTGCAGTTTGGGGTTTTTCTTTTATTGTTGTTTGAGAGGGGTTTGTTTTGTTTAGTCTCTGTGAGCCTCCCAGGCCAGAGCACTTCTGATTCAAAGCCTAACAAAAAAAAAAAAAAAAAGAAAAGACAGAGACAGATAGGGAGAACTCCATGTGACAACAGAAGCGAAGATCAGAGTGATGCAGCTGCTACACATGGGAGGCCAAGGATGCAGTACCACCACCAGAAGCTAGGAAAAAGCGAGGTAGGATCCTCCCTAGAGCCTGCAGAGAGCATGGCCCTGCCTACACCTCCATTTCAGACTTACAGCCTCTAGAACTATCTAAGGATACAGTTCTGTTGTATAAAGCCCCAAGTTTGTGATATCTGTTATGACAGCCACAGGAAATGAATATACCCTTTGAAACAGCTCACAACTCACATATCCAGACCCTGAGCCCTTATTTTTTAGCTTGTGGTGTCTTACCATTATCCCACACGCCACCATCACTCCCTTGGATTGAGCCCTCATCAACTGTGCTTGGGATGGCTGCAATAGCCTTTCATCCTCTCCCCTTTATTACACCCTCAACCAAACTTTCTTTAAAAGTAGAGGTTTGAGGGGCTTCCCTGGTGGCGCAGTGGTTGAGAG
>NW_006775627.1:394392-396562 GCF_000442215.2 Lipotes vexillifer | reverse complement strand
CACCAAAAAAAAAAAAAAAAAACAGAGTAGAGGTTTGCTAACAACAAAGTATAACAAAAAAGACAAAGTTTCCTCTTTCTGTTAAATAAAAAGAAACCTACTTCAATCTCTTGCCTATGGTAAGTCAAGCCATTTACTATCTGGCTCCAATTTACCTGTCACTTACTACTTCCCAGCAGGCCATCCTCATGTGTATTTAATGGGCTTTTGTGCATCTGGATGCTTCCACATGCTGGGTCCATTACATCTACCAGAAGGGTGTCTCTGTCTCTCTCCATCTCTGTCTCCCTCCCTTCCTCCCCCTCTCTTCCGGGCTCCCTCTCTTTCATTCTCTCTTTCCTGATGAATTTTTTTTTTTTACTATAAAATCCGCTTCAAGTGCCATCTCCACTGTGAAGTATTCCAGTTTATGTTCAAGATTATTAACCATATCTTTATCCTGCTTCAATATTTTTTCTAAAAATCTGTTTTAATTCTTTTTTATATGTTTAATTATAATTTCTGATTTCCATACATGTTTCTCTTCAAAGGCAGGGACCTTGCTTTACTCTTTATCACTTAAGACAGCGCCAGAGAGCAAGAAGACCCTGAGCCTACGTCTACTGAGGAAATGAGTACACTGATGACATCTTTCTAGTGTCCAGCAGGCATAAGGCAAAAAGCAGGTGCTTAGGAAATGTGAGTTGAAAAAATGAATAGCCACAGTTTACTGAACATGTACTCATGTATTCCTTCACAATTTTTTTTCTCTCACAATGATCAAAGTGAATGGACTTTGCTTCCTTTAAGAACAAAAATTTTGCATAACTGTGTTTGCAGTGTTTTAAATGACACTCCGTTGAAGGTGAGAAGTTTGATTATGTAAAATTTGAAAGTTTCACTGGTTTCCTTTCTTCAAGGACCTCAGCTAGCTCCATCACAACTTGGAGACAGTGTTTCAAAACACTAAAGAACTACTGAGTAAAGCTGAATAAAGTTTCTGTGTTTGACTGGAGGAGGAATGAATAGGGGATCTTTCCGTGCAGGAAAACTTTACACAGGATGTTTTCCTTTCTGCTGAGTACACAACAGGAGCAAATTCGCTTAAGCCAGGCTTGATAATGGATACATTTGTCAAAAGAGCAGTAAAGAAGATTTGGGGTATTAGATTCACAGCTAGTAGCTTCTCTGAAAGCTGTCAGAGTTTAACCACTCCAAAATCACATGAGGCTGTTGTGTTTTAAAATATTTGGAGAAGTAAACTGGATAAATTTAACATTTTTCCCCAAAATTTACATACACTTTCAAATCAATGTCACAATTCTGTAAAATGGCTCTTTTTTTATCTTTAAAGCAAAGAAATAAGTAATCTGTAATAACTGAAAACAAAAGGTCTCTTTAACTCTCCAAGAAAGAGCTCTCCATTTAAAAAAACTTATTAATTGAGGTTTTTAGAACTTTTAATTTTGAGATTTGGCATGATTTGAAAAAGAGAAAAAAACTACACTTCTTAAGAATTTAGTTAAGCCAGACACCAATCACATTGAATTACTGCAGCTGGGTGAAAAAAATTTTTCCTTTTTTTCTCTAAGCAGCTGTTAGCACAGTGCCTGGAGCACAGTAGATCTCAATAAATATTTATTGAATGAATGGGTGCATTTCATGCTTCATTTGAGGCTCATAATAATGAAGCTTTTCATTGTTAATGGTGAAAATCTGCAGTGTGTTCATGTTTGCCTAGGGCTTAGAGGGCTGCCTCAGGTGGAGGCTGATTCTGAGAGGGGCCATTGGTTTAGAGTGTATTCTGAGAAGCAGTGACAGGAGTCTTACTCTCATGGGTCCCCTTGAGATGACAGTATGTCTTTCTCGATTCTGAGACAGACTCTGTCTCCAGAGAAATGCTGACGTTCTATTGCCAGTTATTGCCTCAAAACTCTTTAAGATATTTTACTCAACACCTTATTTGAACTCATCTCTTTGGTCATTTGCTGGTAAGGTGTTTGATTACAAAATATTTTGACTTCAATCTGGAGTGTATATCTAACTGTCTATCAGAACAAGGAAACCTGCCTATCTGAGAGCCGACACTAGAAGAGGACAGAACGTCTCCATAAAATACAATGGGAAAAAAAGTATGCTAGGACACGAAAGAGAGGGTGGATTTGCTTTTTTGGATGGGGAAAGGGAAAGA
>NW_006775627.1:389850-394368 GCF_000442215.2 Lipotes vexillifer | reverse complement strand
GAGGAAAAGGTGTCAAAGGTCAAAGATATTCTTTCCCCCTGTTCAAAATGCAGATTCTTCAACAGGTAAAAGTGGAAAATACCCCAGCCCCTGAATAAAGAAAATGATTTCTCAGAAACCTGGATCAAAATAAACCAGGGATGAATTTAGGTTCACTCCCTAGGCAAACTCAATCCAGCACAGTGGCCCCTGGGAACCTTGCTGGTAAGGATTCTGAGGTTGCATCCAGACTTAGGCAGAGAGAGTTTGGAGGATATGGACCAGAACAGCCGTTTGTAACAAGCTCCTATGTTTGTCTTTACACACTAAAATTTAACCTGTAGCAAATAGCTACTTACAGTGTGTACATGACTACTACTCATACCCATGATAATTGTTAATTGGGCACTTATTTTCCAACAGGCACTTGTTTATCTAAATCATTCAATCTTTATTACAATTCTATGTTGCATACAAGTAAACTAGAAAAAAACAGAGGTTTTTTTAAATTGCTCAAGATCATGGAGTTATTAGCAAATATTAAATACAGGATCTAAGGCAAGTATTCTATCTCCAGAGGATGCATTCTTCATCATACTCCAAGGTAGTGCTTAAGACTTAAATAACTTACATATATTCAATTGGGCATTATTTTCCATTGGATAATCATGATTTGCCTCTTTGGGCAAGGTTCATCAAGAACATGGAATCATTATTTCAAAGATATCTGAGGCATGAAAAATAAGAAAGTTACATAGCAGTTAAAAAATTGGGAACTCAAGTAAGAGTTGAAGATTAGGGGAATTAGAGCAGGGAGGTTAGCCTGGAAGGGCGTTAGAAACACTTTAGGTGAATAAGGAAATCTGCATTTTTTTTAGTGGTCCAAATTGAAAAATAAAACCAACAAATCATAACTAGGATCATTTAAATCTCAAGCTACTGGAGAGAAAGGCTCTAGACACAGGGTGTCACAGTTGGCAACAGCTTAATATTATCTAACAAATTTCCTGTAGAGCTTGAAATTTCATTACTTCTCAAGTCCAGTATATAGTCAAGTAGGTTTGAATGTACTCAAGATGACACATTTTGAGATATGCCATGGAAAATGTCTTATGAAGGATAAACTTTCAAAATCCATAATTTAAAATCTGAACTTTTAGAGGCTAATAATGATGATGAATTCAATAATAAACACAACACCTAACACTTTTTTAGGGCTTACCAACTCAAATACTGTGCTAAATGATTTAAAGAGACTAGCTTATGTATTCCTTATTACAACCTATGAGGTAGCCTCACGCTCCTGAATATTATACCATGTAAACCACAGATATGAATTAGAAAAAGTATATTTTTTCTCATGTAGTTATGACTATAATGTCATAAACAAAAACCAATGAAAATTAAGAATATTAAAATATTACCATCAAATGGTCTTTGGATAACACAGTTTAAATTTCACGCTTTTTAGGAAGGATTTATGGGCTAGGTGGCAGAGTAACTTTATGGATGGTTAAAATAGTCTATTTCAGTAACCAAATAGTTTATAGACTAAATCATTAATTATAAAAGACTGCTGGATACTATGACATCACAAACTTCCTCTGGATACTACAGGGTATGTAAATTCTTCAGAAGCATGGCTCAGTATCCCAGGGGAGACAAACTGGGTACTAACCCCAATAGGAATGTGGGTTTTATCCCTGAAATAGACAAAGACAGGAGAAGGAAGGTAGACTTGAATAACAAGACTGGGATTCTTGTCTGGGCTCTGCCTTGAACCAGCTTTATAACTATAGATAAAGTCGCTTCCTCTTTCTCAGTTAGGAAATGAGGTGCTAAATGGGGCAGGTCTATTATAGTCCCTTTACAATGTTATAATTCAACATACTAAGAATATGATTTTTGCCAGCGACTAAGGAGATCCATGTAGGGAGAGTCACAGGCTTTGAGAAAAGAAAAAACGACCAGGTAAGAAATGATTCCTCCCAAATATTAAGAGGAAAGCAGTATTTGGTAAACTCAACCAGGCTACCAAAGTGCTTTAACACCCAGAATCTCAAGCTTATTCAGAAAGTCTGCCAGGCAGTTAGGGTTTTACAACTCTAATCTTTGTAGGCAGAAAAATGGGTAATTGAATTAGTTTTCATTTTCACATGAGACTAGACCCAGATTACTGTTCCTGAGCAGGGTATGTGAAATCTAATTTTCTACCTTCAAGCCAAAACAACCACATCTTTTGAATTTTGGATTACTTCTTCCATGTAAAGATTTTTTAAATAAAAAATAAAATATTTTATTCCTTACTTTGTGATCTTGGAAATAATTTTTTTGGCTACTTAAAATATATATATTCATAATTTATTTAATCATCTCTTCATTCAAAGTAAGTATTGAGCATTTACTCTGCACCTAGTACTGGTCGTATGGTGTGCATGCACACAAACACACACACATACACACACACAGAGCTGTGTATCTTTGTTCCAAAATCCATTATAAATTCATGGATGATAGTTCTCAATATAAGGTTAAGATAGAAGATGTTTGGGAAATACCTGTCAAATACTTTCAAATACGACCTAAAGAAAGGAAAAATATTTTAAAGTGATATCTTAAAACTTTAAAGAGATGCCATAAAAAATGCTTTGTGATAAAACTCACTTATGATTATTATATTCCATATTAATAAAAATACAGCTCAATAATGCTTTGAATATATGCAACCAGGTGTGGGGAAGGAGGATACAAAAAAAGTTTTAATAAAAGTTTCCCGTTTTCAATGAGTTTACAGTACCATTTGATGCATACAATAATTTCTCAAAAAAATTAAGATACAAGGCTAAATAATAAATCTAGGAAAAGGCATAAAATTGTGTGGGGTTGAAAATGAGATCATATCTGTTTGAAGAGAAACTAGGAATGATGCAACAGCTACCACTTTTGAGCACTCTGAGTACTGTTCTAAGCATTCTACTTGTGTTAATTCATTTAACCCTCACCTAACCCTATGCTGTAAGGGCTAATAATTTGACACGCGAGGAAGCTGAGGGCTATGTCTTGAAGTACGTGTTTAGGATTTTGACTGAAGAAGGAAACCCCAAGCAAAATCATGCAGGTTGTGATGTGGCCCAGAAGGAAACTGGCTTGGTTCAGGCACAGGAGCCCAAGCAGGCCCAGGAGAGACAGCGGGTCAGCTGGCTGGGGCCATGGTGTGAAGGCTTTATGTATGGTCAACAATTCAAATCTACATTGGGGATCAAGGATACTTCAAAGGAGAAGTATGATTAGGATTGAACCTAAGTAAAATTAATCAAACAAGTGGATTAGAGTAGATGGAAAATGGAGGCAGAGACACCGGTGAGGAATCCACGTGGAATGGTTTTGGCAAGAAGTAGAGAGGGCAAAGGCAAAGGTGATGAACAGGAGCTGTGGATTCAACAGACACTGTGAAAGGAGATGGTATATGACTTTACGACTGATAACAAACAAGGAATAAAGGAAGGGAAGACTTAAAGATACCTGGTACTTTGAAATTTCGCTAAATGGATTATATCAGTTATGAAGAACCAGTAAGTAAAACCTTACCATATGAACCTTCAGGAAGCTACAGTATAAATTCACATACACACAAACTACTCATTAGTATGCAATATTAGAATAAACTTAGGACAGCAAAAAATCTGAAATTTTAACTCATTTAGTACTAGTTAATAACATGAAACAAAATGTGTATAAAACAATCTTACCCCTTTGCTGTATTCACTATCTGAATCACTGCTAAGTTCCTCAGTATTCATAATTTCCAAATCAGATTCCCCAGGTGCAATTGGCACTGTCACTGTGAGGCTGGCATTATGAATAAATGATTGACAATCACTTTCTTCCACCAAGTATTTGTCCATGCTGTTTCCAAAACCACTGGTTTTATCTTTTTCTTTGTGAAAATTGTGATCCTTGCTCATTTCAGCAAGTGTGTGGTTAGAGATGTAGTTTTCCTTCTTATAATTTAGATCTTCTGTTCGTCTTATCTCTTTGGAAATCTTTGGCTTTGTGGAAAATGCTTTTAGAATAAATTCACGTAAGGTTTGTTTCACATAATTTATTCCCTTCTTAATTCTAGCCACTGCAGTCTGGAGGTTGTTTGCATCAGTGTCTTCTTCAATTGCTGTAAGATTGTCTGAACTAAATGAGCTCAATAATAAAGCAAGAAATAGGTTGAGGACCTATGTCAGGGTGGGGATAAGGTGTGGAGAAAAAGGGAGACAGGAAATAAAAACGAAAGTAAGTGCAGTTTTCTGAAACACAGGCCAAAATCCAAACCAGCAATGAAGAGTCCTGCATTTCTTCACCCATAGATAAGAACATACGATAGGCGTAGAGGAGAAGCTAGAGTCCTCATCAGTCTCTCCATGTCTGAGCTTCTGTGAACACTGGGGAGCAGAGGTCATCCATACCCTTAAAGGGTATAAGGAGCAAAGAGAATGCTCCCTCACCATTACCAGGATGTCATTCCTAAGTTCCTTTCTACAGCAGGAA
>NW_006775627.1:381355-389801 GCF_000442215.2 Lipotes vexillifer | reverse complement strand
GCAGGAATCCCTTGTCCAAATTCCCTTTTATGGGTCTAAATAGCTCTTCTAACATTACCTTTAATTGATATTTGTTACCTGTGAGAAACAAGTAGAACAAGAAAATTGTGACTAGTGTCTATTGTGCTGAAGGTAACTTAAGCCAAGATCTGTGTTCACTTTTCCCAGGAGATAAATGTCACTTATTACAACAAATGAAACACATAATACTTGCAGAGCTTCTGTAATAAAATATTCTGTCCGAGATTTTTGCCAACTTGCAACTTAATGAGGCTTTTTTTCTTTTTTTGGTTGTGCTGTGTGTTATGCGGGATCTTAGTTCCCTGGCCAGGGATCAAACCCGCGCCCCCTGCAGTGGAAGCATGGAGTCCTAACCACTGGACTGCCAGGGAAGTCCCTTAATGAAGCTTTTAAAGCAAAGAGAAAGACCTGCCCATTGAACCCAATTCAAATGAGACAATGGCATTATGATTGGGTGGCTTCACTGCCAATCATTTTCGCTTCGGACAACTCCAGGTCAAGACAACTCCGACTTGAAGCAAAGCTCTGTTTGTGTGCAAACTATTTCTGTTTTTCCTCCTGGAGGTAAGGGTCCAGGTGAACTGAACATTGTGGAAAGAAAAAAAAAAAAAGAATTCTTACAGAGGGCTAAAAATAGGTAAATCATATTTTAAAACTGTTTTATATAAAAAAGCAAAAAGATAATTGAAATAAACTTTCATTTAAGTCTCTTCATGGCCAAAAACATCTACCTCATATTTAAACAATCAAAATTAGACCAAACTGAGGAAAAGGGACTCACCCCTGATTTTGGTCACACCTAAAACAATTTCTCAGAAATGTAAGTAGAAAAGCACAGGTTAAAATGTCTGCGTTGGGCTTCCCTGGTGGCGCAGTGGTTGAGAATCTGCCTGCCAATGCAGGGGACACGGGTTCGAGCCCTTGTCTGGGAAGATCCCACATGCCGCGGAGCAATTAGGCCCGTGAGCCACAACTACTGAGCCTGCATGTCTGGAGCTTGTGCTCTGCAACAAGACAGGCCGCGATAGTGAGAGGCCTGCGCACCGCGATGAAGAGTGGCCCCTGCTCGCCACAACTAGAGAAAGCCCACACACAGAAACGAAGACCCAACACAGCCAAAAATAAAAATAAATAAGTAAATAAAAAAAAAAAAAAATGTCTGTGTTAATATGTCTAGTTTAAGAGAAGAATCTGAGAGGGAGGGGGAAAAGAAAAGCACAGAAAACAATTTGATGAATCATTAAGGAATTCTGAATTGGTTATTTTCATTTTGGTTTTTATTGTCAATGAAAAATATATTTCACTATGAAATGCATGTTTGTTTATGTGTATGTTTTAATAGGAATGTTGATGGGAAGCCAAGGGCTCATTTTACCCTTTAGTCTCCCTAATCAATGCAGATGTTAATAGATTTCTTTTTTTCCTTCAAATTTTTAATTAGATTTCATTTTTCCAGCTTTACTGAGAGATAATTGTCATACAACACTGTGTAAGTTTAAAGTGTACAGCATGTTGATTTGATATCCTTATATATTAGGGAGTACCTCCAACATGTCTCATAATTACCATTATTTTCTTGTGGTGAGAACATTTAAGTCTACTCTCTTAGCAACTTTCAAGTTGGCATGTGGGCTGCAAGGACAAAAAAAATGAGCAACTTATATTCAAGCCAGTGGGAAGTGAAGGTACTAACCATACGGCTGTTATCACAGACAACCTCCTGGGATACCTGATGAAGAGTCTGATGCTAGGTTGACCAACTAAACCAAACCAACATGGTGGCTTTGAAAATTGAATTGAGTCATTGAAGAGCATCTTATCCCAATTATCTCCTGCCTCTAAGCCTGAAAATTCCTACCAACAGGTACGTATAAGAAAGAAGGAAACAAACAGTGAAGGCGTACAAGCTAGGAAAACACTAATGCAGAAGCAGATCACTTGTGAAAGAGATGCTATAGAGCAGTGGTGGGCAAACTTTTTCTGTAAAAGGGCCCGATAATAAATTATTTAGGTTTTGTAGGACAAAGACTCTCTATGGAGACTACTCAGACCTGTTTGTGTAGAGTAAAACAGGCAAAGACAATATGTAAATGAATGAGCATGTCCGTGTTTCAATAAATTTTGCTTATGGAAACTGAAATTTGAATTTCATATAATTTCCATGTGCCAAAAATATTTTTCTTTATATTTTTTTAACAATTTAAAAATGTAAAAAACATTTCAGTTTTGCAGGGCCATGCGAAAACAAGCAGTGTGCGGGATTTGGCCCATGGGCCATATTGTTTGCTGATACTTGTTATAGGTGCTAGTCTTATATGAGACTTTAACAGAGCAGGACTAGTCCTTCCATTTACCTTGTTCTGTTA
The DNA here is from genome assembly GCF_000442215.2 of Lipotes vexillifer. NCBI lineage: Eukaryota > Metazoa > Chordata > Mammalia > Artiodactyla > Lipotidae > Lipotes > Lipotes vexillifer. The sequence goes on along the minus strand of NW_006775627.1, from coordinate 387,414 downwards.
TGACTTCATTTCTGTTATTGTTAATTTAATCATATTCTATTTACTAGTATAGCTTCACATTTGAATCAACACTTAAGAGACATGAAAACCACAGATGTAATTCATATGACATCACTATCAAAATGAAATAATAAAATAGAAAACTTTCCATTAAAATAAATATTGTGAAAAATATAAATATAGGTTATCTGGCACAGAAATGTAGACAATATTTCATTTTCTGTTCTTCACTGAATTAAAATAGTCAATATTCCATTATAATTAACAGTTTTAGATCTAATTAATCCTATAATTATAAAAGTAACTGATCATATCATCATGTAACAACTTTCTATGGAGAATTTTAAATGTATGAACATCAGATTACATACCACCAGGTTTCCAATGACCATGACCATCATGTAAACAATAAGGCACATGGCTTGACCGGCAACCTCCATGCAGTCCCACATGGTCTCTATCCACTCTCCACACAGCACTCGGAACACAATCAGGAAGGAGTGGAAGAAGTCATTCATGTGCCAGCGTGGGAGTGTGCAGTCTTCATTGATCTTACAGACACATTCTTTGTAGCTCTTACCAAAGAGCTGCATGCCGACCACGGCAAAAATGAAGACGATGATGGCCAACACCAAGGTGAGGTTACCCAGAGCTCCCACTGAATTGCCAATGATCTTGATCAGCATGTTCAGTGTTGGCCAAGATTTTGCCAACTTGAAAACTCGGAGCTAAAAGTCAACACAAAGCTTAATATTAATTTTTATGAAAAAGTTCTCAATGTTTCCAATCTTGAATTTTGTTCCAAAATTTAGTTCTAAAATATTGTCATTATTACCTAGCTAAAATCGATTATTTCTACTTTTCATTTTCATCACTCTCAATATTCCTGTTATTTTGTTATACTTGCCACCATATAATTACCACACAAATTTTGAAGGAACTGTAATTTTAGTTCAGGATTGTTATAGAACCTCTATCAGATATTATACCCTTTAAATTGAAAATTTATCCTTAATTCTATTTTCTGATACTTTCATAATTTTTTTCATGCTGACATAGGGAGAAAGCCTAACATGTTAGAGGAAAAAAGCATTAGAAAGTCTTTACTTTTTAATATTTTTGATATCAGAGAACAATTTTGAGGGTATAATCTTTAATTATCAAATCCACAAAGTAATGAACATATTATAATGGTTGAAATTCTATAAACCATAAGCTTATTGCGATATAAATCCTCGCCTTACCATTATACTAGCATACAACTGAATATGTCTTCAAGATCCTAAAATTAAGATATCTCTGTGATTTTCAGCTCTAAGTACATGTTACTGAATGGGCTTTATTTTACTAGATATTGAGACCTAATCTTGTCTTTTGATTCAAACCTCCAAAAGTTTTAAATGATAATAATGCAAAACCAAAGAAACACCCCTTTATATATAGAATATAATGGTAAGGTTGGTCTATATTTACCAGTCTGAATGATCGTAGAACTGACAATCCTTCCACATCTGCTAGAAAAAGCTCCACTAAGCTTAAAGTCACAATAAGACTGTCAAAAATATTCCATCCTACTTGGAAGTACTCATATGGATCCATGGCAATTAGTTTTAAAACCATTTCAGCTGCAAAGATGCCAGTAAAGACCTACATGAAAAATATAATATTTTTCTAGTATTATTAGAAGGTATGGAATCAAGCTAATGATAATAATGACTATATGTTTAGCATTTACTGTGTTTCAGACAATGTGCTAGATACTTTATAAACATATTATTATTTCATTCAATCCTACAAACCAAGTATCACTAGTCCTATAGCTCTAATACAAGCATCGAAGGGTTATGAAGCTCTAACTCACCTATCAGCTCTCATCACCTTTAGATAGCATCATAGAAAAGCATACTAAAATTTCAGATAAATAAAACCTTTGAAAATTAACACAAGCAATCTTTGCAAAACAAGTTTTGTGGGTCAACAAGTTATTCTGGAAGATACTATAAAGGAAAGACACTGATACAAAAATTTTGAGCCAGTCTTTTTCTCTGGTCTGACTGCTCTTAGGGTAATAAGGAACAAGTTGACTCAGTCTTTAAAGATTTATCAGTAAAGGAAAAAGTATTTACTTGATACAGTAGCAGCTAAAGTAAGACTTCCAAAGCTTTGACACAAAAGTGCATCACAAAACATCATTAATTCATGACATGGCATCAAATGACTCATTTAAAAAGGCAACAGTGAAAGACTTATGAATCATTCGGGTACAATTTGATTCAAAGAAACTGAGCAAAGAAGGTTCAAAGGGAAATAGTTAGCTCTATAACTGTGTGAGTCATTTTTAAAATAATGCAGCATCAGGAAGACTAGCAGGGAGCACCCAGACTTGGGATTGTAGTTATAGACAAGAAACGTGGTGAGTCTCTTTTGGATTCACAGTGGTGCAGTCAACTCAGTAAGAAGGTACTGATTTTCATGATCTGGACCTCTACCAACAATTACAAACTAGCGGTCCTGCCTTTTTTCCAGTGAGGAATAGAAAGAAAGAAGAATGCTAACTTAGAGCACATGAGTTTTAAACATCCTGACTGGGAATATTCATAAGAAATTTTAGAGAGACGATCAACTCAGAAACACTCTTTGACTTCAAAGATCAATTGGTTTGGGACCACGGCAAAAGTAAAATTATCTTATACAGACATTTGCAAAGACATCCAGAGTTTTTTATGATTTATGAAGAGTCATAAGTTGGCATTTTTTGGCTGTGAAATAGTACTTCTGCCTGGTTCATGCAGATTGTTGGAAACTAGCACTTTCTATTTGCCGTAAGGCATTAATTAACTTGAGTGTGATCAACACTGCACATTAAAGAGCATCAACTTTCCTACTAGAATCCTTCTAGTCTGCCCTTATGTCTTCTGTGTCCAGTTTAATCATTCTGGTTTCTAAATATTCTTGTTCTCAAGGCTTGTTTCTGCTGATTCATTGAAAGCATGATGGTGATGATGACAATAGGTTTGATTTGTTGAGTACTTACTATATGCCAGGATGATAAGTAGAAAGTTTTTATTCCTCTCAATAATATGATACATAAAATATTATTATCATTATATTAAAGAATTATTATTTTATAAATAAAGTATTATAATTGTATAAAGGAGAAAGTTAAAGATTATAGATATTAAAACATTTTCCCAAGGTCATATAACCAGTAAGAGGAAAAACCAGGATTCAAACTCAGGACTTTGGGCCTCCAAAGGTCTAGATTCTTTACCTATTATGTCAAAACAAAGTATCCATAGCTTTTCTGAAAACATGTAGGGTAGGTACTCACAAGGAAGCTGCAGTGTAATTATAAAATGGGTAAGGAAGTATCCAATTTTCAAAGTGTTGCTGCTAAGAGACATGCCAGCAGAAAAACAGAACACACTATCAACTCCCAAGATGTGACTCGTTATGGAAACAGTATTGTTATTTATAGGCCTCAATATTACTGCAAAATTATTTAAAAATGGTAACCATCACCAGAAACTTGACTCTGTACAATGATTCGTACTGTGAAATCTGGAGATGCCTAATTACCTAGCTAAATATCCATCGGACTTCAAAAAAAGAAACAACAATCGTGACAAACAAAGAGAGCAGCTCTGGGAACATAACTCACATTAAGAGACTTACCAAATTTCCCACAGTGAGCACGGTTTTAAATTCATCAGTCATTGGGTGATGTTCCATAGCCATGAACAGTGTGTTTAAAACTATGCAAATAGTAATAGCAAGATCTACAAAAGGATCCATTACAATAAAATAGATAAGTCTTTTGAATTTTATCCAATATGGAGAGCAATTCCAGATCAAGAATGTGTGTGCAAATCTGTACCACCAAGGTGGACATTTTTGTCTGGACTCCTCGAGTTCTGGGAGAAAAAACAACAGAGAACACCAAGTCAATCATTTGCATATTGTATACTTTTTATTCCTCACCAGATACAAATCAGCAGTATACTTTAACACTGAAACAAGTCTTCTGTTTAGACTTTGCAAATTTAACAGTACTGTTTCTATGAAAGCATAGCATGTTACATAAAAATCTTAGATCACACATTCATTTACTAGATCAACCAAGGAGAAGGCAGTGAAATTAATGAATGAGAGCAGATATGGATATCTCTGAGAGAAACATATACTTAACATATGACAGTAAACAAGAGAACTGATGTTTTCTTAATGGAGATATGTATATTTTTAAGATAAATGTATGTATACCAGTATACATACTTTCCCCTATGTCCTTAACCCATTACAACAATAATACACTTCTACTCTCTCCAGGAAAAGCTCTTGCTAGTTCACAGGTGAAACAATCCCAGAACCAAGAGACTGGAAATAATTTATAGAGTGACTCATGCAATAGGCACTAAACACCATTAGTCCATTTAGTTCTCATCATAAATTTAGGAGGTGGGTGAAAACTTTGACTGGGCCCATCATGGGTATGTCAGGGGATGAGGTGGTAGCCCGTGGACAAGGTAAGACCTGGGGCACATTGTGGGGAGAGAAGGTGGGAGCCAACACATTTTTTAAATTGCCACCCTTTGACCGACCACTACTATTCACATCACATTCTCTGAACTGCTTTCTCTAATTCCTTTGGATCACAATCTTAACAGATGTCATGTCACATATTACCATTTTGCAATTTCACAGAAGGTGCTCAGAGGCAGCAATTTATAAACACCTGGAAGTTTGTATTATTTTCTCACACTTTAGAAAGATGATCAATTCCAAGAGACTAGGTAAAGTTTCGAAGAATACATAGTGAGAGAACCACACAGGCCTGGGTTAACCTCCCTTTCTTAATTTAGTACCATAAAGCTATCTATCTTTGAAAGGCATATCACCCAAAGCCTGTCTTTTTTTTTTTTTTTTTTTTTTTTTTTTTTTTTTTTTTTTTTTTTTTTTTTTTTTTTTTTTTTTTTTTTTTTCTTGCGTTATGCGGGCCTCTCACTGTTGTGGCCTCTCCCATTTGCGGAGCACAGGCTCCGGACGCGCAGGCTCAGTGGCCATGGCTCACGGGCCCAGCCGCTCCGCGGCATGTGGGATCTTCCCGAAACGGGGCACGAACCCGCGTCTCCTGCATCGGCAGGCGGACTCTCAAGCACTGCGCCACCAGGGAAGCCCCAAAGCCTGTCTTTAATCACAAATAACTTTATCCACTTTTTAAGCACATAAAGACAATTCCTTTAGTGTCCATTGGTTAGCCTTACCATTGTTTATAACCATTTTATATTCTTTGAATTCTTTCTAAGAACTTGCTCTATCTATTTAAGGCTGACTAGGACTTACCTGAATTTTGTTAAATCTGTATAGTAAAGAGAATATTATTCCATACCTTCTACAGTGTTTGTTAATATGCTTGCCCTACTCATTGCCCTTTGTCTGAGATTGGGATCGTTCAACATATCCTCAGAAAGGAGGTAAGAACTGGAACGTCTTTTCTTGTGTATTTGATTGTTTGTACCCTGAAAAAAAAAAGATGATTAATTAGTTTTAAGAATGGAATTCTAATAAATTGTAGGTAGAAAATAAAATCTTGCTCACATAGTTGTAGTGAGTAATTAAAAGTAGAGTCTAGATTGTTGATTTGAATCATGGCTCTGCTACTTACAGGCTGTGTATCATAGGAGAGTTACTTAACCTCTCTGTCTCCATTTCATCATTGGTAAAATGGGGATAATCATAGCACTTGCCTTACAATCTTGCTATGAGTATGAAATGAATTAGTACTTAGGAAATAAAAAATAAAATGAGCTGCTTTCATTGTTAAATTCACTATCATTATCTATCTTTCAGGGTTTCCAATTTATTCAGATAGTTTTACTATGTAAGAATCCTACGTGTAAACAGCTAAACGATTGCTGTAAGTGGCGTGTGCGTAGGAGGGTAGAACCTAGATTTCTAGGTTAAATTAAATTTCTGTAATTATTCTTTGTTAAGCTTCAGCAATAACAGAGGCAACTGTAATGATTGTTTCTCACTGCCAAGGAAGATCTCATGAACCG
>NW_006775627.1:337250-381281 GCF_000442215.2 Lipotes vexillifer | reverse complement strand
CCGCTCTGAGGCTATGAGGATAAATGACTCAGATGGAAAAGGACAATTAAGACTGATGGAAACTGTAGCAAAATGGAGAATATAAGCTCCATCTAAAAGAGGTGACCACTCTCCAGCTCTAAAGGATTGCTCCTATGCAGGAATATGAGCTCAGTCTTACCAGGTATACCCATTTTTATGTGAAGATGTCTTATTTCTAAATCTTAGCAACTAATTCAAAGTTAAAACGCTATGCCAGTTTAGTGCCGGCCAACAATACACACACACACACACACACACACACACACACACACACGCTTACACACATATATATACATACAAACAACTATACAAGTCTACATTTATCATCTATCTAGTTGTGTGTGGTATGTATGTACATGTGTATACACACACATATACACACACCATTCTACATATATATAGATATACAGATCTAGAGTTGTAAAGTTGTACAGTTGTTTAGATATAGTTATATCTGTGTATATATTAAAACATTGACAAGCAGGCAAAAATATATGTATGTGTGTATGTATGCATGTATGTGTATGTGCAAAGACACATACACATATCTGCAGGTGCTTTATATAGAAATCTTTCTATAACCATGTTTTCTCTGATATACTCTCTAATTTACTGACTTTCCAGAAGCAGAGATTTCTTTTTCCCCCAAACAATCAGTTGTGTTGATTAAATAATTTGTTCTCCATGTAGACATGCCTCAGGTGTCAAGTTTATATTATTTCTCATGCAATTTTTTAATCTAAACTGTACATTATTCCACACTATTATGTTTTGCATTTCTATTGAATCTTAAAGTATCCACTAATGAATTACTCAAGTTTTGTAGTTTTAGTTTCAGGATTTAGAGTGCTACTGATTTTTCTGGGGGTAAAAATAAAGTATTAAATGAAACATTTCATTTAAAAATAGAAAATAATCTCCAAATCTGATACACATTATATAATCTTTTACAGGTAATACACATTGTTGAAAAACAAAACACAACAAAGATCTGATTCTATGCAAATTTAACATGCTCGTTTGATAAGGAAAAATACCTTGACAGAGGGCTGAAGCTGTATCGTGCAAGCATAGAGGTCACAGGTGACCTAACAGCACATGCATTCTTTCAAACCAAACGAAAATACATGTGTGGCCATGGCTTTGATGGAACTTTATTCTCACTTGAAATACTACATTGTCTGCAACTGTGAATTTATGAATAGGTAGCCCAAGTTCAAAGTCAAAGCCTTGCTGATACTGAGTAATGCAGTGTAACATAGTGAGTGGCCTTAAGAGGTTACCTAGATACTCCATAAACCAGAAAGACTTTCAAGCCTCATCACACCCTTTTCTCAAACCACTCAATGATTCCTAAACTCTTGAAACTGTTGTTTTGGAAAGGTGTTTTGTTTTTGTCTTTATATATATATATATATATACGTTTGCATTTCTGTATGTGTTTTGGATATTATGTTTTTATTCACAGATTCTAGATAAAAGAGTTTTGTTGTTTTTTAATGAAAACAGTAAGTTTCATTTATGTATGGGAAAAAGCACAGTTATTCTAAATTATTTCCAAGAAGCCTACCACACATTGGAGAGGAAGTATGGTGGTTAAAAGCACAAGCTTTGAAATAGAGGGTCTCTGTTTGAACTTTAGGACTACCATTTATTAGCTGAGTGACCTTGCACAAACTGCTTTATTTCCCTGTGCCTCAGTTTTCCCATTTGTAAAACAGGGATAATAATATATCACCTCATAGGGCTGTTGTAAATACTAATGTGTCTGCTATTATTATTACTATTATTAACAACTCAAATAAGACCCTTGCGATAAGGTATATATTAAGTAGTGACTTGAAAAAAATAGCAGTAGGTGACAAATAATCCAAATTTCCTTAGAGACATGGGACCTATTATCAACTAATAAGATCAGCATTATCAATGCACTTTGTGCTGATATATAGACCTTTTATAAATTGTTTTCTAAGGGGATGATTCATAATCAAGTACAGTAACAGTAGATAAGTACCTTTTTTCAAAAATGGGGTTTTAAATATCTTGGAATTAGATACCTACAACAATAGCATGAGGAATATGTTAATCAGTTAAAGGTGTGTTTCTAACATAAAAAGTATTGCAAGATGCAGAGGCATTCACAGGACCAGAGAGAAGGCACCTCCAGCAGAGAGACTGATGGATGCAAGAGTAAGGGCCGAGCCATGCCTGAGCTATTTAAAACGTCCTTACACTGTCATCAGAAGTTGCCTTATCTATTATCACCTCTGGCAGAAGCTGTCCATTGGGGAGCATGAGGGCTGAGGGTCCATCCACCAAGGAGACCACACCATTGCAGTCCACGGCACTGTGCATCTTCCTGTTCACCGGCAGCCCTGGGGGGGACCTACTGGCTTGGCTGATATTACTGCTGCGCCGCTCCCGAGGTCTGTGCGGCACAAACAGTGAGCCCCTTCTGCTCTCGTTGTCCCCGAAGATGCTATGCTCGTCATCAGCAAATTCAGTCTCAGATCCAATATCTTTTCCTCGACCTTTGAAACTAAAAAGACTTGTTCTGCTGCTTCGCCTTGCAGAAAACAAGGAGCCATGAATGCTGAGTGGTGACTGCAGAAAAAATAAGAGATGACACGTATCTGCTGAAGCACCCCAAAACAGAAGTTCATTTCCCATAACTTCCACTGAGACCACTGGCCTGAGGGCAGGTGGCTCTGTACAGGTTTAAATGAAACATATTTAAAAACAAAGAAATTCAGCAAAAAGACAAATTCTTCCAAATAAGGAATGAAAAGACTGGAAAAGTTCATCCTTTCAGGACCAGGTACATTATTTGTTGCTGTACTGCTCTCTACAGTTCTGGCCTAGAGTGATCTCTCCATTCATTCTGTACCATTCATGTTGCTATAAAGAACCTATCACTTAAAGAAAGAATTTGGTATTGATGCCCGTTATTGAGCTTTTCATAATATCAACCCATACATTCCATAAGTATTGAAACTTTCTTGAGGCCCAAGACCATGCTGTATGTATCTTTGCGTTCCATTGCTTGCAACTCTACCCTGCATGTTGAGGGCTTGGTTAAGGTGTGTTAAGAAAGACCTTTTGGGACTTCCCTGGTGGTCCCGTGGTTAAGAATCCTCCTTTCAATGCAGGGGACGTGGGTTCGATCCCTGGTCAGGGAACTAGATCCCACATGCATGCCGCAACTAAGAGTTCACATGCCACAACTACAGAGCCGGCGAGCCGCAACTAAGACCCAGCACAACCAAATAAATAAATAAATTTTTTTAAAAAGACCTTTTAATACTAGTGGGTTTACAAAGTCATAAAATATTAGAACTTGGAAAAGAAGCTGCCCAGTACAACAGAGGGGAAAAAAGTCCCATTTATATGACTCATGTCCAAGATAAACCAAGTGTATACACCAAACTGCATATTCTTCAGAAGTATCTAATTGAATAAACATTAGTGCTTGCTATATACAGGACAAGGTGGTAGGCATAGTGAAGAATGGAAAATGGGTATGACAGGGCCGTTACCTTAAAACTAGCTTGGACTGCTCTTGTCATATTTCTTTTTATTGATATCACATGTATTCAAGTTCTGTCTCCCCAACCAGATTATGAAATCTTTGAAGGCAGGGACTTTTATTTTGTATGTATCTGGAAGGGTCTTACAGACTTAAATAGTAGAAGATAGAAATTTTAAATGATGATGTAGATAAAAAGGATAGGAATTCTGCGTGGGTAACTGAAGAGCAGATTGGGAAGAGTGGAGAGGACAGAGGAATCTTTGTGGATGGGTGGCACCTAAGCTAATGGGTAAAGAATAGGTGGTTCTATGCCAGGAGGCAAACAAGGAAGAAAATCATCCCACTTAGAGGAAACCATGTGTAACAAGTAATAAAGGAATGAAAATATATGGCATGTACGTGAGAGTAAACAATCATGGGGGACTGAGGGTATATGAAGGCTGAGAAAGGTAGGACTGAGGTGAAGCCAGTCCATGGCATTGACAAGATGTGGGTCTTGTTCTGTAGTCAGTGGCTACAACAACAACTCACTCCTCTCCTGAGGTCCCTTCCCTCAGAACACTTTGCTCTATGATGCCACCTCTGGTGATATGCATGTGACGGTGTCAGTGGTACCTGGTTAGGGGTAGAAAATCTCTTTTCACGTGCTCGCCTATGACCTTCAACACCAAGGTGGAAACTTTTTCTCCTGATGCTCTCCTCGGATTCCGATTTGGACAATTTCTCATCATCTCCCTTTTCTTCCCCAATGGAGAGTTTCTTTTGATCGTTTTTCTTTCTTCTGTTTCTTCTTTCTTTAGCACTTTTAGAGCTCAGTTTGGATGTTTCGGAAGAACTCTCGGAGAGGCCCATTATCCGGCTTCTCTCAATGCTTGTATATTCAGCCGCTGCCATTGCTATTGCCTGTTGCACCAAGAGGTTACACACACAGTGAGTCATTTCCAGTCTGGGAAACCCTATTATGGGGCACCTGTTTACTACAAATTCAATTATACTGTTCATGTGATCATGTCCCTTGTAAGGGAAGTAATGTCGTTTTCTTTGCACTCTGAATAGAGAGCTTACAAAATATATGTTTATTGCTTCTCCTGCATTGTAATAAAGCCATACTGTGCCTTGGAATTAAACTATTACATACTATTACTATATAGTAAAGCAATTTAAGTAGTATATGTGGAATTTTAAATTGTATATGTAAAAGTTTTAATTTTAGGTAATTCTGGGTCATAAAACACATAAACCATGTGATAATTCATTTGTATATCTTGTTTGGGTAATTAACTCAATATTATCAATAAATTCAGGTACAGCTATACTTTAATGAAGAATGAATTATTTGCAAATAAAATTAATTATTACAGAACAATATTTCAAGAAAATGAAAGAGCCTTTTAGGGGTTCTCTAGGAAATTCCTGAGATAGCCTGGTGCTACCCCTTTTATAAAAATTAAATTTTTATTATTAAACTAAAACAATCCTTGTAAAAATTTGGAAAATAAAGATATTGTGAATAAAAAACAAAAATCAGTCAGAAACCTACATCCCAGCAATAATTGCTGTTAACATTTCTTCCACTCTTTATATATATAATTTTTAAATTGTTTGTATCCTATATTCTATTTTGTATTCTACAATTAAATATATTGTTATATTAATACCTTTTCCTGTCATAATATTCTTAAAACACATCGTTTTATGGCTGAATAATACTCCACGACACAAATATATCATAGTCCTCAACCATTTTCTAATTTTTGGAAATTTAAATGCTTTCTGATTTTTAATATTATTAAAATACTGTCCTGAATATCTTCCTGCTTCAAAGTTTCTCCCCATCACAGATTACTAGCCTCCTCCAAATAGGTTAGATTGCTTGAAGAGATTTGCTAGGTCAAATCATCAAACACGTGTGGAATATTTGAAATTTTGGTTCTCTTAGTACAAGCCTCCTCAAACTTTTCCACTGATGTACCCCTTTGGAGGGAGGAGTAAGGAGAAATCCTCAAGAATTTGTGATTTAACCTAAAGCGGCCACAGTCATAAGTATGATTTTCTTAACATCTCACACGTTATCTTAAAATCCTTGCAACACTAACCAAAACTGATGAACATTTTGCTTTTCTACTCCACAGAGTATCTAACTGTAACATCAAATAATTTTCCCTAAACATTTGTGTACAATTGTTACTCTGGGGAAATACATCATATGCATTCTGGGACTTTGCATAATGCCATACACACAGAGGAATTGTGAGTAACAGGTTTAGGAGAAAGAGTTTAGAACATTCTCCTTGCTGGAGTGAGCTGATTATGTGGGAAGGTGGAATGGGGCAGATGTCAGTTCTAACTCAATCCAGAATTGCTTCCTTTGACCACACCAGAATGAAAATTCAGTTTTCATTTATAAAAATGAAAGGAAACCAGGAAGGAAAATCTCCCCGGGGAAGGCTGAGCATAGGCCACAGGGCTTCTGCTGTTTCCGCTGCTTTTCTACTTCTAGGAAGAATTTTAAATCAAATAACAATACCTCAGCTTCCTCTTGCTCTTTTTTAAGTCGATCTAACATCTGTTGAAATTCTAACTCTTTCTGCCTAGCTTCTTCGATGTTTGCCTGGTTCTGTTCTTCATAGGCCATGGCAACCACAGCCAGGATCAAGTTTATTAGATAAAAGGATCCCAGGAAAATCACCACAACAAAGAAGATCATGTAGGTTTTCCCAGCAGCACGCAGTGTCTAGGGAAAAATGGTAATTATTATTTTAATAACACAAAGGGTTTTTTTGGTAAATCATTTCAACTTGAATGGCATATTAGGTATGTAAATCGTACAGCTCTGTATACTCTCATGTTATCAAAAATATAAAGGAATAAAATTGTATCTTCATCGAAAACAATCAGTATTAAAATACACACTTTCTCAGTACAAAAGATATAGCAGTTAATTAAGCCTGTACTGAAATTAAGTGTGATTCTTGACTATTAGTAAGCATAATAATAACCCTGGATTTTTTCTCCCCTAATCTGAAAATTACTCAAAAACTAGCTGCTTTACTCATTTTCAAATTATAGGACTAGATAATTTCCATAGTATCATTTACTGGTAAAATTATATCTTTAAGAAGTATTAATGATTATGTTAACACAAGGTAGATAGCCTTATTATATGAATTTATGCATTCATCTTTTATGTATTTTTAATTAACATTTATTAAAAATGTTTAAATGTAATACATGGTAAGAAAATTCAAATGGTACAAACAGATATTAAATGAAAAATAAGTCTCTTTATTCTATATCTGAAGCATGGTAACTCAATTGCCTTTTCTATCAGTTACTGTTGTTACTGATTTCTTCTTTTGGATAAATTCTTTGTAGTGGAATTCTTAGGTCAACAGGTATATTCATTTTAATTTTCATAGAAATTGCCATGATATCTTCTCCAGTGGTTCCCAGTAATGTGTGAGAAAGTCTACCTTCCCACATCTAGTCAGACAGTATCTCTCCTTTGATCAACTTTTTGATTTTGGTTATTCTGACAGGTGAAAAGTTGTATGTCACTCCAGTTTTAATTTGCAGTAAAGGTGAGTATCTTTTTGCATACTTAAAAAGTCATTTGTATTTCTTTTTTTTCCTGTGAAGTAAGATTTTTATATAATTTCTACATTCATTTATAATATTCTCAGAAATTAGACATAAAACAGGCCAAAAGAAGAATCTGTAGCAATTTGAGAAGTGATTCATTATTTTTTATAATATAGAATAATCATTTTTGATCTCCTTCCTCTTGGGGTTGGGTACTGATAACATATAGGTGAAAAGATAGAGCCACAATCCCAAGAGGATCACATGTAAGTTAGAGAGATATTCACATGAATGAAGAACTCCAGTACAAGAGATGGATGCTATAAACTGAAGGACAGTCAAAGGGCATGGAGGTGTAGAAGGAACAAGTGAGTTGAGAGAGAAAAACTCAGAGACATGAATTGAGTCTTCCATTCTCATATTAGTTTGCTCAGGCTGCCATAACAAATGCTATAAATTGGGTAACTTAAACAACAGAAATTTATTTTCTCAGTCCTAGGGGATTGAAATCCAAGATCAAAGTATTGGCAGGTTTGGTTTCTCCTGTGGTCTCTCCCCTTGGCTTGCGGATGGCTACCTTCTCACTGAGTCCTCACAAGGTATTTTCTCTGTGTGTGTGTGTATCTCTACTCATGGCTTAATGTTTCCTTCTTATAAGGACATCAGATAGGTTTAGGACCCACCCTAATGGCCTCATTTTAACTTAGTTACCTCTTTAAAGGCCCTAACTCTAAATATAGTCATTCTAAGGTACTGGGAGTTAGGACTTCAACATATGAATTTGGGGGAGATACTATTCAGTCCAGAACAACTGTACATGGGAGTGCACAAAATAAAGAACAGTGAGCACAGGAGAGCCTGGTGTTTAGGGCACTGCAGGCAGGGAGGCAAGTGTGGAAAGCATAGCGTGTATAGGAGTGCTGTGAGAGAACATTACAGTATATTTCTTGCTATTTACCTAGGACCCTGTGGGATGCAATATTCAGAAAGGGGGAAAGAGATCTAGAGATCAAAAAGCCCAGAAGAGTAAGAAAATAATTTATGATTTAAGAACTATCCATTCTAATAGTGCTGGAAATAGAACATGTTTAATTTTAGTACTAAGACAATAGAGTTTTCTCCATTCTAAATTGAGTAAAACATCTCATATATAAAGCTGGTAAGGAACATACATCACATTTTTGTGCAATGAATGCAATGAATGTTTCTCTTGGCACTCACCTGTTGGTAAAGGTTTTCCCAGTAATCCTGGGTCATTAGCCGAAACAAGGCTAAGAAGGCCCAACTGAAAGTATCGAAGCTCGTGTAGCCATAATCAGGGTTCCTGCCAACCTTCACACAGGTGTACCCTTCTGGACACTGACTACATGTGAAAAAGGATATCACAAGTCAGAGTACCTTCAGGATGCAAGCTAAAGGGTACTACAGAGAAGTCGGAAACTCAAGGTTTCCTTTCCAGGGGGACAGTATTGAATTATGATTAAGAACACATTATTTGGAGTCAGCAAGAACTGGGTTTGAATCCCATCCTTACTTTTTACTAGTTGTTGACTTTGTCAAATTACTTAAATTCTCCAAGGCCCGGTTCCTTCCTTCTGTGAGACAAGATAATAATACCTACCTCCAAAGGTTAAGACTGTTATTAAGTTTAAAGAAGATAATGTATGCAAATTACCTAGCCTAGTTCCTGCACATAGAAAGCATTTAATAAATGGTAGCTGCTATTAGTATCATCATCAACATCAATCATTAAGACTTGGAAACTTTCACCAGATGTCATATAGTAGTTCTTGTACCCATAAAGATTGATATATAGGCCTCGAATAAAAGCGTCTCCCCAGATTATTCTTGGGGTGAATTAGAATCAAGCACAGTCAATAGATAACAATTGTGTAAGTGCATAGAGATTTCTAGTTTAAGACTTTTTTTCTTTTTAAAATTAGTGGATTGGTATCCATGATGTCAAATAAACACAGTGTTCTGTGGTGTCTTTAGGAGCAGCAACCTTATCTTGTTTGTTTTTATGTTCCCAGTGTACCCAGAGCCTCCTCCTGGGCAGGGGGCAGTGCAAGAACAAAGGCCCTGCAGCAGAAATAAAGTCAGTGTGTGGGAGAAAGAACAAAATGGGTACTTACATAAATACGACATTCTTAAAATATCTTTACCCCAGTCCATGGGATCCTTTTGTTTAGAGTGGCCAAACTGTCACTGCATTCTGTCACCTATGAACCATACTTGATGGGAGAATGAGTATAATTTGGGGATGGAAAGAAAAGTTGATTTTGTCACTCTTCTTCCCAGAAAGAAGGAAGGCTGGAAACTATCCATCTAACTTCTGGTGGGGTTTTTGGAAGTAATTTTTTTCTACTTTCTTAGGATGTATATGATTTGTATCTTGTCTTAATTCAAGCACTACCTCAAAGTATCGCTTTCAAATGCATGGTATGCATTAACCATGAAAGTTTTAAACTTTGGACTCACTGTGGGACAGAATGAGTCAAAAAATGCCATGAAATATAGGAAAATAATATAGAATCAAAGGTTCTTATTAGCAAACTGATTGAGTTTGATTTTTCTTTTTTTCCCCCCCAGCCTTTGGACTAAACTGAAAACAAATATTACGTACCCTGAATCGGTGCTGAAACCACAAAGGAGAGCATCTTTGGATCCCTCCAAGTAATAAAAATATTCTGTTTAGGAAGAAATTGAACAATATAACATTATGGAGTGTAAGCTTTAAGAGTGACACAGCAGGTCAGTTAATTAATATAGATATATTTACAAACATATTCAGGCCCAGCGCCAGGCAACAGGCATTCATTTATTTATTGTATTCTTATATATTTTCCTTCAAATATTTGTTGATAACCTCTAGTGGGCCAGGCAGTGAATATGATGACAAACATGATAAATAAGATCATCAATGTTATGAAGCTTTCTTTATGTTTAGGTAAGGGTGGAGGCTGGGGATGGAGAAAGACACTTAACAAGTAAGTAAGTAAATATACAAGGTATTTTCACATAGGGATTAATGCCATAAAGAAAATAAATTAAGACAATGTGACAAAATGTGGTCAGGGAAGTCTTTTCTAAAGAGATGACATTCGAGCTGGAACCTAAATGCTACAGAGAAGCCAGCCATTCAAAGACCCTCGTGAGACATCTTGACAGAGTGAAGAGTAAAGAGCAAAACCCCAAGGTAGAAATGAAGTTGGTATATGGAAACAAAAAGGCAAAATGGCCAGCCCAGTTACAGTGCAGTGAGTGGGGAGGTCTGTGGTGTCAGAGGTAGGCCAGGGCCATGTAGCAAGGCTTTGCATGCCATGGAAAGGAGTTTGGATTGTAAGTATGATAGGAAGTAATAGAAGTAGGAAGTAGAGATGTGAGACAATAATTAACATTTTTGAATGTTGCTGTGGCTGCTTTGTGGACTATGGACTATAGGAGGGCAAGTGTGGAAGTAGGGATACAAGCTAAGTGACTACAGTGACAGGTGACATGGCTATGATTCAGAGAGCAGCCGTGGATACGGAGAGAAGCGGATAGAATCAAGCGGACGGGATGTGTTGATGGAGCGCATGTGGGGTGTGTGGAAGAGAGGAGACACAAGGATGTATCAGCTGGTTGAAAGTGGTACCAGTTACTGGGATAAGGAAGAGTGGGGCACGGAATGGCCTGAAGGACAACCAGGAGCTCCGTTTTAGCTGTGCTCCACGTGAGATGATTATTAGGTGTTAAATTATATTTATCAAGTAAGTGACTGGATTGATATGAGTCTTGAGGTCAGTGAAGGTATCAACTATGGAGATACAAAGATGGGCGTCATCGTCAGGCCACGGGACCTGATGAGTTAACCCAGAGAGAAAGTGGAGCTGGGGAAGGGGAGGGAAAGAGAAGGAAAACAGCCCCCAGCTCAGCCCCAAGTATTCCAGAAGGGGTACAGTTGGCAAGGCAACACTATAAGTGAAGGAAATTTATTTTTGGAAATTCTCTCATTGTTTACTCACCAATCAACATCTATTTAGGACTTACTAAGTTCTGGATGTTGAGGATACAGAACTGAAATAAATGTACATTTTCCCCTTTCATGGTACCCTTTGTGCCCATTTTCAGGTGTAAAGGAACTCATAACTCTTCCTTTATTTATTATAATGACTTATTCTTAATACAGGGGGCTGATTCAAACGTATACAGTAAAGGTATAAGGGACAAAAAGAATTTTTTTTAATAAGGGCCCAACTTCCCATCTGGCTCAAGTCAAAATAAATAAAGATGTAATTTCTAGGAGGCTCTGGAGTAACAGCAGAACGAAGACTTGGAAGTCAGATGTACTTGGATTTGAATATTGTTTCTACCCCTTCCTATGTAGGTGAATTATTTTATCACTTTAAGATTTAGCTTCTGCGTCTGTAAAATGTGGATAAGAACACCTACTTTGTAGAGCTGTTGGATTAGTACTAATAGGCTATTGTATGCAAAACACTTAACACAGTGACCCACACTTTCTACATCAATGCTAAAAGAGCAGCAGCTCTTATTAAACAACTTCAGATAAGACTAACTGACTTATATGCCATCGTTTGGTCTTATGTAGAAGATACAAATATTAGAAGACACAAATAAACCAATAAGGCCTCTTAGTTTGGGGTGAAAACTCTCAGTGTTCATTTTTGCAAAAAATCCTGTGCCTTGGGGAGGGTAGGCATGGCAGAATGAGGATGGAGGAGGTTATCATGCAACGTTTCATACATAAACCTCTGAGATATTTTTATTATGGAAGGATTACTTTAGAGTTATCCTTTAAAGAAATACCAGTTCACATTTACCAATCACTGAGGAGCTGCTTTATAAAAGCGGGCTCTAGAACTGCCTGTATGGGCATGTTGCAGGGCTAACACAGTCAATTCAATACACGAATGGTGAAAGGTGAAGCAATGGGAGTAGCTCACTCTGGTCTTGTAGAACACTTGAAAATAATTCCCAAACAAATAAACAGTAAATTATTAGGATAATTAGCCTCAAGAGAATTCAAGGTTAACATGTAAAGGGAAAATGTAATACCAGGAGAAGAATTCCTCTTTTGCACTCCCAGCCAATGATCCCATCTCACATTTTTCTGTGGAAATAAAAGCCACTGGGCTTGACTTAATCCTCTGAGTACGCTGGAGCCTGCTCTTCCATCTTTCCTCCTGCTTCTATGGTGGAGATGTCTCTCCCCTTCGCTCTCCCACTTTCTCAAGGACTTGCTCTCCCCCACTCTCCTGAATTATTAATCCATATTTTACTACTCATTCATTTCTAGCACTAGAAAAACATCCCTATCAAAATCCATCTTATAAAAAAATGCCGGCCATTGCCCCTGTTATTCTAATTCCCTTACAGCCAAATTTCTTGGAAGAACTGTCTACACATACTGTCTTCTCTTCTTTCTGACATCTTATTCACCCGTCACCACCTTCATCCAACCTTGTGTCCTACCGCTCTACTAAACTTTGCTCATGAAAGTCTCTAATGACTTCCGTGTTGTTTAAGCTAATATACATTTCTCTATCCTCATCATCCTTGATCTTGAACTTAATCCTTGATCTTGCAGCGTCATTCAACAGAAGCACTCCCTTTTTCTCAACATACATTTTTCTCTTGGTTTTCCTACTTATATCTTTGCTTCCTGCTTTACTGGCTACTCTTTCTCTGAGTCTTTTTTGGGGTCCTCCTCTCTACCTGCCTTCTAGACATTAGGGTTGTGGAGATGAGCATCTTCTAAACACCAAATTTGCTTTAAACACCAGGTTTCCCATTGTCTACCTACTTATAAACATCAGGGTTTTCAGAAGGATGTGTGTATGTGTGTACATATCTTTTCCCTTTGCTGATTACTTCGAAGTGTGTATCTCCAAATTAGGCAGTTCCTCTGATCTCTATGCTTAAATCTCCAATTGTGTACTTTCTGTCTCCACTTGGTATCCCAATGACATCTCAATTTTAACTGGTTAATAGTGACTTTCTCCTACAAACCTGCCCACTCTTCCCTCACTTCCCATTGCCACCTATCCAGTTACTGTGCCAGAAATGTAGACGAGATCCCCAAGCCCTTCTCTCCCCTCTAATTCATCAGTGGGTTTTATAGGTGTCATTTTGAACTCACATTTTTCACTTTCTGTCGCCACTCTAGATGAAACCACAAGCTTGTCTTGTTTGGAATGAGAGAAACATCATTCTAACTGGTCTTCCTTATTCTAATCTACCATCTACTCTTACCCAATCAGCTCCCCATATGGTAAAGTGATTAAAACCACTGCATTTAAAATAAAATCCAAACTCCTTTCCATGGGCTAAGACATTCTTCATGATATGACCCCTGCCTTTTTCTCTAACTTTCTCTGTTGCCATTCTGCCTCTCCTTTGCTAAAGTCTAACCACACTGCTATTTTCCCATTCCTTAAACACATGATACTCTTTCTTGTCTCAGGGCTTTTCCACAAGCTTTTCCTTCTAATTCAAGGAACAGCCCCCATTTACACTTACACTACTTTATGGCTTCTTATTATCCTTTAGATCTCTGCTTAAATGCCACCTCCTCAGAGAGGGCTTCTCATTTAGTTGGTATCTCAGCCCCTGAGATTTATTTTCTTCACATAGCATTTGTTATAACTTGCAATATTTTTTATTTGTCTGTTCTACTCCTTACTCTTTCATTCTCCCTAGAAGATAAGCTCTGTGGATGCAGCGGCTGAGGTTATCATACTCACTGCTACAGGTCCAGAAACTTGTACAATGCTTAGCTCAGGGAAGCACTCAATAAACCCATGTGATGAATACTTGAATAAATATTGCAGTGAGACTGGGCTTCTATGACACAGAAAACAGGTAGGAAACCAAACTCGGACTGAACACAATCATCTCTGCTGTGAAACTATATTTCAGAAGAAAGTCAAGAATAATGTATAGAGTTGAGGAAGAAGATTGTGGTATAAAATTTCATTGTTAGCTAAGCTGTCATTCACTCATGTGTAAGCGCAATACGAAGATACACTGCAAAATCCAAGAGCTTTTTCTACTCCTTTTGAAAAAAATTGCTTGAAGCAATTCCAGAAAGTTAAAAAAAAAAAATCACTCAAAGTATGAACTCAGGAATGAGACCAAGATTCAGAATAAAAGGACTGGTAATGATCCTAGTTAAAAAAAAGTCAAGTTTAAGTAAGTGCTGTAAACTGATTCATAAAACAGAGTACAAATGTCAGCAATTACCTGTAAGCTCTATAACTTGCATGGTATATAAATTATGAAATAAAATCCTTTGGAAACTAGAAATAAAATTTAAGATCATATTAATAAAAATCAGAAGCTGAAAAAATAAAGAAAAGCAAAGGAAAATATGCTACATTCCTCATCAAATGCTGGTAGTAAAAAAATATACATTAAAAATTTTACTTTGAAACCCTTCAGCTTTCTTGTTTCAGGCTTCCTTTTTTTCAGTTTTCTTTATTTACAGTCTTTTACTATATTAGCTAGGTTTTATTTGCCTTTATATTACTCAGTGAGTAGGAAAAAACACATTGAGTAAAGTAAAAAAAAAAAAAAAATGATGTATACGACTCTTTATTATTTAAGGAGAATTAACACCTGACCTTTACTCCCTGATCTCCTTCTATCAAAGGCACTTGCATGTCCACCTTACCTCTGGATCTAATTATTAAGGTTTATGGGTTCACGTGGGCAACACCTTACAGACACACTGCAGGTATCAGACAGAAATTTCAATCTTGCTAGATTTCATTCTCACCCAAACTCATCAGCTCTGGTGAGAGAAACTGTGTTAGGGATAACTATTTAGAAAACATGCCGTTTATGCTTTCTGTAAGATACTCTAAAATACACTTGTGAATTAAGTAGACTTCTGAGACTGTGCGTACAGACCATCGTAAATGGTATCTACAGAACTAGTTCTGATGAATTAAACTATGATGGTCATTAGCTAGATTGAGGGAAGCCATTAGAAAGCTGTAAAACTCATCATTGGTTATAGTATGAGGATAGTGCTGATAAAGCTGAATAAACTGTTCTGCTTATACAAATCTTTAGAAATACTACTGAGACATTTTAATATGTGATAATATTATCATTATAACATGATTAACATGACTGTACAATGTTATAATTATAAGAAAAATACAAGGGTAAAAATATAATTATATTACTATATAATAAATTATACTATAAAATAAACATAAGTATAAATTACTCAATAAAACTACAGTATATAAATATATAACTTATGAAATTTAATGGTCGATATCATTAATTCATAGCTAAATTTATTTTTCTAGAGCAAACTTATTCTTTTTTATCTTACAGAAATTGAGAATTATGGAACTATCCCATGTTCTTAATACCAGAACCGCTAGAAAGCTTAGATCCAGGGAAATATATGAAAATATAACATGATCCAAATTCACATTGCAGCAACTTTCGCTATATTTGAGTGCTTTTGAAATAATTAAAATGAAAGCAACATTTCATTGCCAGAAGAGAACAATGCTCTTATCCTTATTTCAACCTATTAATAACTACAAGGGCATTCTTACTTCCATAGTCTTCTTCATCGAGAGTATTCAATATGCTTTCTATTGTTTCATTATTTTCAAGCAGAGTCCGCACACATTTTTGCTTCAGGTTGCCCATAAAGAGCTGCAGCCCAATCAGTGCAAACACGCTCAGACAGAACACAGTCAGGATCATGACGTCAGAAAGCTTCTTCACAGACTGGATCAGGGCCCCTACGATGGTCTTCAGGCCTGAATACGGGGAGGAGAAATAGGTGTTCAAAATGAAATAAAGCCTCTGAATGAGAAACGAAAACAAAACACAAGCTTTCCTAGAAATGCATGCATTTTATCAAACCAATGATCTTAAATAACCTAGTTGGAAAAAAGTCTACCAGCTCAAAAGGGTGGACTTGCTGTTTTATATATTTTGTTTCTGTATATTACAGCAAGTGATTAAAAACTTTAAATACTTCCAGAGAATAACCAAACTGTCAAAATGAATAATTTGGTTGCTCAAACCATATCCACACTCACTTGAAAAAATAATTTTTAAAAAGTGTCAATTCAGTGAATGTTTGTCAGACAAAACATCTCTTTATAACGACACCAAAACAGAAAAGAGGCTGAATTGCAGCACACAGTGACAACTTACTAATTTTCAGTTAAGAAATGGTTTGTTGAGGAAAGAAAAAAACATTATGTCATGCAATCCTCCCCATGCTGATATTTTATATCTCTTTTCTTAACCATATGAAAAGCAATAAAACAAATTGAAATTTTCATTCCTGGATAAGCAAAATGGAAAATGAACTGTTAGACAGGAGGGAAAATTTCAAGTTGAGATGTGAACCAAACGGCCATCTTCATCGCCTAAGACTCATGCAACTGATTAAACTCAAAGGCTGACTTTTAATAACGATTGTGAAAAACGTAAGAGATCAAATTTAATTAAAATTGCATAAGAGAAAGTTTTTCTTGTTTTTCCATCAAAAGATCAAAGTCAGCCCCGGTGTTTAACCCCACTCTCACCTGGAATGACTGAAATTGTTTTCAAAGCTCGGAGAACTCTGAATGTTCTCAACGCTGAGACATTGCCCAGGTCCACAAACTCTGTCACATATCTGTAATAGGGGAGTTTATACACAAACACGGTAACAACACACACACACAAACAAAGAACAACTCCCAAATAGTTGGAGTTATGAGTGGCCTAATGCTTCACACCAATTACTTCTTACCTGGGATTACAGAAATAGTTTTCAAAGCTCTCAACACTCTGAAAGTTCGAAGAGCTGAAACATTGCCTAGATTTACAAATTCTGTTAAATACCTGTAGAATTAAATCAGAGTTATTCAGAATTTAGATAGAGTCTATGATACTTACCTGTGCCTTTAGTCAAGGTGTTTCCTACGCTTGGAACTTCTTATTCAAATTTACAGTTCTGCAAGTCTTTTGCTTCTATCATTACTAATTTAATTTGATTTGATTTGAGTCATTTGATGTGAGCAAAATACAAACGTATTGTTAAAATGGTTTCATACACATAAACGCCTAACTAAACAATTAAATGCTTCAATTACTAAACTTCAATATTATGGTAATATAGAAATTTAATATTCTATAAAATATCAGCAGCAAACCTAGACAACTGTATGCTAATTCAAAGAAGCCAGACACAAAAAGGTCATATATTGTATGATTCCATTCATGTGAAATGTCTACAATAGGCAAATCCATAGAGACAGAACACAGTTGAGTGGTTTCCAGGGACTTGGAGGGGGAGAAGGGAATGGAAGTGACTGCTTTCTGGGGTGACGAAAATATTCTGGAATTAGAAAGTGGTGATGGTTGCACAACTTTGTGAACATACTAAAAAACACTGAATTTTATACTTTAAAAATGGTAAAGTTTATGGCACATAAATTTAAAAAAGGAGACCCCTGAGAAGATGCAGCCTTCTTTGGCACAGTGTTGCCTTAGCAGGTGGTGGGTGGCACTACAGCAGTCTTATATGACCACAAAAAGAGCCAGTCTGAAGGACAAAGAGGTGGGGCAGGTGTGCGGGAATTGGAGACTAGAAATCTCAAGACCCTTCTGTATTGTCTAAATCCCTCCAATGAACATGTATTACTTTTACAATTCAAAATGACAGAGGGAAAATACTGTATATAGGTTTGAGATTTAAAAAATAAAGAAATGTTTCTGACAAATATATTTAGGAAAAGAGCAGCAATATGAATAAATTAAAATTATATCTTAATGTGATACTTTTCCCTTGAAAATAAACTGTGGATGCCTATGTAATGCATACACAATGCATTAATGTTAGGTTTAGTAGGCAGTGACAGCCCTTATAAAAAGATTTATTTCTATATTTTAATATACTTATTAGCTTTTGAATAATATAGGTTAATAAAAAAAAAGAGCACTGTACTTATAATAAATGCCTGAGTTTTTTCTTATAGGTTTTACCAGATTTTAAATAAGAACTTGGAAAAAGTGTGACCCTAACTGGCACCACATATATTATCTATCCAAGTACTGAGCATGGAGGAAGACCATCTATCTTAATGATGTCACACACTTTTGAGTAGAAAATGCTCTATCTGAAAAAATATTAATATTTTTTTGATGACTAACTTTCATACAGTATCCTTTAAATGCAACCATTATATGCAGGAAAAGTCAAACCCCAAAAGTCTGTTCTTACTGGAATACTGTGCTGTCTGAGACTTTCATGAGTTTGGCATTTCAAAAAACTGAAAGTACTTACGCAAAAACAATGACAACAAAATCCAGCCAGTTCCAAGGGTCACGAAGGAAAGTGAATTCTCCTACACAGAAGCCTCTTGCAAGGATTTTTACAAGTGATTCAAAAGTATATATTCCAGTAAAAGTGTACCTAGGCACAAGAATCCATTGGGATATTAAGTGTGAAAAGAATACAATACCATGTGAATCTTTATAGTTAATTTTTTCTGATCAACCAAAGGACGGCATCTATTGGAGTATGGCTGTTGGTTTATGGACCCATTCTAACTCTTAGAATAAACTACAGTAAAGGTCCTTCCAGAAAATCTTAAAATGTACATATCAGAAACACTCTCAGAAAGTAGAGGTATTTAAAAATTACTAAGAACACAGGTATTAGATCTGCCTAGAAAATTCCTGCATTGTTCCTATCAGAAATATACCCAAGGACAAGAGATATGTGACATGTCTAAGAACAAAGCAGGGTATCTGATAAGGTCTTTTTTCTAGAAAAGACTGTAGCAAGTATTATTCTATTCTAATATTAGCAGATTAATATTGTAGGGGAGAGAAAAATAATTGAAAGAAAAGCAACTATGTAACATGGGAAGATAAACACCACAATATTTATAGATGTAATAACTTCCTGGTATAAAAAGGAAAGGATAAAAATGACCATACTAAGACTATATTAAAATGTACTTAAACCCACTTACTCTACATTCTTGGTCCAATCTGGAGGGTTACTCATGGTCATAAATATGCAATTCGTCAGAATAGTGCACATGATAAGCATGCTGAATGCGGTAGCTTAGAATCAAGGAATATGATAAAAGACCACGGTAGGAACTTTGAATATTTGATAAAGACATTTGTTGAAATGCTAACAATTTTTCCTTAGAAAAAAATTCTAAGCACGTCTATAGACTTAAAAAAAATCTCTTTGAACAAGGGAGTAATAGACAAAAGCAATTTTTCCTAAAATACTAAAATTGCCATTCTCCCAATCTACTCACAGATCTACACCAAATTATATTGAGATTGGTAAACCAGAGTCTTTTCAGGTACAAAAGGACTAAAATCTATATTTTAAAAAAATAACAAAAACGGCATTTTAAAGAACCATTGTAAGTAAGCATTTTAAAAAGGATATGAGTGTACTAAAATCTTAATAGATATTCTTCTGAGAGGACTGAAAGGAGAGAGCATGTACAAAGCAGGTGTGGCATTGAAACGGAAGATTGCTTTCCCTTTGTTCAAAACTATGAAAGTCTGCAGGAGTAAAAAGAAAACAGTGTGAATCGAGACTCCAAAATTTCAGTGTAGTAGATTAATATCTGCAATTTACCTCTCCATGTGGTAGGGTCATATTAAAGAAACACTGCCATCAGACTCAAGCAATGTGGTTCCAACACCATTGATGCAGCTCTTCACGTCATGTTGGCCAATGAACTCCAAGTCCATTGTCCATTTCATCAGTATAGTAAGAAGTGAGCCATTTATGAGCATGTATTATTTAGAGCTTTCAAAATACAGTTTTCACTTTTTCATATCTCTTCAACACCCAAATCAGTAACAATAACTTGTGGCCACTGTAAATATTTTAAAATACGACTTAGTTCTTTCATTACATTGCATTTTATGCAAACCAAATAGATACTAGCTATCCTTGATTTTTATCATATCACTTAGAGAATTTTAATACTTCTTGGCTATTGTCAGGTTTAGTAGCAAATGTACCAAAATATGAGTTTTCAAAAATATTTTCATAAATTTAAGGAATATTAGAGTTGAAAGAATCCTACTACTCAGTATGATTTTCCTATTTTAGATGTTAATGCCAATAACAGCTAAAATAAAAGAACATAAATTAAAGGACTTGCTTGCTACTATCCATGGCAATTTTTTGAAATAATACGAATAGAACCAAACATTTAAGAAATATGTTATGTAACCATTGCATGAGTGACATTTTCCATGTCTTTGGTATTTAGTTGAAAAATATGAAACCCAAACAAACAAACAGCAATAATAACAAAACATTAAAACAACCAAAGGAGTTGGCTTGGAAATCAGAAAGACCAAGTTCAAATCCTTGTCTTATTTTTCTGTGGTTGGCAAACAAATTCCTTGTGTTATCCAGAAGACACTAATTTGGTCTTTTTGTTGTTGATTCTGAATTTTATATGTTTATAAGGGAGCTTCTGTTAAAAAATATTTTTCACCAAACTGGAGATGTAACTTCGGGTAATCTTGCTTTTGTATGTGGCAGAGCCCCCAAGAAAACAACAGAATCTATTATTTTCAAATGCCCTTTTATACTCCTGGTCCCTTTTACTATACCAGTTATGCATAGTAAATTAAACATAATTTAACATAAAGTTCACTTTTACATTGAAAATTAGTTTTAAAATTAATATCTCACCTCTGAGTACAACTATTGTTTTCTTAAATCTCAATACACTGCTTTTTAAAATTCGTTCAGCCATTATATTCTACAATTGTGCAGTGAGCAACTATGGCAATAAGAGGCAATGAAAGGAATTTGAACATAAATGAGGCATGAGTTTTGCATTCAAGGAGCTTCCTAGAAAAGTGATAAGAACACAATAACTCTAATACAAGGCAAGATGTGACAGGTAGCATACAGAGAAATACAAATGGCAGAGCATGAGAGTAAAGAGAGGGCATGGTCACATGTCTGTCAGAATAATCAGGGGACTTCATGAACCAGAGGTGATCTGAGCTAATGTGAAAATCATATTACTGCCTCAACTTGGCAAGATCAAGTTACCCTGTACTTGAAATTAAAAAAAAAGAACTGGTTTACTATTTTTAAATTCAGATTCCCAATTTTCATTTTCATTAAAAGCTTCTTTAGGATTGTCTAGGTTTATAAACAACCAGGAGTTAATTACACGTGGGAAAAATAGATATGCCTATGAAATTTTGGGTAGCAGAATGGGTCTCTTTAGCAAAGTCTAAAATCCTACTAGGAAATGCATAGATGTCAAGGTCTGAATAAATTTTTTTTAATATTGCTCACTTATTTAATAATTTATTGAACACAAAATTAGAGAATTAAGGTACTTAAAGAGTATAAGCATTGGAGTTGGACAGATAGGATTCTAAATACCTGATCTACCATTTCACAACTTGAGATCTAGCACTTCATGTCTGTGAAGCTTTTAAGTTCTGGTGTATTGTAAATTCTTAGTAAATGGTAGGAACAGCTGCTGATATTTTGGGCAACATATAAGGCACCAATGATATGAAGATAATAAGACATTGTACCTGTCCTCTTAATACCCACAGCAGAGGGTGATTGGCAATTTATTCTTTCTTAAAGACACAAACTTTCATCTCTAATAAAGGCACTGCATAAAACTATTCAAAAGCACTTAATATATTCATCACACATGAAAATGAAGCCCTAACTTCTATCATTAGTTTATTAAGTGTCCTTTTTTTAACAAAGCATTGATAATTACACATAAGTTAAAATCTGAACCCAGGTCAAATCAGGAGTCATTTATATTTTTAATTCAAGCAGTGATTATAATGTAGCAGAAATAAAGTTCTTGTCAATTAGTGTGAAGAACCCGAAACATTAAGGAATCAATCCACACAGAAGTCAATCCTGAAGTTGCAAGTGGAAGTCAAAACTACTTTAATCAAGAATGATTGAAGGGCTAGGACATGGCACAAAAAGCTGATCATTTAAAGCTCGAAACCAAAAAATTAAAATAAAAAGACTCGGTAATCCCTGTGGGTATTTATTCATCTGTTAATAGAGGACCATGAAAAATAGATTACTTCATTTGACCTAGCTCTACTCAAGTATACTGATGCAGATGTGCGTTAGGCTTTTAATGTGGTTGGCGTCATATTTGATAGGAGCTGGGGCCAAGGTGAGGGATTGGAATCCCACCCCTAAATATTCTCCATTAAAGTTGTCTACCACACACCTAAAATGATTCCATTAGTTAATCCTCCATCCAAATACAAACATTTTCTCCTTACCTCCCAAGTCACTTTAAGCCAATATTAGTTTATATCTCTGAATTGGGATTTATTTGAGAAAGATTCCTTTCCTCCTTCAGGGGTTCCTGGTTAAGTAACATCCAGGCCCCCTTGAGAAATGGGAAATGCAGGAGGTATCCATGAAGAGCCAGGCATTTGTAGTAAGTAAAATGAGAAAGTACTTTTTATATTTGCCGGTTTCATTATTTACCCATTCATTCTTCCATTCATTTTTGTAAAGCTGTGAGCATGGTGACTGCTATACAACAGAAATTAAACTAAGAGATGTTATACAACAGAATATTTCAGTAGGGAGTCAAATCGACTTGAACTAAAAAATTTGTGACAAAACTTACTAGCATGTAGCATTTTGTAAGTTACTTGTTTCCCCCAGGTCCTTTGTTACTTCCTGTCTTACCAAGTTATAGTAAATATGTGTGCTAATTTGTATAAAAAGTCTAGTGCCTGACACAGAGATCCTGAATACATGTTAACATTCTTCCTTCCTGTGTCAGAATACTGATTGGTTAATTGGAATGCTGGGTAGTATCTCAAAGGCTTCTCAGGTATTCTGCTTTCTCCTTCTGTGCTGTCAGCTTGCTGAGATGCTGGCTTTAACAGTGAAGCAAAATATTACATATTGTTATTCATAGCAACTATCCCAAAGAAGACGTGTTTCTACCATCAAAATTAACTTCATCACATTTTCTATTTCTTAAGACATTTCAGTGCCCTTTATTTTATTTGCTAGATGTGTTATCAATAAATAATCTCTTTTATTTACATCTTAAGTCAAAATAGTTTTTTTTAGTGGACTTTATCCTGCCTTTCTTGACCTCTTAAAGATAACTCTGCAGTTGCCATGCAGCAAAGCATTGTTGGAGAAAGTTATGGAACCTGCTGATCTAATCCTTTACTGTCTCCTCTTTGTCAAGTTCAGTCTGGTTGTATCTGCTACTGTCTCAGAAATGACTGTAATCCCCTTCTCATTTTCTTGGTAGAATAACCTTTGTAGCAGTGTTTCAAACTCTCCCCTTTCCTTAAGGCAATCAACACCTTCTCAGATCTGCTGCTCTCAAGATTGACTCTCAAAGGACAATTTCCACTCCTGTAATACGGAAAATATTGATATGATTTAACATGCATTTCCTCAGATGTGCCTACCTTTACTTCAACATATCAGGACTCAAATTCATCCTCCTATTTGCCCTTCAGGGCTCACACAGTAAGGCTTCACTCCATTTTTCTAATGCAAATACAAGCTGACCTGTGGTTTATCCCTTGCCTGTTAACATCAGCAACTAGCTACTTACTCGATCCTCTGTATTTCTCTCTGAGAATAATTTTTCTCCACTTTCAAACATGCTATTTATACCCTACGTTGAAAAGGTTTTCAATTTATTCATTACCTCAAATGACCATCTTTCTGGTGGAAATATCTCAAATTTTTCAGCATGCATCGACTGCCACCCACTTCCTCTTTTTGCTTGCTATCCACCACTATCTTGTTTTGATTTCCATCACCTAACACAAACTGCTTCCAAAAAGTTACCAACTCATCCTCCTTGTTCATTCCAATAGCCTTTCTCCAGCCTCAACCTTCTGGATAATTTTATGAGATACTCTCTTCCCTTTTTTTTTTTTTTTTTTTTTTTTGATTATAATGTCTTGCCTCTCTGACCATCTCAGACTCTTTCCTTCCAAACCCCTAAATGAGTGGCTCTCTAAATCCCATTATTAGTTGAGTGATTTTATATATTCCCATGGATTCAACTGTCACCTCCATGCACATGCATTCTGGACATATCCCCAAGACTTACTTCTCAAACTGACAATTATTTTGTTCCTACCAGGATGCACTTATGTTATGTCCCAGAACATTATACTGAACGCCATTAAATTAAAAAAAATCAAAATAGTATGCCAGTGACAGAACCAGTTTTGATGAAAAATTAGTAAAAGTACATATTCTGAAAGAGCCTACATATGTATTTAACTAAACATTTTTGTCATGATGTGGCTTTTCACTAAATTCCACTTAATCTCAATTTAAAATATCTTTCTGTACAAAAGAGGTAGAGACCACACCATTGCAGGCACAATAAACTCACTTTTTTGTCTGCATAGTAAGGGTCCAGGTCCTCCAGGGGCTCCGAAACCATGCCCTGAGGGATGTCCCCATAGATGAAGGGCAGCTGTTTGCCGGCTTCCAAGTCACTGCTTGGCTTTGGCCCTTCCTCATCATCGTCTTTCTTTTCTTCTTTGGGTTCCTTTGTTTTTCCTTCAGCAATACGTTGTTCAATGAGGGCAAGAGACTGTTTTGTGAAGTAGACAAAGCTCTGAGGTCCTGGGGGAGGCAGCATTGCCATCTTTTCATCCTGTATATTTTATTTCCCCTTCAGCTCCTTACATAAGAGGCCTAAGTAGAAATAAACAAAGCCTTAAGTGGTTGCCAGCCAGGGACGGCACTTGAAAAAAATAATAATAGTAATAGTAATAATAAAACAGATTTTGGTTTCAACTACAAGAAGTACTGTGTTCACAGAATTATCATCATGTTGAATGAGCACTTATTAAGTGACTACTATGTACATGACTTATTTTCCATGCTCTCTAATGATCTTTATTTAAGAATTTGAACTTAACACTTCACAGATCTTAAAGTGATAACTTAATGAAAAATATATTTAATTCCCTTTATTCTTCATCTGTATTTACTCTTAGTGCAATTCAATTCAACTTTCCTTGTTTAAAAATCTTTATGACAGTGCTTCTGATAGCACCACTCTCCAGGTTCCCTTCTTGCCTCTCTGGTCACCTGATCCTCTTCTGTCTCACATCTCATAATATACTCACACCCTCTCCTTCTCTTTCTTGAGGAAACTCATCTTGGTGAAGTGAGGTGTTGGAAGATTGTTTTACTCTATTTTACACATTTATATTTTCTTACAATAAATCCATATACCTTTATGAATTAGAAAAAAATATATTTCCATTTTGAATTAAAAACAATTTAGGCAGGACTTCCCTGGTGGCACAGTGGTTAAGAATCCGCCTGCCAATGCAGGGGACACGGGTTCCAGCCCTGGTCCGGCAAGATCCCACATGCCGCGGAGCAACTGGGCCCGTGCGCCACAGCTGCTGAGCCTGTGCTGTAGAGCCCGCGAGCCACAACTACTGAGCCCATGAGCCACAACTACTGAAGCCTGTGCGCCTGGAGCCTGTTCTCTGCAGCGAGAGAGGCCACCACAGTGAGAGGCCCGCGTGCCGCAACGAGGAGTAGCCCCTGCTCGCCGCAACCAGAGAAAGCCTGAGCCCAGCAACAAAGATTCAATACAGCCAAAAATAAAATAAATTTATATATATAAAAAAAAAAATTTAGGCAAATGTTTCAGAAGAACAAAGAAGATAAAAGGAATTTGGGAAAGGTTTGGGATAGATTCAATTTAAAAAGTACAAAAAACACTACAATAGGCATTCAAATTATCACTTCCCTAATTAACTTACATGTGTATAACAAAACATTACAAGAACTACAGGAAAGAAAAATACAAAATAAAAAATTCAAACTTCTATATATTATTATTTTGGAATGTTCTAAATAAAAGAGTATAAAAAATAACTGTTCCTACTTTAAAAATAACAGACATTATTTCAATGAGTCAAGGTAACTTCATAATTCCTCCACTGGAAAATAAAAATGAGTCCTTCTGCATTAGGACTGCCTGAGAGTTGGGACACACCAACTTCTAGTATGTCAACCCACTGTGAACAACTTGAAAGGTTGTATATTAAGTGATATCATGACACACAGAGGGAGGATAAGGTAAGAGAAGCCATGGTCTGTTCTTTTATTTTCCAATGCGAAACATAAAAATTAAGCAAATCACAATAGTGACAACACAGGTTATATAGATTCAGAAAAAGTAGTGAAAAGAAGCTGAAACTAATTATTCTTTTACAGATTTCTCCTATTCCCATGTCAAACAAAATTTACTTCAATTATGTTTAGAGCAAAATGGATGATTTTTCCCCTTAGTTATTTGGGTATGGTATAAGAATAACCCTTATCAGAAATCTATGTATTTTTTTAAGGTGGAAAACCAGCTTAAAAACAACAGAAAATCATTTTGCAATGTAAAATTATAGAAAGGCTTATAATGCAAATTTAGCTTTTCTGAAAAATGTATTTTTATGTTTTTATCACATAAATGAGTCTGGTTTTAGCCATGGTATGTATCATCATATTTCTTTTTAAATCTGCTAACCCATATTCACTTAAAATGTTTTTACCAAATAGTTAATCTGGGCATGTTCCTATATCAGATATTTAAAGCTGTGAGAGTAAGAAGAAAACACAGTTTTTGTCATTAAGGACCTTACATTCTAAAAAGGAATACCAATCATACCAAATCATACAGCAAAGACAAGCCTGGTTTGGCCATACTACAGGAGAATGCAATCAGCTTAAATAACTCACAGCCTTCTTTTATACCCTGATGTAGACACAGAGAAAGAGATATAGGCATGTGCCAGGAGAGAGGGTACCATAGGTAATAGGAAGTGGCGAGTTCCTGCGATTTAAGTACAAAATTTCAAACATTACTGACATAAATTCCAGGACTCTTTTAGGAGCCTCTCCAAACATGGAGAACTCAAAACATCTTATAAATAGTAGATATATAGCAATAGCTCATGGTAGAGAGTTTGCTGAAAGCCATGCAATGGCATATTTGGAAATAAGAACACATCTCTACCTATGGATTCAGAATTATGGAATTTTATAATTATGAAAAAGAAGAGCAAAGTCAGTCCATTCTGCTGGCCACAAGCAGCTAAAATTGTTGCTTTTGAACAAAATTCACATCGTTAATTGACTATGTGTCTGCTGGTTTGCCCTGGGTTTTAAAGTATTTGACTAAGATTATTTATTCTGTTATTTCTATAAATTCAAACCAGTAAGAAGAGATATATATTTTGATGGAAACGAAAGTTGAGAAGAATTTCGAAGAATGTAGTGAAAAATAAGGGACACTGCATGTGCACATTCAAAAGCAGGATAGACTGACTCATGAAAGAATGAATCATGACTCAGCATTCCACTACTAGGTAAGTACTCAATAGAATTGAAAACATGTCCCCGCCAAACTTGTACCTGAATGTTCATAGCAGCATTATTCTTACTAGCCAAAAAGTGGAAACAATCCAAATGTCCGTCAACTGACAAAATGGGGTGTATCCACACAACGGAATACGACAATAAAAATAAATAAAATACAGACACAAGTTACAACATGGATGAACTCTGAAAACCCCGTGAAGGTGGCCAGACCCAAAAGGTCACATACTGGATGATTCCATCTGTATGAAATATCCAGAAGAGGCATACCCTCAGAGACAAAAAGTACATTGCTATTGCCAGAGGCAGGGGGGAGGGGGTAGTGAGGAGAGACCATTAATGGTTATGGGGTTAATGGTTAATAGGAATGAAATTTCTTGGGGAGGTGATAAAAAGTTCTAAAATTAGATAATGGCAATGACTGCACAACTCTGTGAATATGCTATAAACCACTGAATTTACACTTTAAAGGATGATTTTTATGGTATGTGAGCTACACCTCAATAAAATTATTATAAATGCTTTCTAAGAAAATTGAATCATGAAATCTGTGAAAACTGCCCTGAGCTGAGAAGAGAGGTTTAGGAAAATGGAAACAAATGCACATACTCAACACCAATCACTGTATAAGTCTCTGTAGTCTCAATATAAACATGGGATTGCTCTTGGTGTAAGATTAATTCAGGAGAAGCTAAGGTTTAGTTTTAGCACTTGAAGCCCAAGTCTGGTACAGGTTTTAAAACTGTGGTCACAAATCAATCTGAGAAGCAAGGCGGTGAGTGTAGTTGCCACTTGGGCTTAGGAGATTCCTCAACACTTTTGGAAATCACAAAGGCTAGGAGGTGTTACTTGTGTCAACTGGCTTTTAGTGTACACATACATGGTCTCCTGCAGGAAGAGATGGCTGAAGAACTGGTATTTTTGTACATCTTACATTCAAATGCAGGTGTCACCTCTTTCAAGAATTATTTGACAGAAATCCAGGTGAGTAGATGTCATGAACTCAGATGTCCAGTCACCAGCTCCACTCTTTCAATATTCCTATTCTCTTTTTCCCTCTTTTTCTTCTCCTTGTTTATGCACATTCTCAATATACAGTTTCTGAGTCACTATAGTATATGGAAATAGCAGGGATGGTGGGTGATTCAAGTCAGTGGTACCACTGGGACATATTTTCCTCAGGCTAAATTGAAGGAAGACACTAAGCACCTGCTTAACATCAGGGCCTTGGAAAGTTAAGTTGAAGAGACTCCGGTCAGATTCCACAATCATCCTCTAGTTTGGAGGGTAGAGGGGAAATCACTGCCTCCTGTCTGGATGATGGGAAAAAATAATGTGTACCAAATTCTGAGGGTAATTTTGCAGTATCTTTCAAAAGCCTCAAATATGTTGATTCATTTTTATGGCCAAATAACCTCCCTTCTAGGAATGTAACCAAAAGCAATAATCTCAGATGTCCTCAAACATTTATGAACATGTTTACTGCAATGTTTTTATAATATTGAAAAATTGTAATCAGTCCAAAAGTCTAACAGTCAGGGTTTCATTAAATGAAAATAAACATACAATGAAAGACTGAGTGGCATTTCAAGAGTGCTTTTAAAGACTATTTAATAAATTTTTAAAATCTTATAAAGGATAATTAATAGAATACAGGGTACATGTACACAAACATATTTATATTCATCTTAATTTTTAAAAATGTATAGAAAGAAACTCTGAAATTAAACGCACTATATATTTAATGAAGGTCATTCCTAGCTGAGGGCTTATGAGTTATTTTTATTATTTATACTTATTTTTCAAATTTTAACAATAAAAATGTCATGCTTTTTTATCCAAAAAAAGGTACTTTAAAAAGAAGCACTTAAATTTATTTGACCTGATTTAATATATTTAATGAAATCAGCCTGTTTATTCTTTCCATGTTTAGTTTACAATTCTGAAAATTACCATGTTTCCACTTATTAATATCACTATGACTGCATCTTCTTCAGAGTAAGATCACAATATCGCACATGAAGACAATATTTTTGTGTTCTCATGACTATTTTGCCGACCTACCATTAATCTCATAATAGAAGATACTTAACTTCTGAAAATAAAAACTGAAGGTATTATCCTTATATCTAGGATTTCTTACAATTATAATAGGTATGAAAATATTTATTCTGAACCCTTATTTTCTAGCTATTATCTATGTATGTATGCATCTCTCTCTCTCTCTCTCTCTCTCTCTCTGTCTATCATCTACCTATTTTTATCTCATACATCTTTTCAGTCAAAGCAATGTCAGCTTCCAGTTCAGGACAATGGTCTTGACCCATGTGTTTACCACCCCTCGGCTTCCAAATTCCCACTGCACTGAAAACAAAGATGCACAGTAGGGAACAGTTTCATGACATCGTTGAACACCAAAAAAGACACTAAACAGTTTTCACAAATCTGAAGAAGGGATAGCAGATGGGGTTACCCCAGTGAAGAGATCAGAGCAGAAAGCACAGCCTAAAACACTCATCTGAGAATGTCAGAACAGAGAAAGAAATACTTCTTCCCAGCACAGAAGTCATCGAGTTGGCACACAGGGCAAGTATGTCAGAAAACAAGCTGACTAACCCAAGGACTGTCGATTTAACAACTTGCATGTCACATTTCCCACTACTCCCTCTATATTCAAGTATAAAGAAGCAGAATTGATCCTCAGGCTAAAACCAAAAAGTTAATCTCTGAATTAATTGAGATAAGACCCCTAGGGTGTCCATTTCCATTTTAGCTGAAAGCAGAGTGGAGACTGGGGAAAGGTGGACTCTTCTTGCCCATACATCCTAAAAGGAAGCCAGCCTATCAACACACCAGACACACACAGAGAGCTTGCCGTCATCTCTCTCTTTCAAGGGAGAATTTGTTTGGAAAACAGGCCTACATAAAGGCAGAAGAAATCCTGATCAACAACAGCATAGCCTTTCATTTATAACTATTAATAGATAATTAAGGATAAATTGGTAATCAAAGACTACCAAACATGAAACTGAAGGACTAAGACGAACAGACCAAACTCCTAACTCTAGAAGAAAGGAAAAAGTAAACATAGGGGAATATTAAGAGTTTAAAATTAGATTTCCCAGAGAAATCTGAGAGGATAGAGAATCTATTACAGAAAAGAATAGGCTACAAAAAAAAAAAAAAAAGAGGTATCAAAACAACAAAAATTCCTAATAATTAGAGGCATGATGGTCAAAATAAAAATTTCAATAGAATGTTTGCTGAAAAGAACTAGAAGTCAGAATTTCAGTTACCTTTCAAGGGTAGTTTGCCAGGAAGGGGCATAAGTGAGCATTCTAAGGC
The DNA here is from genome assembly GCF_000442215.2 of Lipotes vexillifer. Classification (NCBI taxonomy): domain Eukaryota; kingdom Metazoa; phylum Chordata; class Mammalia; order Artiodactyla; family Lipotidae; genus Lipotes; species Lipotes vexillifer. Next base: position 350,364 of record NW_006775627.1, on the reverse strand, counting down.
GTGGAAATGTTCTGTATCTTGATCTGTGTGATGGTCACACGGGTACGTACATATGTAAAAATTAATGGAGTTCTATACTTTGGATTTGTGTCAAAAAATCCTCCTAAAAAGTAGTGCAAAAGAGCAAAGGAAAGCTCAAAATAAAATTCAGGAGATATAGAATAATCCAGGAAGCCCCAACATCAGTCTCATTTGAGCTTCCAAAAGAGGAAGCAGCAAATGGAAAAGAGAAAATAATAATTTTAAAAAGATAGAAGAAAATTAATCGAGTCATCAGGCTGAAAATACAAAAGAGATTCAATTAAAAAGGTCGATTCTAGTGAAAATTTAGAATTCCAATAAGAAAGACAAGATTTTGAAAAATCCATATATTAGATCCATTGTTTTGTTCTCTTTAGGGTAAACTGGAGACAATCTGAAATTTATTTTATTAATATCTTCCTTTCAAGGGACCAATGTGTCACACTGCAAACTCCCATAGGGTAAGGAATGTCTCTTCTACGTTCTTTGCTTAGACGAATACAGAAAGCTTTATTAGGTGCCACCTATAGTCGGCTTGCTGAATGTATGATTTCCAATGGTATCAATTTTCATTTAATCTCACACCAATTCTTCCATAACTAGGTATGGATACTGGCATCATGTTAAACAATATCAAGAACCCATATTATAAAATTAATGAGTCTTATTCCCTACTATTTTCTTAAATACTACTATTTTAAAAGCTCTTTTCACTTAGGTAACAGTAAAAAGGTGGCTAAGGACTTCCCTGGTGGCGCAGTGGTTAAGAGTCTGCCTGCCAATGCAAGGGACCCGGGTTCGATCCCTGGTCCAGGAAGATCCCACATGCTGCAGAGCAGCTAAGCCCTGAAGCCACAACTACTGAGCCTGCACTCTAGAGTCCACGTGCCACAACTACTGAGCCCGCGTGCCACAACTACTGAAGCCCACATGCCTATAGCCTGTGCTCCACAACAAGAGAAGCCACCGCAATGAGAAGCTCACGTGCCGCAATGAAGAGTAGCCCCCCTCTCGCTGCAACTAGAGAGAGCCCGCACACAGCAACAAAGACCCAATGCAGCCAAAAAAAAAAAGGCAGCTAAGTGTCATTTTTCCCTATTGCTGCCAAAAACTGTATGTCAGAATGAAGGTATACTCTGTTTTGGTTCCCAACCTGGGTGTATAAAAGAATCATCTGCATAACTTAAAAACTACAGCTGCCAGGGCTTATCCAAGCAATGCTGAAATAAAATTTTTGAGGGAGGGTTTAAGTTTATCTACTTTAAAAAAGCATAAAATATTGATGTGATTCCCCTTTTAAGAACCATTTTTAAAGCAACAAATGCACCAAATCAAAAACAGCAGATGAATACATATAAATTAATGACCAGGTTTTATTATTCAATAAGAGAAATCAAATGTAATTAAAAGCACACAAAAGTTTTTGGATTTTGTTTTATTTGAAGAGTATGTAGTAGGAATGTAAAATATGAAAGTTTAAAGTCTTCATTTTAAAATTGAAACGATAAACATAAATTCCATTCAATAAAAACAACACATTTTTTGAACTCTGAATCTATATTATGCTCAGTTAAAGAAAGAAGATTTGGAATGAGGGCAAAAAAGGAGGAAATGAAAAAGGTTGAACGAGAGAAGGAAGATGATAAACAAACTGAACAGGAAAGGAGAATGTAATAGGGTGAAAGGGAGAGAGACTAACAAAAATACCCTTGGTCCCCTTAGCTCCCTTCCGGCTACAAAGTCCAAGACAACAAAAAAAACAAAGCAAGTTCTTCACCATATTAATTTTTATTTTTAATTCTCAACATTTTAAGCATCATTCATGTCATATTACTTCATCTCTATTAAGACAGGAACCCCAAATATCAAATTATTGTGTTGTACACCTGAAATTAATATAATGTTATATGTCAATTATTCCTCAATTTAAAAAAAGCTGATCTTTCAACTTTTAGGAATAAATGACAGCGCTGCAAAAAAAGAAGAAAAAGATATTAAAAGAAACATGTTTATCAGCTTAAGAACTAAAGGTATGTATTAATTTATGAATGCTAAATATTTAGCAATGTACACACTTAAAAAATTTTTTTCATTTTACATAAGTTTCTCCAGTTTCTCTTCAAATTTGAGTTTCTGCAAGACATTGAAAATATGGCTCAATTTCCAAAAATGTAAAATGGACAAAATCCTTCATAATATATACCATGAAGTGCACTTGTATTCAGTACAGAAAAACTCAAACTGGTTTCAGTAGCTCACAGATCAGTCATCATCTTGACCTTTCCCATCACAATCCATGTTCCACATTTTATACCTGTTGACCCTTTACAGATGACTTAATTTCTCTGAGCCTCAGTTTCCTAGTTTGAAAATGGGGTTAATAATCACTGCCTCCAAGAGTGGTTAGGGTTGGCATGGTTAAGTCTATATAAAGTGTTTAGGAGAATTTTACACATAGTAACCATATATGGTGCCATTAATATTATTAACTTGTCTCATCTTTCCATTTGAATTCCTTGCTTTGGTCATTTACATCATACATTTGTAATTACGATCTACTAATTACAATAAACTTGAGGATATTTCAATTTATAGAAATTTATTAGCCTTTTAAACAAGAAACATAGTTCACATATATGTATAACACAGCAGAGATTTGATTTAGAGACATGATTCAAGTGCAAGTTCAGGAGCCAGAAATCCTAGAGTTTGAATCCTGGGTTTACTAGTTACTAGTTATGTGATCTTGTATATCCAAGTTATGCAACCTATCTGAGCCTAAAAGACACTGAAGCATTTACAACAGAACCAGTTACTTTGTAAAACATAATGTTAAACACTACAAATATCCCCAGAATGAATCTTCATTGCTCAGAGATTTAGACGGCTGCTGAGTTTCCTTTGCCTAAGTAAATTCCCATTATTTTGCCTTTGTTGCCTTGAACTTTACATCAACATTTGTGAGATAACTTTTTATTTAGATGAAATTATGTGGTTCAAGAACTATCATTAAGATTTTTTTTCTTTTTTTTCTTTTTTTAAATTGAAGTGGTATTTCTGTACAGGCTCAAAAGGAAGTGAATTCTACCACTTGGTTCACCTTCTGAGAAGCATTTAAGTATCATTAATGGAGTCTCTGAACAGAGTACAGGAATGATCCTTTCCTTCAAGCAAAGAAATATCATAGTCTCTAGAGAGTTTTAGGGACTCTGGGTAACTTCTATGGCTCTGAACATACTGTTCCAAAAACTGTATTCTTGTAGTCATGTATCAGCAGCAGCCACAACAAAGCTGCTTTGGGGGATTCCTTTAGTCCTCAGGGTCCTATGAAGCCCCTCACATAGGGTTAATCTCTGAGAGTGAGATGGGTGTGGGTTCCCCTAGATGTTTACAGTCCAAACTGGGAATCTCCCAGAAATCAATGAAGTGAACCCCAACACCAGTTTTTACTTAAATGTGGAAAAGGGAAAAAATGTGGTCCGTGCCCATTATCTTACGCAGGTAAAGGTCTCAGTGGCCTCTGTTACCTTAGCCCCACAGCAGGTGCCTAATACTGGAACTCTAAATGGCAGTTCCCAATTGATTTATTAATGCCAGAGTGTCAACTCTATTGTGGTTCAGGTAGGATATGTGTATATCATGTCCAAATAATTTTGTAATAAGAAATGGGCTTTTGTAATGATTATCAGCATACTTTGTCTTACCCATGTAATATATATTTAAAAATAGAATTATTCTCTTATAATATTTCCTATGGAATTACTTTAGCAGTTAGTTTCATTTGACAAGTCTCAACATTTCTTGTAAGGATCAGGTAATATTTGAATTTCTTATTTCTTTGTGATTAGGCAATTAAAGATATGATACTTCCTCATTTCAAGGAACAGGAGAATAATTACATGTTCATAATTCTATAATAAACTCAGGCTCTGTTTTATATTCCATCACTGAGTCTCTTACCTATAGCTTATTTAAATTTATATAAAATTAAAATAGATCCAATAAACCATTTTGAAGATCTCCCAAAATCTGAATCAACTTTGGTCAAATCTAAATTATTTAAGACAGTGGGCAAATGTAAAAATAAGTAAAATAGGATGTTATATTGATCTCACTGTTGTCAAATGAAAAATTGCTTTGAAAATGTCACTTGTCTGGAAACAGATAGTGATAAGTTTCTCACAGGTAAAATTTTAGCTGGAGTACCATTTATTTTATTTTATTTTTTTGCGGTACGCGGGCCTCTCACTGCCGCGGCCCCTCCCGCCGCAGAGCACAGGCTCCGGACGCACAGGCTCAGCGGCCATGGCTCACGGGCCCAGCCGCTCCGCGGCATGTGGGATCCTCCCGGACCGGGGCACGAACCCGTATCCCCTGCACCGGCAGGCGGACCCCCAACCACCACGCTACCAGGGAAGCCTTCTTCCTGGAGTACCATTCATTTTTAAAGCCTTCTCAAGTCACCATGGAATCCATACACAAGCATTTTAAAGGGCAATTTAAAATAAATCATACCTCACAACAACAGTGATAACTCATGTTGATGATATGTTCTCTTGATATATAATGAGAATGGTGCTTTACTTGTATAGTCGTCCTCCCCAAAATTCAAAACTTTGATCCTAATCATGAGAAAAACATCAAAAAACCCCAAGTCAGGGACATTCTACAAAATACCTGACCAGTACTCCTTCAAATCATCAGTTATCAAAAACAAGGAAAGTCTGAGGAACTGTGACAGCCTATAGATGTCTAAGGAGACATGATAGCTAAATGTAATCCTGGTATCCTGGGCAGGATCTTGGATGAGAAAAAAAGACAGTGGGGAAAACCTAGGGCAATCTGAGTAAAGTATTATTACTTAATAATAATGTATCATTATGGTTTCATTAATTGCAAGATATATACCATAAAAATGTAAATTGTAATTAATAGGGGAAACTGGGTATGGAGTACATGGGAACTCTCTGTACTACCTGCATAATTTTTCCATAAATCTAAAACAATTCCAAGATAAAAAGTTCATTTAAAAAAAAAAGAGACAACATAGGTGTAAAATTACACTAATATTATGTAAAGTTAACAATGTATCAGTAATTTTACTTTATCAAGTAAATACAATGCCATTATTTATAATGTACCTAAGTGATAATAGACCTACAAAACTGAGTTACTTTAATTGAAATGGGTTATAATTAATACATAAAAATATTTTGCATAGTAAAAAATAGCATCGCTTTGATAAACAGGAGATCCATTAGAAATGCTGAACAATTTTTAAGTTATTATGCTTGGGAGGGTAATTTTTATAAAAGTGCCCTCTTGGGTAAGGAATAAGCTTACAACTTATAAACACAGAACTAGACTGGAGTCACAATGTCTGAGTCCTAATTATACTTGAGATCATTATGACTAAGTAGGCTAAAAAATTCATCTATAAGGGATTCATATGTGTTTTCTTTTAGAATAAGGGTAATTTAGCTCACTCGGTAGTGATAAGCATACCAAGTATTTTTTAAGTTGTTAAATTAATGCATTATTATATGTCTGTCATGATGATGCAGTTAAGCTATAAAAGGCTCTCTTTTGGTTTCTGTATTACTTTAGAAACTCTGGGGTAACACTGCGATGAAGGAAATCTATCTGACTCAGAAATTCTCATTTTACTGACTTCTAAACACCTGATAATAGTCAGGGATACACTTAATTAACCATTTCTTATAATGAAAGTCCTCTGTTGCCACCATAGCATTTTAAAACCCTCATCTATGTTCAGTGACATCCCCTTTACAATTTTTCTACCCATAAAATCTAAAATCCCAAGATAAAAGAGAAAGTCATCATCAGGAGATGGGAGAGGCAACCTTTACTTCCAGTACGAACTGTTACGATATAAGCTCTCTTTCATCAGAACTACAAAACTTCAGATGAGTCTGGAAGTTCTGCTCTACATTTTGGCACCAAAGGAAACACTTGGATCCTTCCTATACCCAGCTGCAGTACATGAGAGGAATACCTAAATCATACAAATCCTATCTGTCAGCGACAAGGAAGATGAAGCTGAAACAAAGATAAAAGGAAGTGTACATTAATCATCCAGTAGCTCTACTATTTAGATGAGAAAGTGAAAGCTGCTGGAGGACTGAATCTGGAGAGTATAGGGAAAAAAACAGTAAGTAAACCAGGTTTGAGTCCATTCCTGGCTGCTCCCTGAATTGTAATTAGAAGGCCTCTCAATAGACGTTCATTTTGCTGATACGTGAACACCTGATAACATCACTGGAGGAAGGCAATAGACAGATATGCCCTGGCTGTACAAATTTTGTTCCATTCATGGCAGGATGACCATGGCATTTATGTTGCGAAGCAAGATTTTTTGTCAAGAATAAATGCTACATCACATCAGACACCAAGACATAAATTGGGACTGTTCTGGGCAAACTTCGATATATGCTCATCGTGCTTTTGAGACAGCCTAGAAGTTACCAAAAAGGACCTAAGATCCTTACAAGGCATTCCTTTGTAATACTTTCCTTCTTATGCGAGCACATAAGACTGTCTTGATCATTATTTGTCTAGGTGTACCACAGCTACTGTGTGCTTTGCTGAAAGACAGACGTTATGGCTGCACAGCAGTACCAAAATAAACATAGGCAGAACTTAAATCTTAACTTCTTAAGATTTAATCATAATGACATTGCTACTCTTTGGAAATCCTACACCTTGCTTAAATGACATCCCAGGGAGTCTTCTAGCCTGGGACCTCAGATAACTGAAGATTCCCAGCTTCAGGTGCAGGCTGGAAGCACCATGGGTTATATTCAAATACTGCTTGGTATTGCATTTAATATGCAATAAAAGGTCTGTAAAACCCCTTGACTAATCTTTTAATTTGCTGTCTTGATATATCTAATTTTGATCAAAATAAATACATAATTTTAGCTCTAATTTGGGCAGACCCTCTAACACTTCCTATCAGTTTATCATTTTTGAAAATTGTACAAATTTTCAAATTGTCAATTGTTCTACCTCTGATGCTTTATCTTTCTCTTTGCCAGGTCACGGTTCAGTAAAACCAGTGGTTGTAATCCATTATGTTTAGTGATTTAGGTGATGGCCATATTATTTGTTTCGTTACCTGAAATTTAAAAGTTAACCAAAAATTTTTCACAAGTAGGCAGTAAAGAGACTAGAATTAAGACAGAACTTATGAATCTATATGCAATCCTCTATTTCCTCAATTTGCTTTTAACTTTATATAATTTCTTACAATGTCATCAGTAGTCAATAAATATAGTACACTTTATCATTTAATTGCCTATCTTCATTGTGGATTTATCCTGTGCATATCCTAGTCATTCCTCACATCTAGCTGGTACTAAGGAGCCTTCCCTTACAAGATGGGTTAGATGAACTAATATGTGTCATCATTGAACTATAGCCCATAAATATACAGCTTCACTTGACTGTTAGAATTAGGTGTCTCTAGGAATCTCTAAGATTATATGATCCTAGAGAGCAGTGTATCCTTAGCCTGTAATTGTGCTTAGAACAAAGTAGACCTGCCACTTGGTTTTGTAGTCTCGTGGTCACTGACAATCCAGAACATTAGAAGGTATAAAAATATCCCTCTAGAGTGAGCAGTTCTGTGTTTTTAACCCCATTGCTGGTTGAGTGGTTTGTTTAGTTTGGAGGAATTCATGGAACTATATATTTAGGATATATGTATCTTTCTGTAAGTATATTGTACTTCATGGAAAGTTTAAAGAGATGAATGTGAAATTTTAAAACTTTTTTCAGAAAACACAAACTGAGAGAATTCATCACCATACGAAAATATACATTAAACATTAAAGGAAGTTTCTAGGCAGAAGGAAAAGATCCTAAGGGAAGAAGAGTGGAAATACAGAGAGAAATGAAGAACATCGGAATGGGTATGTGTCTGTGTACATAAAAGGAAAAACTGACTCTACAAAAATGAATGACTACACAAAGCAATAATAATTCTATATCATGGATTTTAAGACTATGTAGAATAAAATGCATGAATGAATTCCAGTCTATATATTTTCTTGAATCCATCATTATATATACAAACTAGATTTCCTTTAATCTTATTTAATTTTTACTTATTTCAGCCTGTAACATTTGAGTTTTACTATTAAGGTAATTGTTGTCAGGTTTCAAAAAAAGAAGATGGGGCTTCCCTGGTGGCGCAGTGGTTGAGAGTCCGCCTGCCGGTGCAGGGGACGCGGGTTCGTGCCCTGGTCCGGGAAGATCCCACATGCCGCGGAGCGGCTGGGCCCGTGAGCCATGGCCGCTGAGCCTGCGCGTCCGGAGCCTGTGCTCCGCAATGGGAGAGGTCACAACAGGGAGAGGCCCGCGTACCGCAAAAAAAAAAAAAAAAAAAAGAAGATGGAATTTTTTTCTCTGTTGTGTAGAAAGCACTGTCCATGAAGACCTTAGTGTATACTGTTGTATAAATATTACTATTTTCAAAGTAGCCTTATTTTGAAAGAGCCTTCAATAACTGAAAATTAGGAAATGAACCTTAAATGACCAGCCATCAGTTAAATTATTTTCAACATTATTATTTGTATTAAAATTTATTTTTAAATGCCATCACAATAAACTGCCAGCAGAATTAACAGGATGTGCTTTGGGGGTTTTTCTTTATTAAGCTACAAAAGACTAAAGCAAGAAGACCTAAATATCATGAATTCCTTATTGTTCAAATTATTAAGACAAACTGAAGGTAATCCTGATTTTAAGATCACCTCCCAATAGGTTATACAAATAATAATTGCTACATGTGTGAAATCATATGATGTTAATATTCCTTTAATATGTCCATTCCATTTTACTTACTGTTCAACAAACATTTTTAAACTGATTACTAAGTGTCAGACACAATACCAGGTTCTGGGGACACAAATACAAAATAGGCAGCCTTGGTCCTTGTCCTCTGGGACCTACAGTCTATTGGGGAATATGGGGAGGCAAACAATTGCAATCCACCTATCAAATGACAGTAATGAGAATATATGGAAAAGGTACCTGACCTGGACTCTGGAAGGAAGATTTTGGTCAAGGAGGGAAGATGAGTAGAGGTTGGGTGGTCTGTACTATGACTTGTATCCCCGATAAGTCCTCTGCCTTGGCACTCTTTATTTGTAAGACTGTTAAGTGCCCGCTATGGTCCAGGAGCTGTCTTTGTCATGTTTTAGGTTTGTCCCTAGCCTGATCGTCTTCTCCACACTCAGCTTTTCTAAACAATAAAAAAAATCATCTCGGGGGCTTCCCTGGTGGCGCAGTGGTTGAGAGTCCGCCTGCCGATTCATGGGCCCGGTCCGGGAAGATCCCACATGCCGCGGAGCGGCTGGGCCCGTGAGCCATGGCCGCTGAGCCTGCGTGTCTGGAGCCTGTGCTCGCAACGGGAGAGGCCACGGCGGTGAGAGGACCGCATACCGCAAAAAAAAAAAAAAAAAAAAAAAATCATCTCTGGCTTTGTCCTTCCATGGACTCTGAAATGTATAACTTCATAAGCTCTTTAGAGTCTATTCCTGGATTTATCTAATATCGGGCTATTCTAATTTAAATTTTTTTAAAGTTTGCACAAAGCTTGTAAAGATTAAATCATAATTTAGCTGTATTGTGCATAATATCAACCATCACTGCATTCCATAAATTTTTTGTTTTAACCTCAGGTTTGGAGAGTTAATCTCCCCAGATCATGCCCATCGTCACCAATGGCCATGCAAAGCCTCTCTTTATTATTATTTTTTTCTTTATTCATCCCGGTATGCCAGTCCTGTTTACTCCAGCCCCTTCCCATTCCCATTCTCATCCATACGCAACCATCCGAATGGGTTTACTGTGCATCTTTGTGTTATGTTTTCTTAAAAATTGAATATTACCTTGGATGCAAGTATCTTAAATTTTTATAAATTTTGTGTTATACACCTCATTCGGTTTCTATTTATTTTAAACTAAGCACTATGATTATAAGATCCATCTGTGTTACAATAAGTACATCTGATATGTGCTTCTAACTACTTCTAATATTCCAATGTATATTATCAGACATTTTACCTATCTGCTCTCTTAGTGAGAACACTTGGGTGCCATCTAGGCCCCCCTACCTCTCTGGGGACCCAGAGACAGATCCAGGTTATTTAAGCCTGTAGCCTATACAATTTTTTAGCAGGAGGATTGAGGGAAAAAATGCAAATTACAAATACAAATTAGATACAGAAATTAAATGTATTTCCATTAAAAAAAACTAACCAATACCACAAACACCATAAATTCCAAAATTTAATGAATTAACTCCCTAGTACACCTCTTTTAATACTTTTCCTCCATTTTTGGCTTCATTCTCATTGACCATCTCTACACAGGGTAACAATTTTTTAATGAGGGAAACAGAGGCAATTTAGTCTTTCCTTTAGTATAACTAATTGGAATGTGTCTTGGTAATGGCATGTACATTTTTAGTATTACTGTCAGATTTGGGAAAACCTCCACCAAGTTCCTTTCATATTTGAGCTTTAAGATACCAGAGCATTTGAGTGTCCTTGTTCAACGGCTAATCTTATATACTCTGAATTGACAACACTCACTAACCACTTTGTCACTGACGTCCTTAACGTCGTGATATACAATGGATTTCATGTTATCTCATGTGTTTGGGTATTTCATGGCCAACCAGCAAGAAATTTAAGTATTTTTTCCCCAACATACTTATATGATTCACTCTTCTTTAACTGGATTATCAAACAATCCAAGAGACTATTTAATACTTCTATTAGAAATTCACCTCTTCCTTTTAGTGAAATACTGTTTCTTACTTTTGCTTCTGATATGACAAAATGCTTGCTATATTTCATTGTTCAATGTTAATATATAATGATTTCTTTGCTTTTTACAATTTTTGTTTCATATTCCACTAATTTTATATCTAAATTTTCTCTCAGTACTTTAATACAAAAAGTTAAAGATGAAAAAGAAAGTGCCTTTCATATATATATATATATTATATATATTTAGTTAATGTGTAATTTTTAACTTAGAGTATTCTTATATATCTTTCTAAATTGCAATTAAACTGTCATATTTGAGCTTTATTGTGTTTGTGGATAAATATCTTGTACCTCATTTGTAACTGGGTTTCTCAAGAAACCCAAAATATATATTAAGGATATATTTTGGAATTTCATTGTACCTATTTCATGTAATTTGGGAAGCTTTATAATAGGCAGAGTAAATAAAAGAAAATTCCAAGTTGGCATCTGTGTATCAAATATGACATCTATGAAATGTGACCAGTAAAAAAAAACAACAACATGTAACTGTTGAAAAATACCAAAGTAATCACAATTTCAGTTACTGGGAAGCTTCTCTGGCAAGATTAAAGAGCTGAACATGGCACCTATTCTATATACTTAGTGTTTTTATAAGAGTGTGTGTGATAAATGTACATGGAAGTAACTGCAAACCCCATAAATAAACTCAAATTAAATGTATCTCCAACTCAATCCCTCTTTGCTACAAACCAGATATGGTCAGGGCTACTCCAACACTACTTGATAGCAGGGAAAATCATGGTAATATCGATAGTTAAAATATCTTACTTTTGTAAATCTTACCAAAATAGGTAAGCAGTGTGAAAACACTGCTAAAGCTCCTCCTAGATTAAACTTGATTATTTCCTCATTAAACTCACTTCTGTCACCACCACAAAATAACGTTGTCATGAACAACTTTGTATGCGTCCCTTTATGGAGCTGTGTAAGAATTCTTTGGCAATCTCCTGAGGTAGGAAGCATAATTGTTGGGTCCTAGGGTACATACATACATAATTGGACTAAGTAATGCCAAGTTCCTCTCCAGAATGGCTGCACTTTTCTATTCTCCCACCAGAGAAGGTTCTATATCTCTACATCCACACCAACATATGGCATTATTCAGTTTTTTAACTTTTATCAGGCTAAGAGGTGAAAAACCTATCACTTTTCAAACTGAGTTACCATTGCTCTGGTCTATAATGATGTTGAGCATCTCTTTGTATGCCTACTCACTTTCTGGGTTTCTTCTTATGTGAGTTCTTTGCTCTTATCCTTTTTCCAATTTTTCTATTATGATTGTTGTCTTTTACTGGTTGATTAGCAGGTGTTCCCGTATAAACTAGACTGTAATACCTCAGTTTCAGAATTGCAAGTATCTTCTATTCTATCATTAACTTTGTCAGTGGTATCTTTTCTTCATTGAACAGGTATCTTTAATTGGCCTCATTTTAATGTTCTGAAAGTCTTGCTTCACATAGGCTTCTTCACCTCTCCTTCCACAAAGATTTCTTATAGTATGTTTTCATCCATATTGAGACATGTCCCCTCCTTTTCTCTCTACTTGAGGTTAACTTACCTATACATGATCGTTTAGTCTTCTACTTTATCAATTTTTCCAAAGAGCCAATTGACACACTGAATAATTTATGAAGGAGTTATACCTTTATAATATTTGTTTTCCCATCTGAAGAGGTTAGATAATTTTATATGTCCCTTATTAGAGTTTAAATTTTCCTATGTAAGGATTTGTATATTACTACTTTTAATGAATTAATTCTAGACACTGTATAGTTTTATGTTGCTATTGTAAATGAGGTCCTATTTTAAAAACACATACATTCTAGTTGGTAATTGCTACTGATTGGACTTCATATCCTGTGATCTTTAATTTTCATTTCTAATAGTTTGTCAGTTAGGTTTTCTGAATAGATGATCATATCTTCTGGAAATAATGGCAATTTTTTCTCCTTTTATTTCTTTTTCTTTTCTTGGAGCACCAATATAGAGTATGAATAACCACTTTATGTCAGATACTGCATAAGATCTGGGAATTCAATGATAAAAAAGACAAAACGCCATGCCCTCAACTTTAACTGCTTCTTTTTAATATAACTTACTTTTAGTGCATTTACCTTTCACACTTATGTTATCTTTTCATAATATACTACTTCATAGTTCACTTATCAAATTAGAGAATAGGGGGCTTCCCTGGTGGCGCAGTGGTTGAGAGTCCGCCTGCCGATGCA
>NW_006775627.1:269718-337142 GCF_000442215.2 Lipotes vexillifer | reverse complement strand
AAAAAAAAAAAAAAAAAAAAAAATTAGAGAATAGGCAGAGTTGGGTATAAATCACTTGGGAATTCTCTGAACTATAGAAAGATAACTTCACAAATTAGAAAAGCACCACAAATTATCGATTACCTTGGGGAGGAGGGACATCCATTGCCACCAGATGACTTAAACTCAAATGTAAAATGATACTTTATTTAATCGTTATACTACTTGAGGTAAAATGCCTTCCTTTGCTTCAAGTATATAAGGTATATCCATTCTAACCATTCAGTCACTCAATGTCTGACTGCATATACCTGATCAATCTTGCATAATCAGATATTAATCTGCTTCATTTTTAAACCCCAAAGCAAATTATAGGTGTGTCTATGGATATGTGTGTATATGTATATATATTTGTATTTATATCCAGCAGCCAATCTTCCTTCTTAACTGGGGTGAACAAGGATCTCCCCTTGGGAATAGTGGTGATGGAACTCGAGCCCTGCCTCTTGCTGTGGAAATCTAAGGTGAATTATCCTTCCTTCCTACTTGTTAGTATGGCAAGGCCGCATCTCCTAGGCTAATCCGAATGGATTAATTTTCCCTTTACTTGGATCCTGGAATGAGTGAAGCCAAAATGAAGGAAGGTCTAGTTGGAATTCCTTTGTGCAACTAGAGTAGAGTCCAATTCCGGCAGAATCATCCAGCAGCTCTGTCCTGGCCAGATGAGTCTGCCGAACAGCCTCTAGCCCTCCTGCCGGTCTGCTCATTTCCCCAGTCAGCTCGTCCAGATACCCAAAGCCTTCCAGTGACTGTGTGAGGATCCAGAATCTTTCAATACATCTCCCTTTGGCTTGAGATAGCCAACGTTTATTTCTCTTGCTGTCAACCAATATTCTTGTTTAATAAGGGAAAATTACTTCTTACTCACTGTGTGGAAACTAGGTTATGATAAGAACAGGCTAATTTTGGACAGGGCAGTTTTGCTAAGTGATTAAAATACTTCAAAATTAAATTTTCTTTTAAAGTTACATTTTTAATACATTTCAAAATAAAATATTTGTAGTTTTTCATCCTCAGGAAAATCTGGGACATACAGGAATATTGTGATTATGAGAAATATAATGACTAATAATCAAGTAATTTAAATAATCATAAGAATGCTATATTATTTGATCTTGGCCTAAATTAGTGGTTCTCTCAACAGGGCAGTTCTTCCCTACTCACCTCTCAGATAGGGTTCCCAAAGTTAGGAAATAAAAAATCACAACATTCAGTTAAATTTAAATTATTTCTAATTGCCTATGCATATTTTGAGATAAATAAAACATATACACAGAGCATACTTATTCTAAAACTTCATTCATTGTTTATCAGAAATAAATGATCAGTATCTAAACTATATATATATATCTTTCCTGAGTATCTGATGATTTGGCTTTCATTAACAGCTCCTTGTTTTGCAGAATTTTCTCATAAAATTTCTTGCAGTTAGAGTCTATGTTGCATTTACACTAACATATCTGTCATAGTGGTCACATCCACTTATTTCATTCTTTTGTCCACTGAACATTCATTAATGAGAAAACATGGTCAATATCAGCCTTACAAGCTGGGATACTGAACACATATGTATATAAAGTTAGAAACAGCAAGGCTCAGAGTTGTTATCTTTCATGACATAATTTGCTTTTGTACTTTTCAGGACTAAGTTGTATCTCTTGATCTACAACTTTTTAAAATGTTGCCTACTGACAAACAAGAGCAATGTCATGAATTTTTATTCTCTTCTTTGACTACACATGACTCAATTATTCCTATTCTGGAAGAGTATTCAGCAATATTCATATATAAGAATCAAATTCTTCAAGAGGTAGAATCCATTTCAAAATACAGTCATGAAAACTGTTGTAAAAATCATTCACTTCAAATGAATTTTTTTACCCACGTGTTCCTAAGTAATGTGGTCCCTTTAAAAAACAGCCTTGGCATTTAACGAGTAACATTTTCACTCATTTTTTTCATTCAATAAGTTCTTTAAAGCAGTGCAGTACTTCAATAATACTTTCTACTCTTCTTTCAAACAGCATAATCCTACTGTAAAGAGAAATTGAAAGCCATAAACATGGAATAAGTAGGCTTCACACAATGAGCTATTTAAAATGTCAGCAAGAATTTGTGGGGCTTTTTCAGAATTAATGTATGATTTCAGTGCTTCAATAGTTGAGGATTCTCTCCACCTCATTTGTTAGAGAGCCACTAACTTTTAGAATGCAAGAGAACTGAAGAATAATGAATGCAAACAAAAACACAAAAATCCTCTATTCTGTTTGAACAGAATCCTAAAATAAGAAAACAATTTCATGACAATTACTTTACTGTCAATATAAAGGACACCAGATGTTGTTCATCATGTACAAGACAGCAGAATAGCCAACACCACCCAGAGGCTCATTTATACTTTGCTTCAACTTTGAATAAACAACACACCTTTAGGCAAACATTCACCAAATTATATTTGTATTGTCTCCACCAAAAGAAGTAGTTATTTTTGTTGTTTTTTTTTTAAACATCTTTATTGGAATATAATTGCTTTACAGTGGTGTATCAGTTTCTGCTTTAGAAGTACATTTTTTATGATTAACTCCTAACTCAATAAGAGGGAGGAGTGCTCGTTATGGACATCTGGTAGGAAGAGTCTAGGAAGGCTGCTAACAGGAAAGCCTCCTACAGCAAAGAATTATATGGCCCAAATGTCAACCTTGCTGAGTTGAGAAACCTATGCTTAAACTACAATTTCATCTGTGGGCCTCTCTGATTTTGCCCTGACCAGGGCTCTTAGGAACTTACTTGCTAATCTGGCTCTAATTGATTTTTACATTATCTACTTGCTGTTTACATTGTAAACACCCCAAGCAGATGGCTCAGTTTTTAGTTCTCTATCTCCTGAAGGGTATTGTAGGCTGTCAATAAATCCAAAGGCTCCACCACTTTCATTTATAATCATTACACTGTCATTACCTTTGGTCCAAGCTTTGGTACTCCTACTGTAGTACTCTCTATAGAGAATATCTGTGCAGAGCTATAGACCCTAGACACTGACACTAATTCACTTGGGAAATATTCACCATTTCCATTATATTTAAAGGAACTATGTCCTTGAAAAAATAAAGTGGAGAGAAAGGGGGCTGGAGAAGAAAGTAGATGCAATGACTGTGAATTGATTTAAGCAGGAAAATGACCAAATTTGTAAGTTGTAAAGCTCAGGTCTCCCACTGTGCAGAGGGTGAATTTACGACACAGAGATCAGCTAGCAAATGAATGTGAAACTGTAGCATATCATGATGTAGAGGTGTGGTCATATTTGAGAGATAATGAAAAGTTAGAATTGACACTGGAATGTGGGACCCTAGGAAAGAGATGAGAATCAAGGATTACTTTCAGGTATCTGACTTGGTCAACCAAGAAATGCTCTCATAATTTCTTATGGTAGGAAAACTAGGAGGATGAGGCTTAAACAAGGGAGGAAAAATGATGGTTCCAGTTTTGGTCATCATGTGTCTGAGATGCCTGGAGACATAAAGTATACAGGTCCAATAAGTAGTTAGCCATGTTGTTCTAGAACTCAATCCATGAGCCTGGGTTGGAAATAGTAACTTTGGAGTCACCAGCACAAAGAACTATTTGACACTGACCAGGAAAATTTCTACTCTTAATAGGTTAATAGCCTTTAAGACTTATATGCAAATTACCATAATACAAGGGATGATATAATTACTTGAATGGAAGTATTTCAAAAGTACTTTAGAAACACAAGGAAGTAGAAGTGGGTTTGAGCTAGTACAGGAAAGATAAGTCAGAATTCTGCAGAAGTACATGGTTGAATGTGTATTTCTCAAGGCTGGACTGTCTGATCCAGGATACCTTCTCTTTAATCCTGACTTCAAGACTTAGAAGCTATGTCACCTTGGTCAAATTACTTAATTGGGCATTTCAATTTACTCATCTGTAAGATGAGTATGAAAAGGATGATGGAGAATTAAACGAATCAACAAATATAAACTCTTCAGAACTGTATCTGAAACAGTAAGACCTTAATAATGCCTATGATGACTGCTGTTATTATCATTATTAATCAGGCAGAGGGAACAAAGTGAACCAGGGCATTGATGCATCAAAACATGCAGAGCAAGTTAAGGAAATGAAGAGAGGTCTATGGAGTACTTGGTAGCCCTACACCCAGGAATAGATGGTATGAACCAGAACTTGCTAGCAGCAGAGTAGTGGTGACAGGCATTCCCCTTCTAAGGGAATCTTTTCAGCAATTTTTATGCCATCATGTAGTAGGAAGAGTACTAGTAGGAACCTTAAGAAACCTATATTTCTGTCCTGGCTCTTACTCTTGTCACTTATGAGACCCTGAGCAGGTCACTCAGCTTACCCTGGCACCAGTTATCCCACCTGGAAAACACAGAATTTAGATGGTGATCTCTAAGTTCTTTTCTGGTCTAAAAAGTTAATTTAAATAGCTTTTCTGAACCAGTAATACTACCAGAATATGTTTAACTTGTTCTGAATAAAGAGCACAGTGTCTATAAATGATTATTTCATAAACCCTTTAGTATTACTTGATAGTGAGACTGCTTTTTGAAAAAATAAAAAAAACCCAAATGGGTCCATTATTTGGAACAAAAGAGGAAATGTATGTGTTCTAATATTCATTCTCACTTCTTTTCTTTCCACGAGAATCCCGGGTTAACCGCCCAACTGAAAAACCATATTTACTCAGTTTTCCTCATAGGTAGGGGTGTGACTAGTTTTGACTAAATAAAGGTAAGAAATGTTAATGGAACTTCCTTGCAGATGCCTGGAAAGGGAGAAGTTGAGTCTTCCCTTCTTTCTGTTGCCTTGAATTTGGATATTAGCACTCCAACAACCATCCTGGACTATAATGTGAACTTCTGGTTGGAAGTCAGAAGTAACAGAGCAGGACGAAGGATCTGGGTGGATACCCACTGATTTTGTGCAGCCACTGGACCAGTCCTGGATGTCTATCTTGGCCTTCCATGAAGTGAAAGCATAACAACTTGAAAGTTTGAGCTACTGTGTTCAGGTCACTATTATTAGCAGCTGAATCTAATTCCAAATGACAAGAAAGCAATATTGAATACCTATCCAATTAAGTGATATTAATTTGATTCATAAACTGATTAATGCTGAATGAAATTATTCTTAATAACATCATATACAACATTGAAACACATTTTATCTGCTTCTGTTCTTTTACATTTATCAAACTTTATTTAATTTTTCATAATTATTCCTAACTTTTAAAAATTATCTTACGGCTTCCCTGGTGGCGCAGTGGTTGAGAGTCCGCCTGCCGATGCAGGAGACACGGGTTCGTGCCCCGGTCCGGGAAGATCCCACATGCCGCAGAGCAGCTGGGCCCGTGAGCCATGGCCACTGAGCCTGTGCGTCCGGAGCCTGTGCTCCACAACGGGAGAGGTCACAACAGTGAGAGGCCCGCGTACCAAAAAAAGAAAAAAAAAAAAAATCAAGTACTTAAAAATTATCTTAGTGTTTGACATGTTACCACACAGGTTGGTTTCCTCAAAAAGCACAGTTCTTATGAAATGCAGAGGGCTATAAAACCAATCTCATAATTGAATAACTTTAATACCATAATTAATATTATTTTTCCAAAGAGAAGAATGAAGCAGAGAGCAAATAGATCTTAGGTGCCATTTGAGAGGAAGTTCAAGGTACAGCAAAATAGCAGTTTCACTTATAAGAAAATCTCAAGGACTATACCCATGAATCCAGAGGTAATATTTTAATAAGATGCCAAAAATTATAGTGCATACAGACCTTGGTTCAAATGGTCTGCATGCAAAATGGCTATATTAAAACAATTTTTCCTAATTGAAGTTTTCCAAGACCAACAGTGCTAAAATCTATTTTATAGCTTAGAAATAAAAAGCCAATTTGAATACTTTAAGAAGAATACATTAATTACTATCTACTGAGGCTCAACAATTATTAATCATCTTGATTTAATATGCAAATCTCAGATGGCAATGATCAGACTCATTATTCTGAAAGGAACCGGGTGCAGCAAAGCCAACATTAAAATTTAACCACTAATCAGACTTTTAGGATGCAGCAAATACTTAAAAATGCACCTCACCTTAACAGGGCAAAATACTATTTAGTGCCTTGAACACATTCTGCTTTTCCACAACTACATTTAGGATAATCAAAAACCCCTATATCATACATATTCCAGGCATGAATTATCCTGGTTTGTGTTGGGTTTGTTTTGAGGCTTATTGTTTGGGGACATGGTGTTTTTAAGGCTGTGACAATTAAAATTCTGTAATGGGAACAGGTGTTATTTAAGTTTTCATTTGCAAACCAACCATTATAAACAGAGTGCGAAACATGGGTAAGATTCTAGAGAAGTTCTCACAGTTTTTGACCATGACCCACAGTGCAAACTATGTTTTACACTGTGGCTGAGTATATACATGTTCACTTATATTTGAAACAAAGTTTCATAAACAATATATATTCTTACTGTTAAGTAATACTCACAGGAGGTTCTCTCTTCTAGTCTACCCTCACTGTCTTTGTGTATGTGTGTGTGTTAAATCTACACACTAACTAATCCCATTTAAAAATACTACTCTACAGTGACTGGAGCTTAGAGGAAATCTAAGTCAGACCTCTCAATTCGCAAATATGGAAACTGAAGTGTCATCTAGAGGGTGACTTTGTCCAAGATGACAGAGCTGTGTAAAGCAGAGTCAGGACGAGGACGAAGGTCTGCTGATCCCCAATGTAGAAAAAAAAGATAACGTTAGATAAGGGATGTTCATGTTTTTAAAAGTTCAAAATGTAGAAGTATATGGCTTAGAGTATGTACCCGTCACAAAGGTCTTCGCATCTGAATCACCGGTTTTTAATTGATGACTCATTTGGCTTTGCTCAGCAGGCTTGAGTCTAGAAACTCAATCAGCAAGTAGTTTATCTAGTAAACTGCCTTTGTAATTAAATAAAACAATCTCCAGAAACTTAATTGAGGAATGTCTACCCATCAGTAACACCTAGAAGCTACAATTTGTTGGGGTGCTTATGTCACATTTCTGTCACACTGCTCTTTGAAAATCAAATTTAAAATGACAGGCAGGTTGCTCTTAACTTCCTTAAAGGCATGCACAAGTAACTGCAAACTCTGATACTTAATGTGTCAAAGAAAAGGCTCATTTCGTAGGCAGTAATATTTTATTGATAGGAACATAATTGGGGAATTTTTAAATTTGTAATTTGGACTTTAATTAAAGATTAGTAAATATGCAAAAATAGGTGAGGACAAGAGAATATTAAAGAAATACCTTGGGAAGGAAACATATTTTGTTGAAGTACAACAAATCTATTGGTCCTTGTATTTTTACAGGCCCCCACCCCTAAGTGTAATGAATTTATGAAGATGGAAGAGAAGTTTATTAAATCTATTACTTTTCATCCCAATATTTGATATCGAGTCTCTATATTTAAATAAAAAAGAAATATATTAACAACAAAATTGAGTCCCTTGCATCTAAGTGTCTACTCAATAAGTATTGGTTAATGAATTGTAAATTCACCACTGCAACGAAGAAACTTGATGTTAGTATAAAAATCATCTTAAGATGACTTTTATTCAAATAACCTCTATATAATAATATGGCAAACATTTTAAATAAATGAGAACATTAGTGAGGAATATAAGTACATACACCATCTCTTATGATATTTCTTTTTGAAACTAAAGTCCACTGTCTAGAGAGGTAGCATATTACAGCTAGCAAATCATAAGCGCTCTTGTCACAAAATCACAGGTCCAAATGTTGGCTTCACACTGTTGTATAAAGAGCAAGTAACTTATTCTCTCAGATACTCAGGAATTCTACATCCCATTTCAGTGGTGAGGAACTTATCTGGCTAATCTGTTAGGAAGAAGGCATGAGATAAGCAGGTCGACAAACTGGTTAGTTTTATTCTACAGCATTACAGCAAAAAGAAAGAAAGAGAGAGAAAGAGAGGAAGAAAGGAAGGAAGGAAAGAAGGGAGGGAGGGAGGGAAGGAGGGAGGAAGAGAGGGAAGGGAGGGAGGGAGGAAGAAAGGAAGGAAGGAAGGCAGGAAATCTATCTCCTTAATGAAAATGAGTGAAAACAAAATTCCCCATTAATACAAACTGAAAAGAATGTACTTTTAGAAATTTTATAATTTATATCGACTGCATTTGACATGGGTTTTCTCCCAAGCTATACAATTTTAACACTGATATATATGACTTAAAAGCAAAGACATATGCATTTTACCAAATATTGTTTCCACATCTATTCCACCATGACCTCTCATTCAGTTTTATTTTCTCTCTTTCAACTAGTACTACTGATTCTTGGTTTTCTAAATTTTTTTTTCTTCAGTATTTAAAAATTTTTTATTGCTATATAGTATTCCATCATTTGAAAGGTTTACCGTTGTTTTTTAACATCTTTATTGGAGTATAATTGCTTTACAATGGTGTGTTAGTTTCTGCTGTGTAACAAAATGAATCAGTTATATGTATACATATATCCCCATATCCCCTCCCTCTTGTGTCTCCCTCCCACCCTCCCTATCCCACCCCTCTAAGTGGTCACAAAGCACTGAGCTGATATCCCTGTGCTATGCGGCTGCTTCCCACTAGCTATCTATTTTACATTTGGTAGTGTATATATGTCCATGCCACTCTCTCACTTCGTCCCAGCTTACCCTTCCCCCTCCCCGTATCCTCAAGTCGGTTCTCTACGTCTCAGTCTTTATTCCTGTCCTGCCCCTAGGTTCTTCAGAACCATTTTTTTTTTTAGATTCCATATATATGTATCAGCATACGGTATTTGTTTTTCTCTTTCTGACTTACTTCACTCTGTATAACAGTCTCTAGGTCCATCCACCTCAGAACAAATAACCCAATTTCGTTTCTTTATATGGCTGAGTAATATTCCATTGTATATATGTGCCACATCTTCTTTATCCATTCATCTGTCAGTGGACACTTAGGTTGCTTCTGTGTCCTGGCTATTGTAAATAGAGCTGCAATGAACACTGTGGTACATGACTCTGGTTTTCTAATTTTTATTTTATCAGGTTTCTAATGTTTTAGATTCAGTCCTCTCATCACATCATGAAGTTTACTTCTTGATGTACAAAAGTATACCAAGAACATGGTTTTGTGTATTTGCTCTATATCTTATTTTTATATCTACATTTCTTCATATTTTTTGTCAGATATTAATATGCCAACATATTTCTAAAGAACTAATTTCTTTTGGAAACACCGCTTAATTGATAGTACCTTTTTCAGAGAAAATGAAAAATACATTTCCAATTCAAGAGTGACACAAATTTATATAAAGATATGCTGAGTTACAATAGTTTTATAATTTTCACAGCTCTTTCTCATATGGCAATGCTCTGAAATATAAAATGCAACTATCCTTTCCTTAATTTAATATAAATGGTGACATCAAGGTTTAGAGTTTAGTATTTGCAAAGTCATGCTGAAGGAGATATTGGAGCCATGACTAGAAGTCAAGTTTTGAGCTTTGAGTTCAGTGCCTTCCACCACTTCATTCTGCTTAAGATAGGTCATTTGGATAGTAAATGGAAGAATACACAACAATAAGCCTAAAGATATTTGCTCTCAAAAAAAAAAAAAAAAAAAAAAAGGCAGTTTAGCCAATATGTCTAAATATGTACATGGGTCTCTCTTTTTTTTAAGGCTCTCAGAAAGACACACTGATGAGAGTTCATGGGAATGAACCAGGCCTATCTGTGAATAAATTCTTAGTTCACCCTTTCTGTGGGAAAAATTAGAGATCCAATTACAAAGTCTGAGAGGTTTCCTATAGTTAGTGGCTATTATGTTTCTTTTGCTCATGACACAATACAGAGGAAAAACTGGGAGAGGAATTGCTGTTTCATTTCTTTCTTATTTTCCTAATTGCCTTTTTTTTTTTCTAACAGCTTATATTTCAAGGAAGCCAAGCCATAATCATTTCATCAATAATATTAACCTGTCGTTTCATTCAGAAAATATGAG
Source organism: Lipotes vexillifer (assembly GCF_000442215.2). NCBI lineage: Eukaryota > Metazoa > Chordata > Mammalia > Artiodactyla > Lipotidae > Lipotes > Lipotes vexillifer. Next base: position 327,034 of record NW_006775627.1, on the reverse strand, counting down.
GCAAGTTTTGATCTTAATTTTAAGAAAACTAGGAGATTCTGGTCTCTCTTTTACTGTCTTGTAAGCATACCTGCAGAATAATGAGGTCAATACACAGGAAATGTCTCAGACTTATTTCTCTGTGTGTTGAATAAATATCTATCAAAATAATAATTAATTGAGAGAAGACGGCATATACTTGCCAAAAATCTTGTCATGAAGATTCACTCCTTGACATTTGGGAAATTATGATGTCTTACAAATAGAAAAAAGAAAAGCAAATAAACATATATGAACACATGTGTATATATATATATATATATATATAATATAATAATACATTATATTTACTTTAAAATAATTTAGAATTATTGGGTTATTTCAAGTTTGTGCAGGAAACACAAATGATTTAAATCAGAGGTGGGGCCAGTCAATGCCATATGGAGATGTTTGTGTCTGGTCACTTGCTGATACACTGGGCCAATCATGACCCCTACAACATGCCAACAGGCAATTCCTGAAGTTAGTTTTCCTGCCTTTTCTTAAGATGATAATACGTATAGGATCAAGTTTACAATCCTTATCATTAAGAAAACGTCCCAGATTCATTTTTACTAGGAAAATAACAATAATAATAAAGTGAGCATCTCCTACATGAATTTATACTATCGCTAAATTTTAAAGAATCTACATGTGCAACTGTAAAACACTGTGTAAATTAAAAATATGTACATATAAGATTGAAAATTTAAAGATAAGAATTAAAAAAAAAGTCTTCCAGCATCCTTCTTAGATGTGCATAATCCACTTGGAGACTGCAGATTATGCCTTTCCCATGTCCAAATCATAATTTGACCAGCTCAGCTCAGGCCTCACACCCATCACCAAAATTTCCCTGGAAGGATTCCACATGCCGCGGAGCGGTTGGGCCTGTGAGCCATGGCCACTGAGCCTGTGCGTCCGGAGCCTGTGCTCCGCAACGGGAGAGGCCACAACAGTGAGAGGCCCACGTATTGCAAAAAAAACTTCCCTGGAGAACCATGGCAAACATGTCCCATCTATTCCTACCTTCATACTGCAAAAATACTTATAGTGCACAGAGTACTTTTGGTTTTAAAACTAGCATTTTTTCCAATATCAAGATTAATTGTAACATCTATAAATTAACTACATAATTTAGTGCAGGCGAAATCTGCACTAAATGTATATTTATATGAAATAATTATAAGACTGATTTTTCTTGGTGTGGTGAAAAAGAGAACACATAAAATTTTTTGTCATATCCTTTGCTGGTTTTAGAGGAGAAAATTACGTATTTGGGATAACCCATTTAGAGTTATGACTGGTATTTTATTTTGAAACAAAAGCAAGGAGTCTTTACATATGGAAACCCCAAGTTTTTAGGAGACATTACATATGTCAGTATTTTACAGAACTGGAAATGTTTGTGTTTCAAAAAAGAAGTTCCAGTTGATGCAAAATACATCCCAGATAACTTTTCTGGGAAAGAAAAAATTTTTTAAAAAATCTTGCTTTATTTTCCCCCAAGAATTTTTCTATACATTTCAAAATCAGCCAAGAGAGAGCCTTTGGACTGAGGAACACAGTTATTGTATTAGGAACTATGAGTCAGACAAACCGGCTTTTGAAGTCCAGCTCTATCATCTTCTGGTTGTGTGTGATGGACTAGTGTTTCTACTTCTCTAAGATCAAGTTTGCTCACCTAAAAAGTGGAGATGACAATAGTGCCTTTCCTCATTATGTTACTGTGTGCATTACAATAGATACTGCAAATAAAGCCATCTATTTATATAGATGACTTTATAAGATAAAGTGATGAGGGGGTGCTGAACACAAGAACCACTCAATAAAATATTAAAGCTCAAATTGCTAAGGTTCAATTCTATGCTTATGTGGATAATCGGCTAGGGTCAAGGAGGAGTGCCTGAGAGTATAATATGTCTTTTCATGGAGAAATAAATGCTAAGTGTTCCTATATGGATCCAATCCATTGCATTAGCTTTAGTAGTATCATATTTCAATCAACCAAACTAAACTGGCACAGACACATACTTAATTGAAAAATTATTAACCACATCATATTATTTAGAATAAATGAAGCATCTTTAAAACCACATTTTGGTATATTTTTTTATCTTTGTAAAGCTTTTGAGTATTATTATTTCACTTGAACCTAACAACATTGCACTGCTGAAAAGGATACCATTAACCATCACCTAGGAGTTAACAGAAGTGTGAAACATGAGAAACCACAAAGTAAAGCCTTTTGGTGAGAAGTTATCTTATGAAACTAAGGATTTATAATTTTTTACATTGGCTTAGAAAGGGGTCCTCCTAGTCATCTATCATCAGACTCATTCAACCTTATAAGAGTACTGGGCTTGGTCAAAAGAAACTAGAGAATAAACCTCAAGAAGATGTATCTGAGCTGTATAAATAATCATCATACTAGCAATTCATCAGTATGTGGTAGACCTGTCAAAGACAAAACAAAATTTCCTGTTGCTTGGACTGTTTCCTCCACTGCCAATAATATCTAATTTATTTTGAAATTCCTTTTAGTGATCCCTTTCACGTGTGTTTTATGGAAAGGCACTTAAAATCCTTTGTGCAAGCAGGAAAAACTAATCAAGATAACAAACCCAGAGATGGAAATTTCCACCGCTGATGTCACAGCTGTGCCTTTAGATGAGAAAATCCAAAATACGTGGGAGGAGAAAGTCACTAAACATAAAATTCTCTGCGTCTGATGTGAACCAGGAGTGCAAGTCAGAAAGCCCTGAGTCATGCCCTTTGTTGTCTTGCCAAAGCAGCTTTTCCTCAAGGCTCCGAAAGAGAGCTCTGACCATGTTTCAGACCTCATAAAACTGATAAATTAGATTTGAGCTGATTGTATTGCAAATATTCCAATTACTCCAAGAATTAAAATATCACAACTGCCATGTAAGATGGGCATCAAGTGCCCTAAATAGAGACCTCAGCTCTCATCCGTATAGAAGAATGGCCAGCAAATTGCTGCTTGATACGTATCTTGATTTAGTAGTACCCAAAATTCTTTCATAGAATCTCTATTCTTAGGCTATCTTTAGGTCATTTCATGACAAAATTGGTACTGGGTTGTGGTGTACATAGCTTAGAAAATCGGCCAGTGATGAGAGCTTTTACAAAACTGTAAATGCCGTCAGCAAAGAATATGATTTCTGAGAGTAGGTAGAGTTTGGTTGTGCTATAGAAGAAAGCTAATATATATATAAAGCAGCTACTCTGTGTTAAGTACTGTGCTAGAAATGTAATCTTTTCAGAAACACTATGAATGTGTTATTACCCTCATTCCAATTCATGGAGACTTAGAGAACTTCTTTGATACTCTTAGAAAGAGGCAGAGGCAAGATAAACTCAGTTCTCCCTGTTTTGAAAGTTTTCACCACATTGAGGTCAGTAGGCTCTTTAAAAGGTGAGGGGAAAGAAAGCTATGGAAAATGGGATACTGACTGACATAAAGGTGTAAGTTATAAGAAAACACACAATACAAATAGGTATTTCAAATCAATAGAGGAATTAAAAAACAATGAAACAAAACCCAAAGAAACAAAAACAAACAAACCAACCCAGGTATATTTGCCAGAAGGTCCTGTAGAAGGTGAAAGTATTTGTTGCTTTCCTTCTTCCTGAGCTCCCAGAATTCCAAGTTGCCGTGATTAGGAATGAGGATGATATCCTTGGTTACGTTTTCCCCTACCACCACCTCCTCCCAAAATAAAACTAACATTGCCTACCCTGTATTTTAAAGCTCTCACCCAAGAGAATATCTTCCAAAGATATAACTTGTTAGAAACAAGACTGTTTAAACACAGGTATTATGGATTAGACTTTCTAATATTACTGAAGAACCGCTAGACCTAGCATCCTCGCTAGGGAGTATTTTAAGTGCAGAATACACTTAAAATTGCCACCATGGAACACGTGATAAAGTCCTATGTCATTAGGTCTACTTGTTGGGACTTACAGGCTTGGGAACTTTTGTCATCTGCCTTGAAACCACCAAGATGGAGAATTCTGTGCTGAAGTATCAGTAAGGAGTGTCTCATCTTCCTGCTCTTCTGAGCCTCTTGATTAACCTGTGCTGCTGTGGTAGATAATTTGTCTCACCACTTGTAAACAAACAAGGAAAGAAGCACCAGTGGTGCCCTGACACTTGCTCCCTCTTTCCTGCCTTAGCCAATTTCTCAAAAGGAAAACAGGCTTGGACAGGGGAGATGAAAACGGAACAGATCATCAGAAAATCTTCTCATTATTTAGGCTTATTCTTAATTCCAAAATTTAATACCAAAGATCATAAATCTTTTGCACAAAACTTTTCTCTTTTTTCCCCAAATGAATCCACCACGACTTGGCATTTCTCAAAGATCTTTTCAGTCTTGCCTTGGGAAATTGGACACCTTTTATTCATCTCAACAAAGAGGATTTACTAAAACATTAAGGATACTTAATGTTTTAAAACAATTCAATACTGTACGTATTAGACATTTTAAAGTATACAATGCTTTGGCTGTGTCAACAACATAAAGATGGGCCTCTAGGGGCATTTCTACCTAATGAATGGGAGGTGCTCAGCTCAAGCTGGAAAACAATTTACCACCTGTTTGTGAAAGATATAGCTCAGCTGCTACCTTGACAACAAAACCAAGCACACTAGTGACCTGAGGGACTGCAGAGATACCTGCTATTGTTTGATACCAAAAGGAACTGGAAACTTACTAAACATGGAACAGGTGCAGAGAAAACTATCATTTTCTCTCCATAGCATGGGTTCAGGTGGGAATCGAGCTCAATGAAAAGGGTATATAATATATAAATGTACACTATCAAGAATATGACTTCTAGGGCTTCCCTGGTGGTGCAGTGGTTGAGATGAGAGTCCGCCTGCCGATGCAGGGGACGCGGGTTCGTGCCCCGGTCCGGGAAGATTCCACATGCCGTGGAGTGGCTGGGCCCGTGAGCCATGGCTGCTGAGCCTGCGCGTCCGGAGCCTGTGCTCCGCAACTGGAGAGGCCACGACAGTGAGAGGCCCCCGTCCCGCAAAAAAAAAAAAAAAAAAAAAAAAAAGTTTTTATGTATTACGTTGACCCTGAATCATTAAGAATGGAATTTAGAGAACACAAACTGGAAGCATTAGTACTGAAAGTTTGTCTAAAATCTTTAGGCACTGGCCTACCACTCTCTCCATCCTCCTAGCGCATTCGTCCTCTCCCACTTCTTAATCTCCTCTGGGATCTTATATTTTTGGAGTATTCTCTCATTTCCACTGACACCTACAACTCCTGGATCAAAGCATAAAATATTTTAATCATGTCAAGTAACTGTTTAAGAATACAGATGAAAATATGTTCACAATATTGTCCTAAAAATCCAGGAGGTTCATGAATCATTGCTCTTAGAAAGCCTTTGACACCCAAGGGATATATTTTCATGCAAGTGATCACACTGGGAGATCAGCCTTCCTAGTGGATGATGTACCTTATGGACAAGTTGTATTTGTTTTTCCTGGCATAGTAAAGTGTTATTTAAGTGGACCCCCAATTGAGGTGAAAAGCCTTGAGTTCTGTGCTATTTAGGATGCCTCTCAACCAAGTGTTTCATAATTAACTAATTAATGCTCAAAACACACCTGGGGCACTGTTAGTACTATTCCATCATTCTTCCTGAGTTATAAACACATCAAGGCTTTATGTGAAGTCACCAATAAACAACAACACTGAAAATAAACCCAGGAATTAGTGTCTTAAGTACCCTGACTTGACTGGTAGACTATCCTCCCCTGACCCCACCCTTCACATGCATTTGAAGTTCATGTCCCAGAATTTAAGGGATACATTCTGACCTACAGCTTATATAATGAGGTCATGAGGAGACAGAAAAGGATGAACATTTTTTTAAAACTATAGGATAGGGTTGCCAGATAAAATATGCAGTACCCAGTTGAATTTGAATTTCAAATAGACCCAGGACCTACATAAGGAATTGGCAACTTTTCATGACCATGATCCAGAGGGACTAGGCCTTTTTCTTTCAGTATAATAAGATGGTGGGTATCAAATCAGGTGCACATGCAGGGAGAACACATGCGGGAGAGATCGCCCACTTCCCAACTGTCATGCCATGACTCTCAGAGAGGACGCCAGGAAGCAGTCAACTCATGAGCCAATGGAAATCAGCTAAGATACCACCATGTGCAATTATTTGTTGATTATCATATGGACTTTTTTTTTTTTACAAACTAAAAACGGAAAGGCTTTCCACTGTAAAAACTTGAGAAACAACTATTTTCCAGCCTATATACATCCTTCAGGTTCAGCAAACTGGTATCTATTTTTCCTATACTCTTATATTACGCTGACCACTTAAATGACACTGTTAATCAGTAGCCAGTGCTAGAAGTAACAAATATAATTCACTATCTGGGGATACAGAATAGACTCTTAATATCCAATCAACAAGTCCTACTGATTATTCCTCCTAAACCATCCCTAAATTCATTCCCTTTTACATCCCCACAGCTTTTCTCTTTATGCTTTACCTCTTCTCTGCATTATCACAATAGTTTCCTAATGTCTAGGTTTCCAGTCTCTCTTCCTCTGATCTACAGACTACACATTACTATCAAAGTGGTAAATAAAAACTGATGACTTCACTTCTCTACTTAAAAATCATCAATGGTTGGTTTATGAGATTAACTACAAAGGCCTTTCTTAAGTGACCCCAGCCTCATTCCATGAAATTCAGGCCCACCCACCTATTCAGAACTCTGGTGAAGTGGCTCTGGTCCAATGGAGCATTCCCATTCATCCTTCAGGAGCCAGTCCAAGGATTATTTCACCCAGGACCACTTTCCTTTAATCTCCAAAGTAGTTAACTCTCATCGTGATTTGACATCTTATTCATCTTTCAACTCCCAATGAGGCACATAGTAGGCAGACAACAAACATTGATTCAATGGTTATATACTTTTTTCTCTATTCCATACTCCAGAAAAGATTAGAAAAAGCTCAAAACTCAAGATCCCAATAAAAGAAAAAGAAAAATGTCGCAAACTTATGTAATGAGTTCTCCACTTCTCTCTCATATTTATTACTTCCTATACAATCCATTTTATTTATTTCAATTTCTGCACTGAACCACATATTTTACTTACCTATTGAGTACTTTCCCCTCATCTCCCAGTTTTGGAATATTAAATGAAACATTCTCAATGGTCAGAGAGAATTAAAATATTGTCAATTCTGCAAATTATAATATCTCCACTACATTAAGTTAGGGCACAATTTTACTAAACACTCTAAGTAGACACTGAGGGCAGTACACTATAGGAGCCTAGAGTCATCATGTACATAAAAATGTTTCATAGTAACATGCTAGGTCTGCTATATTTTCAGTTGAAAGCCTTTCTACCAATGAATGGTTCATAGACTTGACTCTAACTTGCTATGCTATAGCTAAACTATCTCTGGCACAGAGAACATTTATACTAGTACATCTGTAAGGTTCCTTTCTGTACAAAAATTCTGATTCCATTTTTCCTGCATGTACAATTTACAGGTAATTTGAGTGTTTTACATAACAGCAGACATTATTACACAGGCTAGTGAAGACAACTTTCCAGGCACTTCATATGCATTCCTGTCTGGTTTTGTTTGTGACAACTTTCTCTGTGTATGTAATATCCCCACCACTTGGTCTCATGAAAGTAGACATCCTTACATGTGCTTTAGAACCCTATAAATATGTGCACAAAACCCAAGAAAATCAAAGCTTCATTTTCTCATCTCTGCTGACTTTGAGGATTTGGAGATTTAAGAATATGAAGAGAAATCTTGATTTGGGGGAGAGGAATTAGTGTGTATAGAGGTGTGCTCAGGAATTCACTAATGAAACTTTAAAAATGACAATTACTTTTCGATTTTGTCTTTAATTGTGCTTTCTATTATGCTAGACACAATGAATTGAGTGCTCAGGGATTCGTCTGTAAAGTGAGGAAGTCGGCTATAATTTTTGAGGGTACTTTCAACTTAAGTTATCTATGACTCCATCTTGCAGTTGTCTGCTGATAGTCACCAGGGAAAAAGTGAAAGATTATTCGTCGTTTAAAAAGAACATTCTACGGGCTTCCCTGGTGGCGCAGTGGTTGAGAGTCCGCCTGTTAATGCAGGGGACACGGGTTCGTGCCCCGGTCCGGGAAGATCCCACATGCTGTGGAGCAGCTGGGCCCGTGAGCCATGGCCGCTGAGCCTGCGCGTCCGGAGCCTGTGCTCCGCAATGGGAGAGGCCACAACAGTGAGAGGCCCGCGTACCAGGGAAAAAAAAAAAAAAAAGAACATTCTAAATGCATGTATTACCTCAAGTACGTTTGTAGCAAGTATACTAATATATGATGGGCAGCATATTATTAACCAAAAGATGGTTATAACTAAGAGTAAGAAACAGGAATCTCTAGAACAATAAATATAGTCAAAGTCAATGCTATTTGATGGTGATATTTCTTTATAAAGCTAAATTTTCTTTAAATGTTATTTTAACATAAACTTATTTGGAAAGCTAAGAGGAATCTGCATGAACACAGACACAACAAAATTTTTTTTCTAAATAGATATTTAAGATGTGTATACCTAAAGTGAAAAAAAACCTAATTTGGGGATACAAAAAGCTTCCACTGGAAGAATTTTAAAAAAATAACTGACGTGTGAAATGCCTAAGAAATGAAGAACAACAATATAAAACAAAAACAGTGTGGGGGAATGAGCAAGTCAGAAATATTTCTTTTATGTTTTATCAACCACACAATTACTTTATGGTTCACAGAAAATCAGAACTGCATAAATCTTGTCACAAAAAAATGTCTCCCTGCAACTGAGCTGAGGAATTTAGAGTTGATTCATGTCAAAGGTAAAAACATGTTTCTTTTTTCAAGCAGGAGAGATGGGTCACATGATGATGTTCTATTGCAATATCTTCATGGCTCCCTTGCCAAAGGGCTGATGTATATTTAATCACTTTATCTAATGGATGTGATTTCTCAAGTCACAGTTACCCATTAGGAAAGCTCTTGCTCTGGTTCAGCTGAGCACTCTGATTACATTTCCTGACTGTGGTTTCAGAAACGCAGAGCTAGTGGAGAATTCCCCGGCTGACCCATCTATCTTTGCAATAGACAAGCAAATACAACAGGATCATCTAAGTCATTAGGCTTGTGGATTGGGTAGAAAAACCACGTGGATTTACGATGTCCAAACCTTTTCAGCCAGGTGCCCATATGGTTAACTTTAATTACCAGAGAATCGATCTTTTCTTTTTCTTTTTTCTTTTTTTCAAAATGCCTTATCCTTCTCGATTAGAATGGGAACAAATCTCATTGTGGAGTTTTAAACAATTACTATGAAGCACCTCATCAGCATAGCTGATACCACCTAAGAACATATTTATATGCAAAATAATACAGTGACACTTAAAAAGTCTTTTATTCCAGTACAGTGTTATAATGTTTTTACTGTTATAAGACACAGTAAAAAAAAAAGTATATAAATAAATGTATATTATATATATAGCCTAGCCCCATTATAACCAATTATATTAAATTATATATGATATCTCCTATATCACAAATACTCTTGTCTACTGTCCTCCCTCTTTTGCATGTTCTTAAGCAACATGTACAATGTTGAAACTATATTGACATAACTAGAAAAGAAACCTTATACCTGTAAGATGGGGAAAAACTGCTAATTTGGAATACTGGTACATTTCCTATTATAATTTAACAGATTATCAGTTTTACACAGTCCTACTTCAGATAACTTAATAGAAAATTTAAAATAGATAAATCCATACTGATTTAATGATGTACTTTTAAAAGACTGTTCTACTCAACAAATATTTACATGGTTGACATGTGTATTACTTTGCTCTGAGACAAGAAATAAAGCATCTAAAATATGATCTAAACAAGTGAAATTCAAAAAATGAAACACCATGGCAAATTAATGATGGTGATACATTTTTTAAAAAACCTACCATAAGGGCAGAGTACAGCAAGACTGAAACAAAGAAACCAACTAATGCCTTAGCAAGGACCTTGTATATCCTACACTGAAGTAAAGGAGTATTTAGGAAATCAATCCTCAACCACAAACTTAATCATTAACAGTTAATCATACATGTGTTGCTGTATGGATTTTAATGAATTCATTAACTGAATATATTGTAAGATATTCTCCTAGAACTTGTCATGGTAGTTTTGCCCCCTCAGTTATAAGAATATAGTCAGACTTTCAAACCTAGAAAAAGGAAAGGGGCTTCCCTGGTGGTGCAGTGGTTGAGAGTCCACCTCCTGATGCAGGGGACACGGGTTCGTGCCCCGGTCCGGGAAGATCCCATGTGCCGCGGAGCGGCTGGGCCCATGAGCCATGGCCACTGAGCCTGCTCGTCCGGAGCCTGTGCTCCGCAACGGGAGAGGCCACAACAGTGAGAGGCCCACGTACTGCAAAAAAAAAAAAAAAAAAAAAAAGGGAAGAAACTCCAAACAGAGGCTATTTTAGGAATCTGAGCCTTCCACCTGAAAGGGGGCTTCACATTTCTGTACTGCTCTCTTCTGTCGCCTCCATCAATTGAAAATTGGGTGTCATTTCTGTGCATGTGAGATGGGACACATTAGTGGTTTTCAATTTAGCAGTATCAGGGGTTGTTAGAAAAAGGAATTATTTTCTCTAAACCAAGATTTAAAACTGTTAAGGACCCTATCTTTCCATTTTATCTATTTTTTTTATTGAAGCACAGCAAGATTTCTTTTGGAAAAAAAGAAAAAACAGCTGTGCTACAGAAAATGCTGGAAAGTATTTAGTTGGGTAGTACCAAGTAAGTTTGGATCAGTTATAATATTCATTCAATGTACAAGAGATCCTGCCTTTACAATGGGAAATTCAGTGATTTTCCCCTGCTTTAAAAAAAAAAAAAAAATCCTCTATAGCTGACCACGGCCTACAGCATAATCTGCCATGGCTTTGGTTTGGCACAGAATGCTTTTCCTAGCCAGGGGCTGACAGCCTCTTTTCTTCCCCTATTTGCATCTACACTCCAGCTACATCACTCTACATTTCATTTCCCAAAGGGCAGCGAGATTATTTTATGATCACTGCCTTCCCATGCTGCTCCCTCTATCCAGTTTCAACTACCCAGATCATCTGATTACTTATTTTTTAATAATCAGCTCAGCACCTCTTATATGAAGAGATCTGATCTCATCTCCTACCTTTCTTCCCTCAAATATAAATTCAACTCTTCATCAGCTTCTCCTTCTCTCATCTCTCCTGTCTGACTTGGGCTCCCACCTACCACCTAGTGCAGATTTTTATCATATTTCTTATAATGCCTCATTTCTTTCATTAGTCTCCATGCCTGTCTTCTTCATCTAGACTCTAAGCTTATTAGATAGGAAACTTGTCTTAGGCATCTTTTATCACTAGTGTATTGCATGGTATCTAGACATCATAGGAACCTGCTGAATGATTGATGAATGACAACTTCTCCTAACCCAAATATATGAAGAAGCAAGAATCTTGCCTTTAAGGTAATGTATACATCACACTGATTTGTAAGCAAATTTTAGTTATTATTCAATGAAATTACTTAAGTTTTCAATATTTTTTTAAGCTGTTGGGGGTAGGAGTTTATTAATTTTATTTATTTATTAATTTATTTTGCTGTGTTGGGTCTTGTTTCTGTGCGAGGGCTTTCTCTAGTTGTGGCAAGCGGGGGCCACTCTTCATCGCGGTGCGCGGGCCTCTCACTATCGCAGCCCCTCTTGTTGCGGAGCACAGGCTCCAGACGCGCAGGCTCAGTAGTTGTGGCTCACTAGCCTAGTTGCTCCGCGGCATGTGGGACCCTCCCAGACCAGGGCTCGAACCCGTGTCCCCTGCATTAGCAGGCAGATTCTCAACCACTGTGCCACCAGGGAAGCCCAAGAGTTTTCAATATTTTGAGAGTATCTTCAAATACAATAATCAATAACTGTCATGTCATTGACTTTACATCAGAAACTTGAAAAAAATTTATGGCACTCTCAATTTTTCTTTTGCTCCTCATTTAAAAAATTAAAAAACATTCAGAAACAAAACAATTCCTATCCTTATATGTAGCCTGATGTGTGTAAGAAATATAAAATTTCTGCTGTTATACTGTTCCTCATTTTAATGATACCAAAATAAAAGCTACTGCCTATCTGCTTGGGTTTAATCAAAGCAGCATTCAAACAACCAAAAACAATAAAGTTAAAAGCTTGATCTGATAGATGAGAAGGGAGACCAATATGGTGGACATCACCTAATTAAATGTAAAATTCTTCAATTCTGAATTATACTAGTCATGCATAGTCACAATTATACTAGTCACTCCTAAAAATTCATTAGGAATGTTTTCCCATTTCACCAGTGCTTAAGCACCCCCAAATTGCAAATACTTTATTTGAAACACGTATTTGATTAAGGACAAATCCCCAAATGTCTGGATCTCTAGCAAAGTGATAACTTAATTGTTTCAGAAACTTAGGCACAGATGCAATAGTAGATTAGTGATTCATTCCAACTTAAATTTTACCATTAACAATGCAGTTTATTTAAAATTTGTAGGTAAATAACAGGGCCAAGTTATACAGAAAATATTTTATTGTTAAATCCGACATACAATACCTTGAAGAAAGTTGTGCATATAACTAATTTAGGTTATTAATATAGTTGAATATAAATAGCAAATTTTCATCGGTATAAAATTTAGAAAATACTGAAAAGCATAAAGATTAAAACAAAATGAATCTCTTCAGAAAAAATTACTGACAATATTCTGAAGTATTTGCTTTGTGTCTTTATGCACATACATACAGCAAAAATGCTTTCCAGAAAGGCTGTAAAAATTTACGTTCCCTCTAGCAATATGTAAGCATATATTTTTCCATACCCAAACAACAGTAAATATAGTAATTTTTAAAATGCTTCCCAATTTGATAGGAAAAAAACGTTTAAAAATATGCATTCCATGGAACATTTCTGTTTCTTCTTCAATACATCTGCTTATTCCCTTGGTCCTTTCTCTATGGGGGTTTTCATCATTTCCTTCTTTGATAAGGGTTTTTGTTTTTTGTTTTTGTTTTTGTTTTTGTTTTTGCAGTACATGGGCTTCTCACTGTTGGGGCCTCTCCCGTTGCGGAGCACAGGCTCCGGACGCGCAGGCTCAGCGGCCATGGCTCACGGGCCCAGCCGCTCCGCGGCATGTGGGATCTTCCCGGACCAGGGCACGAACCCGCGTCCCCTGCACCGGCAGGCGGACTCTCAACCACTGCGCCACCAGGGAAGCCCGATATGGGGTCTTTTTATGCTAAGGATATTGGTCCCTTTTCATAAAAGTTTCTATTTACTTATTTTTGCCAGTTTGTCATCTTTTAATTTTTGTCTTTGGTAAACCTGGTTTTTGAAAATAGACGTACATAATTGCTATCTAAAAAACTATACAGTGACTTTATAAGTAAAATGTTCACTTTTTATGCATACGTATTTTTTCCTAGTGTGAGAGCAGAGTTTTATTTTCCAGATATATTTCTGGGAATCACAGGCCTAGGAATGAGCTACTCACACAGCCCCTGGAGTCAGGTCTGAGGCTGAGACAGGTTGCTCATTTTACCTCGACTGGATTCATCCAATTCAACCTTTGCCTCTCCTCTTTTCTTGGTGTTTGGGTCACGCACCTCCTCCGATCTGTATAACCTTGTCTGCATTTGGAATTTTTGTAGAGTGAAATTTCTTTAATTCAGATGACTCTATTCTAAATAAGGCTAATAATAATATATTTTTATACACATTACGGTTTGCTAAACACTTTCACCTGCATCATTCATTCATTCAAGTTCATTCTAGACATATTTTTGAGGATACACTATTTGATGATAACCCTAAGCTTCAGAGCAATTAGTAACTCCAAGAATAGAATACTTTTAAGTTGAAAAATTGGGCCAAAACTACAGGTTTATGACTCATTATTTTCCCCTCAATAGTGTTCTTATATTTGTTTTTGAAGACTAAACACAGCCACAAAACTCAAACCACTGGTACCAATCCCTTGTGGGCTGGAAATAATTATCCAATAAGGTCATTTTAAGGGAAAAAACGAGACAATGCATTTTAAACAGGAAGCACATTTCTTAGTACACTTTAAGTGTACAATACATTCTAACCATTCATTTAGCTTATTTCCTGATAATGTTTTACGTGCACAAAAACTCGAACCGTTATTATGAATAATTTTTATCAACTTCCTTATCAATTGATTTTGCACACCTAACGTTCTTAAGAAAGGAGAATAAACTTGGTTACTTCATAATAGATAAAACTTTGCATTTATCTACACACAGAAATTTTCTTCTTCAGGACTTTTTTTTTTTTTTTGGGGGGTCGAAGATATGTGTATTTGTAATTTTGAAAGATATTCCCAAATTGCTCTTCTTAGGGGTTGTACCTGTTTTTTTTTTTTAAACTTTTTATTTCACACTGGAGTATAGCTGATTAACAATGTTTTGTTAGTTTCCGGTGTACAACAAAGTGATTCGGTTATACATATACATGTATCTATTCTTTTTTCAAATTCTTTTCCCAATTAGGTTGTTACAGAATATTGAGCAGAGGTCCCTGTGCTATACAGTAGGTCCTTGTTGGTCATCCATTTTAAATATAGCAGGGTGTACATGTCAATCCCAAACTCCCTAACTATCCCCCCCACCTTCCCCCCCGGTAATCATAAATTCATTCTTCAAGTCTGTGAGTCTCCACTTTCAAGATATTTTAAAGATTAAAACTAAATTATGATCAACCAAAACGACAGTGCTTTCTACCAACAGACGGCGATATACGTCATACAGACATCCAGTCCCTGCCTGACATAAGGCTCATTAGTCTGTCCATGCAGTGTACGCAGAATGTGTGCATTGTTTTTAAAAGGTGATAAAAAATATTAAATCAATCAGACTTGTTAACTGAAAATATACTGAGAGTGTTAAAATATTTGACAACCAAAAAATTGGAATCTGATGAAAACCAAAGTGGAAATAATAAAATAATTGAAAGTATATGAAAATAAGGAATGTGGCAAGTTCATAAAAGATTAATCATCTGACATTAGGAATGGTTCTTTAGGACTGAGAAGGATCATGCAATAGGTTAAACATGCTGAGGGTAAGCAATAAACCAGCATGATACACAGAAACATTATTTAAAAAAAAAAATAGGGAAAAATTTCTAGTAGGGGTCAGAGGATTATTCTTCATTAGTAGTGGATGCTCCAGAACTTAATGCTAAAGCAAGAGAAGGCTAGGTATTCATTCAAGAAGACAAAATCCAAGCATAGTGACAGGTGCTGATAAAATATTCCTGGCAGGCCAGGAATGGTTCAACAGATTCAAAGGAACAAGTGAATTAAGTAGCACACTTGCCAAGAGATTCTTTGGAATATCTGTGGACATTATCAAGAAAAGTTGTCAGTCTACTTATAAGACTTTTGGTGTAGACATTGTTTTAGAATGCATAATGGCAGGGAAAGGAGGTTTTATGATTCTAAAGAAACAGCTTATTAATGGAAATTCATCTAGGGATGGTAAAGAACCATGGAACGAATCACATGAACTTACAAACAAGCCCTTTGCAAACTAATATGTCCATCGAACTAATACGTTCATCAACAGAGGAACTTCCTGTGCTTCATACTTCTTTACTCCTTCTTAGAACTAGGGGCTATAATTATGGCAAGGCATTCAGTAGCCCTGACCTCAACCTGGGAATACGATGAAACCCATATAAGACTGTTTAAAAAGTACCCTCTTTTGAGGTAGCTGTTGTTTAAAAGATATTCAGAAGATGAAGGGTATGGCTTTTTTTTTTTTTTTTTTTTTTTGCAGTACGCGGGCCTCTCACTGTTGTGGCCTCTCCCGTTGCGGAGCACAGGCTCCGGACGCGCAGGCTCAGCGGCCATGGCTCACGGGCCCAGCCGCTCCGCGGCATGTGGGATCCTCCCGGACGGGGGCACGAACCCGTGTCCCCTGCATCGGCAGGCGGACTCTCAGCCACTGCGCCACCAGGGAAGCCCAAGTATGGCTATTTTTAAAGAGGGGTGAATTAAATGTATGATAATATCTCTTACTTTCTGCCACTTTTAAACAGGAGTTTCAGACTCTCATAATAAATGTAAACAGGCTTAGAATAGTGGAGAAAATTCCAGATTAGATACTAGCCACAGAGTAACAAGTAAGTGGGGAGAAAATAATTCCCATCCTTCTTCAAATTTACATTCCAGTAGGTATCTGACCAGAAGACTTGCATTCTGAGATAAGGTGAGTGTTTAGGCAAAAAGAGTATATAACAATTCAATGGCAAAGGGGCTTAACTTTTACTTATGGGTTTTACTTTTTTCAGCTATTGTTCTAATTAATGCATTTAACTGTTTATAAACAAAAAGATGTTCATATGTCATATTTTCATGACAATATGAACCATAAACAGTGACCTTGAGTTTCTATAAATAGTCACCATTTTTCATTTGCTGGTAGCTACCCAAGGGGAAAGGTGCTGCTTATAGGACTTAACCTCCACAAGGACTGTCTAATGGAACAGAAATATTTGTGGTACAAACTCTAATCTTCAAAACTCAGTTCTCAGCAGCAAACTCTCTAAAAACACTTCTAACAAAATTGATTGAAAAATTAGTGTCTTCACTAAGAATTAAGGGAAAGGAGAAAGGAGATTTTCGAACTTGCTCTTTATTAAAATGAATCTAAAATTCTAAATAGTAGAAGCCATTGATTTACCAAACACCTAAGGAAAAAAGATAGTCTTTTTTTCCCGTTCATTTACTCGTCTGTTTATTCAGTCAAGTAGTATTGAGCACCCACTCTGTGTAAAATATTGTGCTATGATTGGGGGGGGGGTTATAACTGTAGCAAGACAAAATTCTTGCTCTATTTAATCATATCATCTAATACCTAGGATCAGAATATAAAGAGCTCCTGAATCTATTATCTAGTGAGTAAGGAATCAGAATTCCTAAACTACATAGGAAGGGACTAAACCCAAACACTTTTCAATAATAAGACTGATCAAAAGGATGAATGAACCCAATCAGAGACTAGAAGCATGTGAGTATACAATATTCTTTCTGCACCAGGGATCCCTATTTGTCGCTACTATACTCTTTCAAAAATTAAAGCATTGTAATCCTAGCATACAAGAAAGAACAAATGAGATGGGGGTTACTGAAAAGAAAGGTAAATGTTCAGAGTAAGGAATACTGAACTAAAAACCAAACCCCTGGGAGTGATGGGTGAAGGGAAGCTGGAGATTCTTAGACTCTATAATGTCTATAGGAATGGAAAAAAATAATCAGCAATGGATCACAGACCTAAACTTAAGAGCTAAGACTATAAAACTAAAGTAAGAAAACATGGGGGAAAACCTTTAAGACATTGGATTTGGCAATGATTTCTTGGATATGGCACCAAAAGTACAGGCAGCAAAAGAAAAAGAAAATTGGATTTCATAAAAATTAAAACTTTTGTGTGTCAAAGGACACTGTTGGAGAGTAAAAAGACAACCCAAGAACAGACAAAATATTTGTAAATCATGTATCTGATAAGGGATTAATATCCACAATATATTAAGGACTCTTAAACTCAACAAAAACAAACAGCCCTATTCTAAAATGAGCAAAGGATCTGAATACACATTTCTGCAAAGAAAATATACAAATGGTCAATATGCACATGAAAAAATATTCAACTTCACTAGTCATTAGGAAATGCAAGTCAAAACCACAGGGAGAGCCAACTTCACACCCAGCAGGATGACCACTATTTAAAAAGAGAGAAAATAAATGTTAGTGAGGGTGTAGAGAAATTGGAACCATTATGCAGTGCTGGTGGGAATATAAAATAGTGCAGCCACTGTACAAAAGAGTATGGCAGTTCTTCAAAAAATTAATTATAGAATTATCTTATGATCTAGCAACTCCACTGTGGGCATATACCCAAAAGAATTAAAAGCAGGGACTCAATGAGATATTTGTACAATGGTGTTCATCACAGCATTATCCGTAACATACAAGCAACCCAAACATCCATCAGTGGAGGAATGGATAAATAAAATGTGGTATGTACATACAATGGATTACTATACAGCCTTAAAAAGGAAGGAAATTCTGATACGTGCTATAACATCAATGAGCCTTAAAAATATTATGCAAGGTGAAATAAGCCAGACAAAAAAGGACAAATATTGAATATTTCTACTTACATGAGGTACCTGGAATAGTCAAATTCGTAAAGAAAGAAAGCAGAATGCTGGTTACCAGGGACTGGGGGGGAGTGGAAAGCATGAGGAATTATTATTCAATGGGTACAGAGCTTCAGTGTGGAATGATGAAAAAGTTCCAGAGATGGATGGTGGTGATGGTCGCAAACAATGTGAATGGACTTAATGCCCCGGAGTTGTACACTTAACCATGGCTGAGACGGTAAATTTTATGTTACGTATATTTTACTGCAAAAATTTTTTTATTTTTTAATTTGCAAAAATTTGCTCAGAACTGTAGGAAGGAGAGTCAGGAAGATACCAAAGTCATGGCAGTTAACAGTGCGTCAACCTCGATGGGATTCAGATGTGCTTCTCTGGTATCTATTTTTCCAGGCAAGACTCCTTTATATCTATGCAGTATCATTATTTCTCGAGAAATAATTTGCACAATAGATATAGAAATTAATCAAAACATGCAAAATATTACTGTACTCTGGCCATGTTTTAATTTCCAGAATTTAAACATTTAAAGATACTCTCAATTGTAACCTCTGTCATATTAGCCCTTCTTTCCTCAAATGGCTTCCAAGAATCTAATCTATTGCAGATGAGAAAAGAACATAAAACATTTACATATAAATCACAAAAAATGACTGAAAGATGAATTTTGTATGGAAATTAGGAGTTTCCCAATCATATATTTGGATTGTGTGGTACCCACATCCAGAATGGGATCCAGTTTTTAAAGAAAGCACACTTCATCCCCTCCCAAAGTCTGTCCCCTGCCAGTCACTGTAATGTTGACATCACACAGACCTCTAGGCAGACTTAGTAATCTTCTCCAAATTAAGAAAAGGTCCCCATCTTCTACCACTTTCCACCTTGCTCTCTGCACTTCAGTCACACTGACCTCCTTGATGTTCTGTAAACACATTAAATATGCCTTAGGGCTGTTGCAATCTCTGCTTCTCGTGACTAGCATAATTTTCCTGTCGCTTAGTAGCTGGCTCCCTCACTTCCTTACCTCCTTCAGGTCTCTGCTCAAATAGCACCTCTGAAAGGCTTTTCTAACCACCCTTAATAAACAATGCCTCCTTCCCTCCATTTTCTCTGTCCTGCTTTATTTTTCTTCACAGTGTATATAGTATAATACAAGGTCAGGAAGTGGTGAACATTTGTTTACTTATTCATCATCTGTCTCAAAAACTAGCAGGAAACCTCTACGTTTTGTTCAATGCTGCATGTACAGTGTCTACAGCAGTGCCCTGAATAGCTACTCAATAAATACTTGCTGAAGGGAGTGAACAAAGGAAGAGGGAAGGAAAGAAGGAATTACCATTTAATTTCAGAAAACATATAAATGCCGAGAATCGTGAGGCTGAGAGTTCTAGGAACAGACCTGGAGCAACTCAGCATCTCTTTACCACTACCCTTGGGATCTCTGCCAGGTCCTCCCTCCCCACAAACCTCAATGGCACTCATACAAACTTGGATTCGAACTCCTGACCTACACATTTTGGAGGCCAACCAGATAGGGCTTAATGATTGATCATGAGCTCAAGACAAAGCAGTTGGAAATTGTAGTTCAAACTTTTTTTTACTATCTGATTACCAGTCCACCTCTTAAGCAAATCTTTAGAAATGGATTTGGGCTTCAGCCTTTTTAATGCATCAACTTGAGTACATGTCAAAATATTCTGGCTCTTTTATGCAAAGGAGGCTAAACATTGTCACCTAGAATTGATGAACCCAAACTGGGGCAGAAAATAAGCAGGAATGCTATTCCTTCCCTAAGAAATAAGAAATATGAATTTACCTAGTAATGGTAAAAAGCTAGGCAAGAGAAGCATAAATTATTAAATTCTTGTTAACTTATTCCTCCTATATTCTTAGAAAGCATTCAGTTTCAGTGAAAAAGCTATTTTTCATAAAAGTCAAGCACCTGGTTGTATAGTATGTATCATTTATTCATGAAATATGTATCAAGAATGACTGCATGTATGGCACCCTGCAGGGGTGCCAATATGAACAAGTTATGGTCTCTACCCTTAAAACCTTAACAGTCTAGTGGATAAGCTGCCAATCCACAACCATCAGAACAGACTGAGACATATCATAGAACTCAGGGGTCCAATTTCTCATGATTTTCATATCTCACTCAAAGAACAGTATCTAAGTAGATAATAGATATTAAAAGAAAATCATCTGCCTTAGAAAATTATTATAAGTATCATGTAAAATAAATTATTTTTCCCCAAATGTTTTAAAACCCTTAAGAGTAAGCACACTGAATCACTGATGTTAAAGAATCACTGTTATTGATATAAATCATTGATTCTTTGTTACAGTAAGTACTGAGCTTTAGGTTAGGACATAAGAACACTTTAGATGAACACTGTCTTCTTCTTGCCTTACCCTGCACAAGATCACTTTGCTTTCTCTCCCTCTCCATCCTCTAACACCCAGGATCTCAGAGGTACAACTCCACTCCCTGTTTCTACTCCATTTCATAGCTCATAGCTGAATGAACCTGCCCGAGACATTTCACACACATACCCTTTTCAATGACACTACCCCACTTCTTTCAATTTTTGTCCGCCTTGGGAAAGTCCCCTTTCCTGTCTTGATTCTCTCATAATAAAACCAAAAAAACCCAATACTCTAATTGTGGCCAAGTCAAGCCAGAGTAATACAGGGACACCCCTAGACCAAGAAGGCAAAGCTATTCAATGCCTAAAACAACCTCAGGAACACTTTAAACGTATAGATACATTTCATAATATCATACTGTCTTCAAACTTCTACCTAAATCTCAATTTCAGTTTAATACAAATGCACTGCCCAAGAATCAGTATTCAAGGGGAACATTTAACCAATATTCAACCTTTCTTTTTCTTGTTCTATAGTATTGTAATTACACAGTTTGCTATGTTTAATTGCAAATGTAGATTCTTTCAGCTCGATTAGGGGTTAAAAAGGCTTTTGGGGCATACCTGGTAACCAGGCGTACCTGTGTGGGATATTTGCAAGTGTAATCTTGGGATAAATAAGATTTTATTTCCATTAAAAGGAATATATATGTTATTCAAGTTTAGTAAACACGGTGAGTCTTTGTGAAGGTCAGGTAACTCCTGAGCCTTAGTGTTTACTCACCTCAGAGGGCGGTTGTGGGGATTTAAAAGGAGAATTTGCAAATCCCTTAATGCACTACTCGGCATAAATGAGACCCTCACATATGAAGCTGTTAAATTAATGTTAGCATCAGTAATATTAACAAGATGTAAACTGTGCTGTCTATATACTGTTACCAAATGTCTAGCCAACATAATTGAACACCTCCTTATCATGTGTGAGACACTAAAATGGCTGCTGTGGATATATATTTTTTAATCTAATTTGTACAGCAACCCTGAGAAGGAGACACTACCAATTTTATAACAAAGTTGCATTTGAGAAGTTAAAGTATTTGACTAAGATCACATGTTCAGCAAGAGAGATAACTAGACAAACACTTTTTTCACTACCCTAATGTGAACACAAATTTATTCCTCTGTGCTTTTAACATGTTATAACAATATTTTACAATGATTCTGAACTATAGGAGGGACATAATATGAATTTTCGAAAGAGTTTCTCTGCATAGCCATGCCACAAACATTCATTCCTGAAAGTCTGTCAGACGATCTCATGGGATTATAAGAAGCTTGCTCCCAGTTGACCCCTGAGGATGCCATTTCTTTTCTCCCTACTTGAATTACCTTGAGCCAAGTTTGTCCAGGGTAACAAGAATATATATGTATTTCCATTTGTGTGGAAATCATCACTTCAACTTTGTAATACTTGTTCCATGAAAGGATCACCTATGAAGATTGGTCCCATAAAATTTATCTAGAAGGAATGTTAACTTTATATCATCACCCAGAGAAAGTGAAAGCATAATTTACCAATAAAATATTCTATTTATTCTATTTAAAATGTACATAGAGTTAGTAAATTATCCATACTCTAAGCCCTAAAAGAAGCACTGTCCATTGGGCTTGAAAGAATAATCATTTAGTGGAGTTTAAGTCAATACATAAGGGAATATTTCATTATCATATAACATTTCTCTCACTTTCCCCTGTTTTATTTTTATGGATGGATTTGTCTATCTACTGTTTACTTCTATTTACTCCTTTTTTGAACTTCTAAGTAATAGGCCCTGAAGAAGATGACATATTTTTAATTACATTAGATTCTAAGATATATATTGTATGGGTGACTAACATAGTTGGCAAACATTACATCTAGTGAAATCACCCCTATTTTTAAAAAACAATCAGATGACACGGGAGTTTCGTTTGGCGTATAACACAAAGATTTCATTAAACATCTACACAGAAATGTCTTTGTACTTATATTTTAATGCATCTATCCAACCTTACTAATTCTTCTTCAGAGGCTCAATTTTCCAATTATTTGTGTTAATACTTTGACTTAATAGTGGGGCAAAATTTGTATTACTGGTATATAGATCAAATGTTTTCAAAGATGAGATATAAGACAGAAAGGGCAAGAAAAAGGCATTCATTGCAGGGCAGAGATGGTAGGTTAATGATACTGTAAGTGTACTCACTCCCTGTAAGACTGAACAATTCCCAAGTGAACAATCATAAGCGCAATTAAACTTTTATCATATTTTGATAAATGATTCAGAGAGCTTTGTAAAAAATCCAAAGAGACATTTTAAAGAAAGTTGTGATCAATAATGGCAGTCTCTCAAACACCTGACACAACAAAAGGACGTCATAAAATGAACAGCAATGAAATTACAATTAAAGTCATGTTTTTTTTGTTTTTTTTGTTTTTTTTTTTTGCGGTACGCGGGCCTCCCACCGCCGTGGCCTCTTCCGTCGCGGATCACAGGCTCCGGACGCGCAGGCTCAGCGGCCATGGCTCACGGGCCCAGCCGCTCCGCGGCATGTGGGATCTTCCCGGACCGGGGCACAAGCCTGCGTCCCCTGCATCGGCAGGCGGACCCCCAACCACTGCGCCACCAGGGAAGCCCCATTCATGGTATATTTTAACAATAATAATATATGGTACTTTTGGCTCCCAGTTATATCAGTTTAAAAATCTAAAGGTATTCAATTTCCTGTATTAAAGAAGCAATGACAGAATTTTTTCATTTAAAATACAGTTGTTATTTTAAAGAGAAAAGAAAGAATTATTTTCTCAGTAGGGCTAAAAAGATATAAGATCATCCAATTCTATATACAACGTCTACTCAAATTTGTCTGTGGCCGATGATGTTTATTGGCATTGTTCAAGGCATTCCTTCCTCCTTCCCCTCTTTCATGGTCTGGCATTTTTCCTCACCACTCAAGGGTTTCATTCCTCCAAACTTCATTTTACCTTTAGCTGCCAAGAGCTGATGGCTTTCCCTGTTGCCTAAAGCAGTTTCCTTCTAGCTACACAAAGAAGGAAGAGAAAGTTAAACCTTCAATGAAGAAATTTCATTTTGCAGAATGCAAAAGACACCAAAACTGTTCTCTCATATTCCACAAAAGTAATCTACCCACGTCTGTGAATGCTCTCCTAAAAATGCTCATATGAAAATCATTTTCATACAATCTTAGACTATCCATTTCATTATGACCTTGCCATCTTAAACAGTAACCTAATCCTACATAGTTCTGAAGAAGGAAGCCCTAATACCTACCTCCATGTGAAATGAATTAGCTAATGTGAGATGTGTAAAATGGAGGCCCAACTTCAATTAGTGAACAGATGCATTCCAACAGATTACAACAACCACACTGTGCCACCATAATTGCAAAATTTAACCAAATCCCTGGTGACAATTCGTGAAATAGTTTAGTCCTTCAAGAAGAAACACGATTGCCAAATTCTTTACCAGAAACAAACAGACAAATATGGTTAGACACTTGCTAGATAAAAATATCATTAATCAAAGCTGACTGCTTAACCAAAAGCTAAATTTTCAACCAAACGGTAATAGCAAAACTACGTATTTGTTTCATATCTTTAAGTATAGTCTCAAAAAAGGAGGGGACTTATTGTCACACAAAGAGTGTGTGAGGAGATTGGTTCAAGACAGCGGAGTAGAAGGACGTGTGCTCTCACTCCCTCTTGCAAGAACCCTGGAATCACAACTAACTGCTGGACAATCATCGACAGGAGGACACTGGAACTCACCAAAAAAGACACCCCACATCCAAAGACAAAGGAGAACCCACAGTGAGATGGTAGTAGGGGCACAATCACAATAAAATCAAATCCCATAACTGCTGGGTGGGTGACTCACAGACTGGAGAACACTTATACCACAGAAGTGCACCCACTGGAGTGAAGGTTCTGAGACCCACGTCAGGCTTCCCAACCTGGGGGTCCAGCAACGGGAGGAGGAATTCCTAGAGAATCAGACTTTGAAGGCTAGCGGGATTTGATGGCAGGACTTCGACAGGACTTAGGGAAACAGAGACTCCACTCTTGGAGGGCACACACAAAGTAGTGTGCACATCGGGACCCAGGGGAAGGAACAGTGACACAACAGAGACTGAACCAGACCTACCTGCTAGTGTTGATGGGGGTCTCCTGCAGAAGCAGGCGGTGGCTCTGTCTCACCGTGAGGACAAGGACACTGGCAGCAGAAGTTCTGGGAACTACTCCTTGGCGTGAGCCCTCCCAGAGTCTGCCATTAGCCCCACCAAAGAGCCCGGGTAGGCTTCAGTGTTGGGTCTCCTCAAGCCAAACAACCAACAGGGAGGGGACCCAGCCCCACTCATTAGCAGGCAAGTGGATTAAAGTCTTACTGAGCTCTGCACACCAGAGCAACAGCCAGCTCTACCCACCACCAGTCCCTCCCATCAGGAAACTTCCACAAGCCTCTTAGATAGCCACATCTGCCAGAGGGCAGACAGCAGAAGCAAGAAGAACTACAATCCTGCAGGCTGTGGAACAAAAACCACATTCATAGAAAGACAAGATGAAAAGGCAGAAGGCTATGTACCAGATGAAGGAACAAGATAAAACCCCAGAAAAACAACTAAATGAAGTGTAGATAGGCAACCTTCCAGAAAAAGAATTCAGAATAATGATAGTGAAGGTGATCCAGGACCTTGGAAAAAGAATGGAGGCAAAGATCGAGAAGATGCAAGAAATGTTTAACAAAGACCTAGAAGAATTAAAGAACAAACAGAGATGAACAATACAATAATTGAAATGAAAAATACACTAGAAAGAATCAATAGCAGAATAACTGAGGCAGAAGAACGGATAAGTGACCTGGAAGACAGAATGGTGGAATTCACTGCTGCAGAACAGAATAAAGAAAAAAGAATGAAAAGAAATGAAGACAGCATAAGAGACCTCTGGGACATCACTAAACGCAACAACATTCGCATTATAGGGGTCCCAGAAGGAGAAGACAGAGAGAAAGGACCCGAGAAAATATTTGAAGAGATTATAGTTGAAAACTTCCCTAACATGGGAAAGGAAATAGCCACCCAAGTCCAGGAAGCACAGAGAGTCCCATACAGGATAAACCCAAGGAGAAACATGCCAAGACACATAGTAATTAAATTGGCAAAAATTAAAGACAAAGAAAAATTATTGAAAGCAGCAAGGAAAAAACGATGAATAACATATAAGGGAACTTCCATAAGGTTACCAGCTGATTTCTCAGCAGAAACTCTACAAGCCAGAAGGGAGTGGCATGATATACTTAAAGTGATGAAAGGGAAAAACCTACAACCAAGATTACTCTACCCTGCATGGATGTCATTCAGATTCGATGGAGAAATCAAAAGCTTTACAGACAAGCAAAAGCTAAGAGGATTCAGCACCACCAAACCAGCTCTACAACAAAAGCTAAAGGAACTTCTCTAAGTGGGAAACACAAGAGAAGGAAAGGACCTACAAAAACAAACCCAAAACGATTTACAAAATGGTAATAGGAAAATACATATCAATAATTACCTTAAATGTGAATGGATTAAATGCTCCAACCAAAAGACACAGGCTTGCTGAATGGATACAAACCAAGACCCATATATATGCTGTCTATAAGAGACCCACTTCAGACCTAGGGACACACACAGACTGAAAGTGAGGGGATGGAAAAAGATATGCCATGCAAATAGAAATCAAAAGAAAACTGGAGTAGCAATACTCATATCAGATAAAATAGGCTTTAAAATAAAGAATGTTATAAGAGACAAGGAAGGACACCACATAATGATCAAGGGATCAATCCAAAAGGAAGATATAACAATTATAAATATATATGCACCCAACATAGGAGCACCTCAATACATAAGGCAACTGCTAACAGCTATAAAAGAGGAAATCCACAGTGACACAATAATGGTGGGGGACTTTTTAACACCTCACTTACACCAATGGACAGATCATCAAAACAGAAAATTAATAAGGAAACACAAGCTTTAAATGACACAGTAGACCAGATAGATTTAATTGATATTTATAGGACATTCCATCCAAAAACAGCAGATTACACTTTCTTCTCAAGTGCACATGGAACATTCTCCAGGAAAGATCACATCTTGGGTCACAAATCAAGCCTCAGTAAATTTAAGAAAATAGAAATCATATCAAGCATCTTTCCTGACCAAAACACTATGAGATTAGAAATCAATTACAGGGGAAAAAATGTAAAAAACACAAACACATGGAGGCTAAAAAATATGTTACTAAATAACCAAGAGATCACCGAAGAAATCAAAGAGGAAATCAAAAAATAACTAGAGACAAATGACAATGAAAACACGACGGTCCAAAACTTATGGGATGCAGCAAAAGCAGTTCTAAGAGGGAAGTTTATAGCTATACAAGCCTACCTCAAGAAACAAGAAAAATCTCAAATAAACAATCTAAACTTACACCTAAAGGAACTAGAGAAAGTAGAACAAAACCCAGTTAACAGAAGGAAAGAAATCATAAAGATCAGAGGAGAAATAAATAAAATAGAAACAAAGAAAACAAGAGCAAAGATTAATAAAACTAAAAGCTGGTTCTTTGAGAAGATAAACATAATTGATAAACCATTAGCCAGACTCATCAAGAAAAAGAGGGAGAAGACTCAAATCAATAGAATTAGAAATGAAAAAGGAGAAGTAACAACAGACACCGCAGAAATACAAAGCATCCTAAGAGACTACTACAAGCAACCTATGCCAATAAAATGCACAACCGGGAAGAAATGGACAAATTCTTAGAAAGGTATAACCTTCCAAGACTGAACCAGGAAGAAATAGAAAATATGAACAGACCAATTACAAGTAATGAAATTGAAACTGTGATTAAAAGTCTTCCAACAAACAAAAGCCCAGGACCAGATGGCTTCACAGGTAAATTCTGTCAAACATTTAGAGAAGAGCTAACACCCATCCTTCTCAAACTCTTCCAAAAAATTGCAGAGGAAGGAACACTCCCAAACTCATTCTATGAAGCCACCATCACCCTATGAGGATACCAAAACCACACAAAGATACTACAAAAAAAGAAAATTACAGACCAATATCACTGATGAATATAGATGCAAAAATCCTCAACAAAATACTAGCAAACAGAATCCAACAACACATTAAAAGGATCATACACCATGATCAAGTGGGATTTATCCCAGGGATGCAAGGATTCTTCAATATACGCAAATCAATCAATGTGATACACCATATTAACAAATTGAAGAGTAAAAACCATATGATCATCTCAATACATGCAGGAAAAGCTTTTGACAAAATTCAACACTGATTTATGATAAACACTCTCCAGAAACAGGGCATAGAGGGAAACTCCCTCAACATAATAAAGGCCATATATGACAAACCCAGAGCAAACATTATTCTCAATGGTGAAAAACTGAAAGCATTTCCTCTAAGATCAGAAACAAGACAAGGATGTACACCCTCACCACTATTATTCAACATAGTTTTGGAAGTCCTAGACATGTCAATCAGAGAAGAAAAAGAAATAAAAGGAATACAAATTGGGAAAGAAGAAGTAAAACTGTCACTGTTTGCAGGTGACATGATACTATACATAGAGAATCCTAAAGATGCCACCAGAAAACTACTAGAGCTAATCAATGAATTTGGTAAAGTTGCAGGATACAAAATTAATGCACAGAAATCTCTTGCATTCCTATACACTAATGATGAAAAATCTGAAAGAGAAATTAAGGAAACACTCCCATTTACCACTGCAATGAAAAGAATAAAATACCTAGGAATAAACCTACCTAGGGAGATAAAAGACCTGTATGCAGAAAACTATAAGACACTGATGAAAGAAATTAAAGATGATACCAACAGATGGAGAAATATACTATGTTCTTGGATTGGAAGAATCAATATTGTGAAAATGACTATACTACCCAAAGCAATCTACAGATTCAATGCAAGCCCTATCAAATTACCAATGGCATTTTTTACGGAACTAGAACAAAAATCTTAAAATTTGCATGGAGACACAAAAGACCCAGAACAGCCAAAGCAGTCTTGAAGGAAGAAAACGAAGCTGGAGGAATCAGACTCCCTGACTTCAGATTATACTACAAAGCTACAGTAATCAAGACGATATGGTACTGGCACAAAAACAGAAACATAGATCAACGGAACAAGATAGAAAGCCCAGAGATAAACCCACGCCCTATGGTCAAACTAATCTATGACAAAGGAGGCAAGGATATACAATGGAGAAAAGACAGTCTCTTCAATAAGTGGTGCTGGGAAAACTGGACAGCTACATGTAAAAGAATGAAATTAGAACACTCCCTAACACCATACACAAAAATAAACTCAAAATGGATTAGAGACCTAAATGTAAAGCCGGACACTATAAAACTCTTAGAGGAAAACATAGGAAGAACACTCTTTGACATAAATCACAGCAAGATATTTTTTGATCCACCTCCTAGAGAAATGGAAATAAAAACAAAAATAAACAAATGAGACCTAATGAAACTTAAAAGCTTTTGCACAGCAAAGGAAACCATAAACAAGATGAAAAGACAACCCTCAGAATGGGAGAAAATATTTGCAAACAAATCAATGGACAAAGGATTAATCTCCAAATTATATAAACAGCTCATGCAGCTCAATATTAAAGAAACAAACAACCCAATCCAAAAATGGGCAGAAGTAAATAGACATTTCTCCAAAGAAGACATACAGATGGCCAAGAAGCACATGAAAAGCTGCTCAACATCATTAATTATTAGAGAAATGCAAATCAAAACTACAATGAGGTATTACCTCACACCAGTTAGAATGGGCATCATCAGAAAATCTACAAGTAACAAATGTTGGAGAGGGTGTGGAGAAAAGGGAACTCTCTTGCACTGTTGGTGGGAATGTAAATTGATACAGCCACTAAGGAGAACAGTATGGAGGTTCCTTAAAAAAATAAAAATAGAATTACCATATGACCCAGCAATCCCACTACTGGGCATATACCCAGAGAAAACCATAATTCAAAAAGACACATGCACCCCAATGTTCATTGCAGCACTATTTACAATAGCCAGGTCATGGAAGCAACCTAAATACCCATCAACAGACGAATGGATAAAGAAGATGTGGTACATATATACGATGGAATAGTACTCAGACATAAAAAGGAACGAAATTGGGTCATTTGTAGAGACGTGGATGGATCTAGAGACTGTCATACAGAGTGAAGTCAGAAAGAGAAAAACAAATATTGTATATTAACGCATATATGTGGAACCTAGAAAAATGGTACAGATGAACTGGTTTGCAGGGCAGAAGTTGAGACACAGATGTAGAGAACAAACGTATGCACACCAAGGGGGGAAAGCGGCGGGGGGTGGGGTGGTGGCGTGATGAATTGGGAGTTTGCGATTGACATGTATACATTGACGTGTATAAAATGGATGACTAATAGGAACCTGCTGTATGAAAAAATAAATTAAATTAAATTAAAAAAAAAAGTGTGTGTGTGTGTGTATATACATTCTAGTATAAGTATGATGCTATCATTCACCAACATGAATTTTGAGCCCACTCCCCTTCCCCAATAATAGTGATGGACTTTCCTGTATTAGTCCAGTGTCTCTCTGAGCCTTCCCTAGTGAACACTTTGCATTTGTGAGATAATTTGCCCTTTGAGTCTGGAGTAAACACCAATTTGGATCATGTTGGCACCTGATCTATGGACTCAGCCTCATTTGACCATACTTCCATCAAGTGAGCCCACTCAAGTGGCCACAGTTATCACAAAACATGATTTTAAATTTAGTGATTATTAAGCGACCCTCAAATTTTGGTAAAACATACAGATTTAAACCTAATAAGGTCATCACTGTTTATTAGGAATCACTTACACTAAAGTCATAAAGTCATTGGCTTAAGCACTCCAATGTTTCTTCAAAATACATTTTAATCCCGTTATGGTCACTGCCTTTCTAAGGGTGTGTTATAGTCTACTTCCCTTTGAATACCTTAATGCCTACACTGCTGAGAGATGGGAATACATCTCAGGATATTTTAATTTTACCTCCTCACAATCACAGTACTGAGTGTAAATATACCCAATGCTCAACAAATAAGAAATTGAATCCTAAAATGCATATGTTTGCAGGGTTAGTGCACTCTATGGTGAAATGCGTCTTAATCTCTGTACTTAATTATTTACATAAATATCTAGGAGACCCCTACTGCTTCACTGTAGGTACTGTTACGGAAGCGGAGTCAAGAATAAAGACATGGTGCCCATTCATTTGGAGCACTCGCTCCACAAATCCACAAAATCCACAAATCCACAAAATCCACAAATCCACAAAATACCCACATGCTGTAATAAGCACTATGGAGGAAGAAAACAAGGAAGCAAGACAGAAACTAACAGATAACAGTTTACTTTTGACAAGGTGATCAAGAATGATCTCTGTGAGGCAGAGACCTCTGAGCTGAAGTTTAAAGTTTGCAAAGGAGGTAGGCTACCAGAAGGAATTTGTTATTAATCGTTTTGTGTTTCTGCATTTATTCCTTTTTTCTATGTAGTTATGAGCCACTGAATGTTCTTAAGGAGAGGCATAATGGCATTGCTTTGTATGGAGAGTGAATCACAAGGGACCGAACTATGGAGGTAGGTTAATGTGAAGCCTGTAGCAGGAATCCAGGAAAATCACGATGATGCCACTAATTTGGTGGCAGGGTAGATATAGAAAACAGAGTGGAAGAGGTACAGCTGAGAAATATAATTGAATAGAGATGCGTTTGGGAGGTAAAATTGAGAGATCTAAACATGGACTGATTAGGGATAAAATGCCATGATGAGGAACAGAAAGCAATCAACACTTGGTGGATGGTGGAACCATTAATCCAGATGACAAAGACTGGGGAAAAGGATCTGAGACAAGAGTTTTAGGGAAAATCATAAATTATTACCACTATGACGTTAAGAATGACCCATTCGTATTAATAAACTTTAAGTTCCTTTACAGGGTTGGAAAAATAACATAATTCTTCCCAGTACTTCATACTCTTTCACATATCTAACAGGAATAGACATTAGGTAAATATTAATTTTTATTATTCATGAAAAATGCAAGATTCTGTTCTTTTTCCTTGCCACAGAGAAAGTTGGTTGGTCACATTAAATAAGGTGAATAGGACCCCAATGATTCCACCTCTGAATTTCTTACTTTTTCTTTGCTGCCAAAAGTCTCCTCAGCAACAGGTAGCAAAATCACAGAAGCACTACCACAGGAGGGCTCCCATGATTATCTCCTGGTCCTAAGAGTCAGAGGCAGGAGGATGCTTTGGCAGAGAGCCAGACCTGACTCATCTTTCTTCCATAGAAGCATCAGGTACCCTGTGAGCCCTGCCCTGCACCATAGGAATCATGGCAAACCATATATCGGCTTTTATAAGAATATGTCATGGTGTCCCACGATTGCACAATGGTTCACATTCAAAAGGGGACCTCTAAATAAAGAGGTACTTTAAACATCTACAAAATACAAAAACATACCTTAAGCAAAACTACTGTCGGTTGCCTGATACAGGGCACATCCTTCATTATATCAAATGCCATATTTTGTCTAGCATTTTGTCGTAAATAAGCTGTTCTAGCAATCATGATCATTCCACACGTAGGGCTCCGATAAGGCTAGCTTTCAAATAATAAAATTTGTTAAAGATCCTACTTAAGTTTCTTAAAAAGTGAATTCTAGTTTAAACTGTTTTAAATGATGGAAAAATAAGTTAAAGACTTTTCAGTAAAATGGATTGTTTAATAATTGGACTTGGTTTGCAGATTATATATAGATAGGTTTTATTGACATTAAAGCAAAAATCATGAATATATATTTTAAATTACCACAGAAAGACAATACCTTTCTCCTGGCCATAGAGAAGCAGGAGAAATAGAAAAGAACATTGTGTTTCTGAAAAAAACCTGAACCTTCTAGCACTGACTTCACACTCAACAACTGAAAATCCATCATTCTTTTAAAAGCCTATGTTGATTTGGTCTTTATCTTATTGAAGTGAGCTTTTTAAAACCTCCCCTAAGCTTCTCTCACATAAAAATTGCTCTTAGCTTCAGAGGAGATATAAATTATTTTGAATGCTGCAACTGTAATAAAAAAACACTAAAATAATGAGAAATATGTTTGCTGTAATCACAAAAGTTGGCACTTAAGTTTCTAGTATGTTAATCTCGCTTTAATCTTTTGTCTTTAATAGGAGTGACGAAAACAACTATTTTCTTCTAAAACTAAATGACGGTTTCAGCTGAAGCCAAAAAAAGTTAAAATGATTCTGAATCTCATATGAATTTCACTATAAAATGCACATTCGTTTGAAAAAAAAAACTGCGTCGAGAAATGGGGCTAAGCAGTCCCGTCAATCATTTGTGTTTGTGTGCTCCGAAGGGGTTCGGTGCATCCTCGCCGTCTCCACAGGTAGTGTCACCTCTGTTGGTTCTGCACGCTCACCTTTGCAGATGGGAAAAAGAACACATGCTTTTTGCTCGTAAAGAATACGGCCTACCCCTGGAACCGAAACCCATCCAAAGACTCAGCTAGCGTAGAAAGAAATAATAGTAAACCATGAGGTACAGCTAGCTGCCTTGCCTTTCCACATTTTCAGAACCTGAAATCCACACCGTCAAAACTGGCAAAGGACCGGTTGCCTTTCCAGCTCCTCTTTGTCCAGTCGCTGGCACCTCCTCGCCTAACTTCTCCCCTCTACTTTCCAGGTGGCGTTAACACCGGGCGGCCAAAACCCGAGAGATGTGAAATCAGGCACAGGTGGGTGTGGCGGTCGAGGCTAGCACTGGCGAGAGACTGGCGGTTTCCCTCCCCGCCATACCGGAGGAGCAAGAGAAAAGGCACTTACTTGCAACCTTGCCCGCCGACCATGCTCACCCAGTGAGCACGCAGTCTGGCGCCGGGTAGGGGGCGGGCTTCAGGGACCCTTCCTCGCTCCCGGCCTCTCTCCCGCGGCCCCCCCCCCCCCCCGCCATACCGGAGGAGCAAGAGAAAAGGCACTTACTTGCAACCTTGCCCGCCGACCATGCTCACCCAGTGAGCACGCAGTCTGGCGCCGGGTAGGGGGCGGGCTTCAGGGACCCTTCCTCGCTCCCGGCCTCTCTCCCGCGGCGTCCCCTCCGCTGCCGCTGCCGCTCCCTCTTTCTCTGGGCTCCTGTTGCTCAGCGGGCGCCTGCCACTACCCGCCGCTGGCACCCAGCCCCAGCCGGCAGAGCCCGCGGAATTGGAAACCAGACACCGGACGCAGCAGTGCAGGCGAGGGCCAGCCCGGAGACTGCGCCCCTCCTTCCGGAGCGCGCCCAGGGAAGCAGCGGCCCCGCCCCGGTTCTCCGGCCCCTCCTCGCTCCCCGCCCTTTCCCCACCCTCGCTCCCAGCCGCCCTCCACTCCCGCAGGGGGCGCGGGGCGGGGACCCAGCCGGCGAGGTATTGGAGATGCTGCAGTCTCTCTACTGTGCGCTAGTAGAAGGCAGAGGAGGGGATGGCAAGACCGCGCACCCTCACCTACCCATTGGGTGGGGCGCGCGCGCGTGTGTGTGCGCGTGTGTGTCCAGGAGCCAGAAGAGCCCTTCCCTTACCTCACTCCGCCCCCATCACCCCTTCCTCCCTTCCTGCTCAGCAGAATCTGCTGAGATTTCCGAGAAGTCACTTACTGCGGCTTGACGGGGAGCTGGAGAGAACTACGGGCAGAGGAGGTGGGGACCGATGCCAATGGCCCAGCCATTGCCTCCTGGGCCCTGGGCTCCGAGGATTCAGTACTGGGAATCGGTTCCTTCCCTGGGACTTTGCCCACGGAGGCTGGGTTGGTGGCGCGCAAGACCCGTCTCTAAGCTGCGATTTTTCTTTTCTTTTTTATGATAGATCGATCGGGTTGCCAAGTCTTCCAGGGAAGCAAAGAATGCATTTTCTTTCAAAGGCGGAGAGAGGAGCCCAAGTCGCCGTGGGTGGAGAGGGGAACCTGGGGCAGAGGGGACCTGCCTTCCCGGACCTGGGACCCGCTCATCTGGTTACACCATCAGTCATATAGGTTCTGACTTTCAGAGCTGGGTAGGAGCGACTGTGACAAGAAATCTTTATAAATCATTTTGTGCGATGTGTGTGCGCGCGCGCGTGTTTTCTACAGCAGCCTGCTGGGAGGAAGGCGATGAAAACAGGATAGAATTATCTTTCTCAAAGAGAAACAGGAAGTTTCCACCAAGGGGAAAAAATCGAAGGATTAAGACGTTGAGGCAGGGTAGATTTCCGGATCCCGGCCTTATAAAATGGACATATCACTTAGCTGTATAAATATGAATAATGGGCATTTGCAGCTATAGTGTAATTTGCTTCCACTCCTATTATGGAAATGATACTTAGTGGTAAACACACAGGATACCAAGTCCCAGGGTTTACCTTTCTGGGCCGCTTACTGAGCTTCTGAGATTTGCCCTGGGGCTTTGGACCTTAACATTCTTGATTTGTAAGATGTGCTATTGAAGGAAGGAAACTCAGTTTCTGAGGCTTTCCACGGAAGAGTGAACTGGGTCACTGGGGCCTAATTCTCAATACCATGTCATGGCCAAGTCACTTTCTCTTCCTTCATTGTTTGCAGACATAAGAAGAAGAATTAACTGTACTAGGAGACACAGCCTTTTTTATTAGATGCAGTAAAGCCACTGTCTTTTCTTAGCACCATTCATTGGCAAAGCATGGTGTATATTATTCATTATTTTTTCTAATTCTCTTTCATCTCCCAACTATTTATTTACCATCCATCTATTTACTTTATGTACCATTTTCAGTCTTGCAAGAATTTGTAATCTGTTGCCTTTAGTCTATGCTGTCTGTGTTTTTATTGCTCTTTTGGCAGTGCTGGGATTTTTTGTCTCTGTTTAAATTCAGAAAAAGACTCTCTGAGTCTCCTATTGAATATTAACACTAAATACCCCCAAGAATTCACCAAACACTAAGTGATGGTGTCACATGTAGACATAAGTAGATAGTGCCATTGAGAAGGTTAAAGGGTAGGCTTGAATTATGGGAGGCAGAGGAGAACCCAGTTGAGCCAGCCAACAACCAACAAATTCTTGGACTATTCACAACTGATATTCTATAATTTGGGTAGAAAAAAGTAGGGATGTTTATACTTTGAAATTGACTAATATTATACTTCAAAACCAGAACAAGAATGAAGAATTTTGTTTTACTTGGTAGTAACATGGAAATCCACACATCTATCTTTTCCACAATTGCCACTCCAATTTTCAAAACTACAGAAGTTTCTGGAAAAGAGGTAGATAGGCAGTAATATGAGACAATAAACTAAGCAATACGGTACTGGCAGAGTTTTTCTCATTAAATAGGATTAGAAATATATATTTATCTTCTAACATCTGCTACATGGCAATATTCTAATTTGAGGAAAAACAATTACACTGTTGTGAAAATGGAGGAATAGAGCTATAAGTTTTTGTGTATACATAGCTAAAATGTAGGGTTCAGGACTTCCCTGGTGGCACAGTGGATAAGACTCCATGCTCCCAATGCAGGGGTCCTGGGTTCGATTCCTGGTCAGGGAACTAGCTCCCACGTGTATGCCACAACTAAGAGTCTGCATGCCACTACTAAGGAGCCCATGTGCTGCAACTAAGGAGCCCTGAAGCCATAACTAAGGAGCCTGTGTGCCACAACTGAGGAACCCACCTGCCACAACTAAGACTTGGTGCAACCAAATAAATAATTTTTTTTTTTTTTAAGTAGGGTTCAGGGACTTTCCTGGTGGTGCAGTGATTAAGAATCCGCCTGCCAATGCGGGGGACACGGGTTCGAGCCCTGGTCCTGGAAGATCCCACATGCCACAGAGCAACTAAGTCCGTGCGTCACAACTACTGAGCCTGCGCTCTAGAGCCCGTGAGCCACAACTACTGAGCCCGTGTGCCACAACTACTGAAGCCTGCGCGCCTTACAGCCCGTGCTCCACAGCAAGAGAAGCCACCGCAATGAGAAGCCTGTGCACTGCAACAAAGAGCGGCCCCTGCTCCCTGCAACTGGAGAAAGCCCGCATGCAGCAACAAAGACCCAATGCAGCCAAAAATTAATTAATTAATTATTTTTTTAAAAGTAGGGTTCAAAAGCAGAGTTTCAAAGTAGGATTAAAAAGAACTAGAGCTATAATTAAAACATGGTGTAATAAACAAGGAAGATTATCATACATAAGCTGAAGAGATAAGATGGACAAATTATGCATAATGAAACAACAGAAGAAAAGCAGTTTCCTAAAAATGTATCAACATCAGACTGTTTACTGATCTAATTTGACATGGTCTTGGCCTTTGTGCCAGTAAACTCATGTGAAGAAAAATAAATGTGTTTTGTTTTGCATGTAGTAGATGCTCAGTAAATATATTGATTGATCAATTATTCATGAAGAATTCCTCTCACAAGGTCAAACAGCCCACGGATGGGTCCTTTACCAGAGCAATGCTTTTGTTGATGATGTGCTTTCTTTGGAATTGTTCTTGATCAAAACCACTGTTATCCAAGTCCCCTTCTTGCAGAAGCCTTAAACTAGACAAGGTTACACAATATATGAAACCTTTGCTTTTAGACATTGGGAAACATGATATGCAAAACTGTGAACCCTGAGAGAAAGGAAATAAACAAGGTGAGTTGGTGATCATCCCAGCTTACTACATGAAATTGGTTTTCAGACTGAAGCAAAGAAAGAGGAAAACCCCACAAGAGCTCCACAACCTCCCTGAGTTGAGAAGACAGAAACTAGAGTTTAAGAGGCTGAGGCAGCTGGAATCTGTGGGCTAGAGAACCAGAGAGAAGGGAACTGCATAGAGAGTATGCCAGGGACCTGCAGAGGAGACCCTCACCTTTTCTGGTTGATCCTGATGTGCCATTGTGTGAGAACAGACATACCTAAGGCCAGGGAAAGAACTAATGGCAAACAGCATGTCAAAAAATTCCTGGACCTCACGCAGGGCTAGAAATTGTATTCCCCCCAGCCAAAGTGGAAAGATCTCGTCACATGTGAGATATTGGTAGAATCCTTAAAAGGATATTGTCTTAGTAGTGGGGCTAAATTAACTTTAAAGTTGCTCTGGATTTACAGCAACAAAGCTTAAAAGCAAGACAAAAGAATCCAACCAGTTTCAACTTGCTTAATTGCTAACCAGAATAAAATTCAACATTTCTGAAGGACCTGACAACATAAAATTATCACTGATTGGCATCCATTTAAAAAAAATTACCACACTTGCAAAGAAGAAGGAAAATATGAACTATAGCCAACAGACAAGTCGATTAAAAGTCATTTCTGGAAAAAAAAAAAAGTCATTTCTGGGAACAGACCCAGAAATGGCAAAGATGGTGGAATTAACAGATTAGGACATTAGATTGCATATTATGTGTGCTTTGAATGCTCAAGACAGTAGAGAAAAATCTAAGCACGATGAAGAGAGGGAAATAGAAGATATAAAAAAATCCCAAAATTAAACTTCTAGATGTGAAAAATACAATATAAGAAATTGAAAATCCATGGTATTTAAAAGTAATACTCACTTGGAAGAATATTTAAGGAATATATATGTATACGCAAAATAGAAAAGTAATGACTCCTGTAATCCTGAATTTCATGTACGAACTGTTTTATTTAACAGGTTGACCACTGTCTTTCCAGACTTTTATTTGTCTGTGTAAACAAATATAATATTATTTGAAACAATAAAATAGTAATGCATAATTTTTTGCCATTATAATAATTCAAAGTTGTGACCATATTTAACTTCGCAATAAGTATTTTAATATATTGGATTTACCTAACATATTATATTTATATTTATTAAGTTCACTCTCAAGGTTTAGAAATTTTTGTCCATTAAAGATATATAAAACAGGCCTTGAAGATAGTTCCAAAAGAAAAATTTTAAAATATTTCAGCAATTATCATTAGTGAAATCAAGATGTAACTTCCCAAGCTGCTACTTTAAAGGTGGTAACAGCTATTTAAATGTATTAACTCAGGTATCTTTACTAAATTGAAACTTCCATTATGCAACATTAAATGGAGTTTACATAACTGGAGTTTATATAGGCATTTTTTTGGTGGTTATTTTGATTGCTGTCAGAGGTAGACTTTTGGCACATTTGAACGTGTAGTCTAGGATGTGGTAATAACTGAATTACCAGAGTAAGAGATGTTAAAGAGATGTTAAAGAGATGTTAAAGCAAAGATGGGATGGGGTATTTGAGAAAGAAGAAACAATGGAATGAATGTTCCCACTTTGTGGATCAGAAGTTCTGAGTGATTTAGAAAGACCTAAGAGAGTGGTCAGCCTGGGGAGGTCTCCAGGAGCCCAGCATTCAAAGGGTCTGAGATACATTTGTAAGGACTTGTTTGCTATTTATAGAACCCATGTTCTAAGCACTAAGTTTGTTGTTTAAAGATTCCCACACTGCAACTTTTTATCATGTAAATACTAACTAGTTAAGGTTTATCTTTGAAATCACAGATTTTCAAATGATCAGATTATCATTGTAGTGGGGACTTTTGACAATTAAAAAAAAGGTTTACTTCGTTGTGTTTTAAGCAATTCAGTAAATAGACTCAAATTTTCTAGCAGTGAGGAAAGATCAAAAAGAAAAAGAAAAAGGAAACCAGATTTTCTTTAAAACCGAATGTATTTGTGTTATGATGACTAGGATATGGTAAATTTTAAATTTGAATCCTGTTTAAGCAATGTCTAAAATAGCTACATATTCCAAAAATATTTGGGGAGTGCATCATTATGTGAAATGTAGTGAAGATAGACTGAATGGTAAATAATACTATGTTTTTTAAAATGGTCAGTATATTTTTATAAAAAATTCAGGAAAATAGGTTTCACACTTAAAATGATTTTTGTCCTTGCCAGTGAGATTAATAACACTTGTTTACTTTTTAATACGTAGTAGACATTGTTTTTAAAACTCTCCTTGTTTAACCCATTTAATCCATACAACAACTCTTGGAAGTAAGTAGTATTATCATCCCCATTTTTGCAGGTAAGAACATTTAAATGTGAAAGGTTAATTAACTTTCCCAAGGTCACCCAGCTAATATGTGGAAGGGCCAAGGTGTCAGCCTAACAGGGAAATGGCTATTCTATGTCTTATAAAGACAGTATACACATTAAGAAACATAAAATTACAATTGAGAAAAATTGGCCAGGCTACATTATAATTATGAATTGAAAATAAAGTTGGTAATTGTAATGTAGAAGAACAATATAAACATAAAGTAAATCTCTCAGTAGTTCATTTATTTACAAATAAACGTGTTAACTGAAATCAAACAAGTCAGAGAAGTTCAATTGCATTGTATTATAGTGGAGAGAATGCAGAAGCCATTTCCTGACCTACCAATTATGACTGTGTCGTTCATTGCACAAGCCTCCCAATCTCTGTGTATTTCACTTTTCTCCTCTCTAAATAGGAAGGCTTGTACTAATTATTTTTAAGATCCTTTCTTTGCTAACCTTTTAGATTTGTTTCTTTTAAATGAATACGTGTAGTTTTTCTAAGTCAAATTTAAATCGAATATTCTTTCATTGAAACATGTTACCTACTGGGGAATTGTTTGTAAGCATCATGTATTCAGTATTCATATTTTCTCTATGATGGCCACTTTTGGGAGATGTTATCAAAATGGCTAATTAGTGTCTATTGTTACAAGTTAAGAGAAATAATCAAATGAGAATTAATTGAAGCCATAGACTCAAATGTGAAGTTATCCTTACAGCACTGGATTATGACTCATTCCTTCAGAGGTACCTCAGTCAAATTCTAGCATGCTGCATACAGTGGTCATTCTGTATATACTATTAATTTGCATACACAAACTGTTTCCTCCTCACTCATTCATTTTGATAAATGCTATATCTACTGCCACCTGGTGTTCAAAATATGTCAAGTGTTTTAGAAAGTCATAAAAATCTTTTACACTGTTTTCTTTTTCTTCTATTTTTGTTTTACTTTATTTTTGTTTTACTTTATTTTTGTTTTACTTTATGTTTGTTTACTTTGTTTTACTTTATTTTTTTAGGGAAGTTTTGGGTTTACAACAAATCTGAAAGGGAGGTACAGAGCTTTCTCATATACCCCCTGCCCCCATGCATGCCCAGCCTCCCGCATTATCAACATCACTCACCCGAATGGTTTATTTTTTACCAAGGATGAACCTACATTAATGCATCATAATCGCTCAAAGTCCATAGTTTACCTTAGAGTTCACTCTTGGTGTTGTACATTCTATGGGATATTGGACAATTGTATAATTACATATGTCCATCATTAAACTATCTTACAGAGTATTTTCACTGCCCTAAAATTTTTCTATGCTCTGCTTCTTCATCTCTTCCCTCTCCCCCTCCGCCCTTGGCAACCATTGATCTTTTTATTGTCTCCATAGTTTTGCCTTTTCCAAAATGTCATATAGTTTGAATCATACAGTATTATGTACCTTTTCAGATTGGTTCTTTCACTTAATGTTATGAATTTAAATTTTTTCCATGTCTTTTCATGGCTTGATGGCTCATTTCTTTTCAGCACTGAGTAATATTCCATTGTGTGGATGTACCTTGGTTTATTTATCTATTCATCTGCTGAAAGATATCTTGGTTGCTTCCAAGTTTTGGCAATTATTAGTAAAGCTGCTATAATGTCTGTGTGCAGGTTTTTGTGTGAACATAAATTTTCAGCTCTTTTGGGTAATATCAAGGAGGGCAATTGCTCAATCATATGCTAAGAGTAACTGTTATTTTGTAAGAAACTGCCAAACTGTCTTCCAAAGTGGCTGTACCATTTTGCACTTCCACCAGCAATGAATGAGAGTTCCTGTTGTTCCACATTCTCATTAGCATTTGGTGTAGTCAGTATTACAGATTTTGGCCTTAATAGGTGTGTAGTGATAGCTCATTGTTATTTTAATTTGCATTTTTCTGGTGCCATATTATGTAGAGCATCTTTTCATATTCTTATTAGACATCTGTATATCTTCTTCAGTGAGGTAGCTGTTAAGGTCTTTGGCTCATTTTAAAATAGGGTTGTTTGTTTCCTAACTGTTGCATTTTAAAAGTTCTTTGTATATTTTGTATAACAGTCCTTTATCAGATATGTCTTTTGCAAATATTTTCTTCCACTCTGTACTTATCTTCTAATTCTGTTGATATTATCTTTGGCAGAGTAGAAGTTTTGACTTTTAATGAAGTCCAGCTTATCAATTCTTTTTTTTCATGGACTGTGTCTTCGATGTTGTATCCAAAAAGGCATCACCATACCCAAGGTCATCTGGGTTTTCTCCTATGTTATCTTCTAAAAGTTTTATAATTTTGCATTTTACATTTAAGTCTGTAAACAACTGGTTAATTTTTGTGAAGGGTGTAAGGTCTGTGTCTAGATTCATTTTTTTGCCTGTGAATGATCAGTTATTCCAGCATTGTTTGTTGAAGAGATTACCTTTTTTTTTTTAAACATCTTTATTGGAGTATATTTGCTTTACAATGGTGTGTTAGTTTCTGCTTTATAATAAAGTGAATCACCTATACATATACATATGTTCCCATATCTCCTCCCCCCTGCATCTCCCTTCTTCCCACCCTCCCTATCCCACCCTTCTAGGTGGTCACAGAGCACCAAGCTGATCTCCCTGTGCTATGCGGCTGCCTCCCACTAGCTATCTATCTTACGCTTGGTAGTGTATATATGTCCATGCCACTCTCTTGCCTCGTCACAGCTTACCCTTCCCCCTCCCCATATCCTCAAGTCCATTCTCTAGTAGGTCTGTGTCTTTATTCCTGTCTTACCCCTAGGTTCTTCATGACATTTTTTTTTTCTTAAATTCCATATATATGTGTTAGCATACGGTACCTGTGTTTCTCTTTCTGGCTTACTTCACTCTGTATTACAGACTCCAGGTCCATCCACCTCAGTACAAATAGCTCAATTTCGTTTCTTTTTATGGCTGAGTAATATTCCATTGTACATATGTGCCACATCTTCTTTATCCATTCATCCGATGATGGACACTTAGGTTGTTTCCATCTCCAGGCTATTGTAAATAGAGCTGCAATGAACATTTTGGTACATGACTCTTTTTGAATTATGGTTTTCTCAGGGTATATGCCCAGTAGTGGGATTGCTGGGTCATATGGTAGTTCTATTTGTAGTTTTTTAAGGAACCTCCATACTGTGGGTTTGGTAATTTTTAAATTCTATTTGACATGTTTGTCTTTTAAGTGGAGTGTTTAGATCATTTACACTTATGTAATTATTGATATGGTTGAATTTATATCAACGATATTGCTATCTTACTATGCTTTCTCTTTGTTCCATCTTTTGTTTGTTTTTGTTTTTCAAGTTTTCATTCTTTTAAAAAATTATTTTAGCACTTTGAAAGTTTCCATTTGTCCCCTCTTTTGGCTTATTAACCTTCTCTTTGTTTTATACTTTTAAATGGTTATTCTATAATTTAGAATGTGCTTCTTTAATGTATCACAGTCTAACTTCAAATAATATACCACTTCATGTATACAGTATAACACCTATTCCAAAATACTTCTATTTCTTCAATCTTGTCCTTTTTGCCGTGTTGTTAGCAATTTTTTATACATGTTTACAAACAAATTATAAAAAACATACATTATTATCTTGCTTTATACAGTCAACTTAAAAATATTAAAGATGAGAAAATATGTCTTTCATATTTATTCACATGTTTACAATTTCTAGTGCCTTTCATTCCATTGTTTAAATCCACATTTCAATCTGATATCATTTGCTTTCCCCCTGAAGAACTTCCTTTGACCTTCTAGTACAGCAACACTGGTGATAAATTTTCTTATCTTTTGTTTGTGTTAAAAAGTATTTATCTGTTTCACTGTGTTATAAAACAGAAACTAACACACCATTGTAAAGCAATTATACTACAATTTTTTAAAAAAGTATTTATCTTTGTTTTGGCAAGATTACACATATATAAGATTGTTAGATATTGGCCCATAGGTTACTGAGACTCTGTAAA
This sequence comes from Lipotes vexillifer, assembly GCF_000442215.2. Lineage (NCBI taxonomy): Eukaryota > Metazoa > Chordata > Mammalia > Artiodactyla > Lipotidae > Lipotes > Lipotes vexillifer. Next base: position 283,080 of record NW_006775627.1, on the reverse strand, counting down.
TTTTTTTCTCTCTAAATTTGCATAGTTTTTATTCCACATTTTCAAGTTCACTGATCTTTTCTATTGCAGTTTCTAATCTGCAGTTAAACCCATCTGGTTTATTTTTCATTCCAGATGATTTTTGTTCATCCCTAGGACTTCTATTAGGATAATTGTTTATAATTTTAATTTCTCTCCTTATTACTTCATGTGTTCCTTTATAACCTTGTCCATGGTTATAATATTCAGAATAGCTATTCTAATATCCTGTTCTGCTTATTTCATAATTAATATCGTAACTGAATCTGTTTCTTTTTACTTCTGCTTAACAGCCACATTTTCCTGCTTATTCCATTTTCTGAAAGTTTTGATTGGTTACTGGACATTGTGAATTTTATAGTACTGAGTGCTGCATTTTACTGTATTCCTTAAGTATGACATGCACTTAAATTCCTTTCAGATTTGTTTAGCCTTTTTGAGGCTTGTGTTAAAGTGTGTTTAAGTCAGGTCTGGAGCAGCCTTTGATAAAGGGCAGAGATCCTGAAACTTAATTGTCTCAGGACCCATTCTGTCAGATTTCATAATCTTGTGCTGACTATTGTTCAATGTCTAAAAATATTTGTTTCATACATTTTGTCAAGTTTTCTAGTTATTTACAGTGAGATGGCGATTCCCACATCAATCTTTTGTAAATGTAGGCAGAAGATCCTGACTTTAATTTTAAGTAACCTTAAATAAAGCCCTCTTCCCCAGTGATTACACCTCATATTAATGACAGCTTAGAATTTGATTTTTTCTCTCCCACATTAGCATATTTAATTTTCATGCATTAAATCAACACAGATATCTTGAAGTAACTAAGATATGGAGAACATATCTTAGAACAGAGTAATGATATAAACAAAACCTCCTACCACAGTCAGCAACATAGAATCTCCGGACCACCTAGATGAATTACTCTACTTTATAATTTCAAAGAGAAAACGTTAATCATATACAGTTAACCTTATATAGGACTCAACTGATAACATAAGAACCACTGAGATAAAACAATATAAAGCAAAGCAAAACACAGAAATTATTTGAGTGCTGTCTTACAAATACCTATAAATGCTTTCTATAATAATAATAATTTATAGTCTAGTTAGGATAGTGTAACACATTTCCATCTTCTTGTTGAAGAAGATTTGTGTAAAAGAGTAGAGAGGCTTATATTTATAGTGTATGACTTGGCCGTGGGGACCATCCTCCCTCCCTCCACCAAGAGCAGCAATCAACTTCAGCCAATTGTGTTGATAATTCTGGCAAATTGAGGTGAATTCACAAAGGCTGTAATATTGTAGGTTTAACACATAGTCTCTGATTGGGCAAAAAAAAAAAGTGCCCACTGTTTTTTTCATCTAAAATAATAAAAAAGTAATGTGATCATAGTAGAGATTAATGATGGCTGTTCCAGGAAGGTGTTTAGAGCCTCCTGACATTTCTTGTCATTGGTGTTAAGAAAATGGACTAGAGTGGATTCATATCCTACAAGCTGTTCCATTGGTAGCACATCAGCACTTCATGCTGCCTCACAAGCACTTACCCAGTTATAAGGTGACCTCATGACAAGCTGCTTTTGCTTCTTACATACTCTGCAATGGATGAACTGTTCTGGATTTTCATACTTGTGGTTTTAAAATATTTTATATTTCTGTTTAGCACTACAATTCTGATTATTGCTACAATTTGCTTGGGTTTTCAGTAGAAAACAATGCAGGTCAATGCAAGCTAATGCACATGCAATCGATGTCTTGAAAGCTTTTAATCATACTTTCTTCCTGTACAGATCAATCGTTAATGAAGGTATCCAATTACTTTCCTTGGAGTGTGTTTGGGAATAGAATTAAGTGAAGAGATTTTGATATGGCTACCTGTTTATAACTGTGCATTATTCATGAGACTTTTCCTGTGTGTATCAAATGCTGCAGCAGCAGAGATCCTCAGCAGACCTTGGCTGGTTTTTCTTGGGTTGCACTGCAGTAGAATCTTTGTGTGCACTGGAAGTATGCAGTGCTTTCTTCTGCAGAAAGCAAGGTGAGGACAGGGAAATACGTTTAATAATTTAAGGTTCAGGAGAAAAACAGACATCTTAGAGATGATTCTTAGTCACTCTTTGGGATGTAAAAGAAAATAAATCAACACATCTCCTTTAATCAAACTGATGCTACTACTGCAGAGTCTTGCTTTTCCTAAATATGTCAGTGCTTCTCCTTGATCTAAAACTTCACTCAGTTGAGAGAACGAATACTTTCCTTCACCATAACTGTCAAGCATGGTTGATAGAACAATTCGAAAGAAATAATTATTCAGCAAAAAAAAAAAAAAGATAGCTCTTTCATGTACTGAAACAATATGATGTACCCAATGATCAAAAAACACTATTTTATGAGATTATGATAGTTTCCTTCCAATTCACTTGTTTAGGATTATTGGAGAGAATCCTAAGCAAAAAGTGAAAGTCAGTGTAGGGTTGGAATACACTCTTTTGCATATTTTCAGATATTATTTGATATCAGTTCAGATTTTTTTTCACCCTTTTAACCTTTGCTTCTGCCCTCCCTCAATTTCCACACATTTAGGAAGATAACTGATTTGTTCTTTCTAAACCCAGCCAATTATATGTCAAGGCAGAAAAGACAAATAGCTTCTAAGTACTCTGGACTTTGCTTTTGAAAAGCCTGGATATTTAGGAAAACTTATAGGTTTTAGGTAAGTTTCAGATAGAAACAAAACATCTTGAAAAAGCACAGGGGAAAGGTGAATTTCCTTTCTTAAGACTAGAAAAAAAGGTTCTCCCAGACAGAAAGCAGGAGTGCTTCTTTCAAATCGGGGCCACCAGGGAGGTGAAAAGATCTAAACAACTCACTCTACAAGTTTCACCACACAGGTCACTTCTTCCCAAACGTTGCTTGCCCAGCTCTTCTATATCCAAGTTTCTTCTCCTACCTCCCATGTTCTCAGAGCCATATAGTTTCTTCATTGTTCTGAGCAATCAATTCAGCTGTGATTCCAAGCTTGTTAACACTCAGCTAAATACAAGTATCATAGGATGTACTCTTCCTTCCTTCCTTCTTTCCTTCCTCTCTCCCTCCCTCCCTCCTTTCCTTCTTTTCTTCCTTCCATTTTTCCTTCCTTTACTTTTTCAAAAAAATAAAGTTAAATTGAAAAAATTTAAAAACAGAGAGAATAAGATTTAAGCTTACTTTGAGGTCAATTATTACAGGAGGTAGAATTTGAGTTCTTTCGGTTTCAAGAACTATAAAAGGCCAAAAGTTTAGGTGGTGTATGGATCAGGGATAATTTGTGGAGAGTTAAGCTCATAAAATGTATGGGCAAAGTTTAAAGGGAAGTCAAGAGATTTTGCTTCTAGGCCTAAAGATGTGGTGGGGGCTGGGGATCAGGGTGCAGGAGGCATGGTTACAAGAAGTTCCCTAGAGACTAGATGTAGCTATAACAAAGTGTCAGTTACAGAACTTGCAGCCATAAAGAGTGGCAATTAAACCCAGTAATCTGGGAGATGCAGAGACTTTCCTTCTCTGCCCAGAGACACCTGAATGGATGGGAGGAGCCAGCAAGGAGGATGCAGGCACAAGTAGCCTGGTCCAGAAAGTCTCCTTGTCCTCATGAGCTGTTAGTAGAGGGATCCTTCCTCATTCCCTGACCTCCCTCTAAGAAAAGCCAGGTTGCCTGGCCTATGGAAACCTCTTTCAGTCCAGCAGAGACCAGTGGCAGCCCAAGCCACATCAGATAAACAAGGAAAACCAAAATAACACCTCCAAGGCTCTGAAATTAAACTACTATGAGAACCATAGCCTGCAAAAATAGACCAAGACCTATATGCTAAACCTAAACAGTGTGATTAACTGCTAAAATAAAAGATTTAAGTAGGGTCCAGCATCTCCTAATATAGACAAAATATCCAGAGTATGATTTTAAAAGAGCAGCCAACATACCAGGAACTAAGAAAAATCACAAGTTGAAGGACAAAAGACAATTGGTTGACACTAATCCTGAGATGAGTCAGATACTGGAATTATCTGAGAAATATTTTAAAAACATCCACTATAACAAAGTTTCAACAATGAATTGCAAATTCTCTTGAAACAAATTAAAAACCAGAAAATCACTGCAAAGAAATAGATTCTATAAGAAAAAAACAGTGGAATTATAGAACTGAAAAATACAATAACAGAAATAAAAAACTCAATAGATGGGTTCAACAGTAGAGTGAAGATGATGAAGGAGAAAATCAGTGAACTTAAGCAGAGAACAATACAATTCACCCAATCTGAACAAGAGATAGAAAAAAATTGTAAAAAAAAAAAAAAAAATGAACAGAGCCTCAGGTACCTGTGAGACAATAACAAAAGAGTCATCCATCACGTCATTACTATCTCAGAAGGAAAGGAGAAAAAAGCGAGGCTGAAAAATTGTTTGAAGAAGTATTGGCTGAAGATGTCATAAATTTGGTTAAAGGCACAAATCTACAGTTCCAAGAAGCTGAGTAGATACCAAACAGGATAAACACAAAGAAATCCATGCCAAAGCTGCACCCAATTAAAAAATTTGAAAACTAAAAATTAAAAATTATTGAAAGCAGCTGTAAGGAGATGACATTTTACCTACAGTGGAATGAATACCAATGCAAATGACAATGGATTACTTATTGGAGGTTATGGAAGCCAGAAATGGCACAATATTCTTCAGGCAAAAAACTGTCAACCACAAATTCTATATCCTATGAATTTATCCTTCAGGAATGAAAGAGAAATAAAAACATTCTCAGAGGAAGAAAAGCTAGAAGAATTTGTTACTTGCAGACATAGTCTTTCTAAAAATTTAGTAATATATTCTGTTTAACCCAATATATAAAAAAGCTATCATTTCAACTTGCAATAAATATATATTAAATATAAAAATATTAAAGAGAAATAAACTCTCTTACTTTTAAAGATTGGCTAAGCAAAATTCTTCAAACAGAAAATAATTGATAAAAGAAGGAATGATGGAGCATCAGGAAGAAAGAAGTAATGCAAAGAGCAGAAATATGGACTCATACAAGGGACTGTCTTTTTCCTTATGAGTTGTAAAACCATATTTGATGACTGGAGCAAAAATTGTAGTGCCTTCTGATTCCCAAGACAATAATATTTTCAAATAGGGAAGACAAAGAGACAAATGAGAGTGAGGTTTCCATACTTCACTAAAAGTGGTAAAATGCTTTATATTAGACTGTATAATTTGTAGATTGATAGATATATAGATAAGTAGATATACTCAGAACAAGCACTACCAAAAATATACAAAGAGATACACTTAAAAGCACTGTGAATAAATCCAGATGGAATCCTAAAATATGTTCAGAATTGTGCAGGAAGGTAAGACAAGAGAACCAGAGAAATGAGACTGGAGGAAACAAATAAAAAACAAATAATAAATGACAACCTTAAATGTTAACATATCAATAATTACCTTAAATGTAACTGATCTAAATATACCAGTAAAAAGTAGATTAAAAAATGTGACCCAGCCATATAGTGATTATAAGAAGCCCACTTCAAATTCAGTGACATATGTCTATTGGAAGTAAAAGAATGAAAACAAGGAAGATTTCCCTCAACAATGGGCAGGCATCATCCAGTTCATTTAAGGTCCAAATAGAACAAAAAGGTGGAGGAAGGATGAATTCTCTCTCTCTGTTCTTGAGCTGGGACATCTATATTCTCCTGCTCTTGGACATTGGAGCTCCTGGTTCCAGGGCCTTTAGACTCAGATTTTGGGACTTACACCAGTGTCCCTCCCCAGTTCTTAGGCCTTTGGCCTTGGACTGTGAGCTACCCCATGGCTCTCCTGGCTCTCAGACCTTTGGATGTGGACAGAACTGTACTGCCATCTTTCCTGGTTCTCAAGCTTGCACATGGCATATCTCAGATTCTATAATTGTGTGAGCCAATTCCCATAATAATAAATCTCCTCTTATATATGTATCCTATTAGTTCTGTTTCTCTGGAGAACCTTGACTAATACCTTTTTAAGGATAAAGGCAACTTTATCTCTAAATTACTGTGCCTAGGAGATGCTCAACAGTTTTTTATGAAAGATAGTAAGAAGAAAAGAAGGGAAGAATGGTGGTGAAATTTTGTATGAATGGGGACCCTGAATTTATAGGTCATTTGAAGATGTTACCTTCATGTGGTTTAGACTAGAATCCAGGAATAGGGGTATTGTGCCACCTGGAGGGTTAATAGAGTAGATAGCTGGAGTTGAGAGAAAATCCTGTGAGCTAATTTGTAATTTTGAAGTCAGTGAAGATAAGAGGTTCACTTACAGATGAGGAGAAAAGTAAGTGTCTGACCCTGACAGTTTTAGGTTACCTAACATAAAGAGGAAAATCCCCATTGGCAGAGTGAAGCCTCAGTCATTCACTGGGGCATGTTATTGAGTGTTAGAGTTGAGCATGTGGACCTGGGATTTATTGAAAGGAGCAGTTAAAGAAGGAGAGGGTTCAAGAACCAAAGGGCAAAATAAAGCATGTCTGGGAAGGGATTCAGAGTGCCCAGAGTAATTCTGCTCCAGTTTCTATTCCATCTCTGCTGTGAAAATTTTATCCTATTGTTGATTCCTCTCTTTATTGTCTAGCTTGAAGAACTAGTAGCTGGAAACCTAGGTCTCATCTCCGTGATGAACTCCTCTCCTTAAAAGTGTCTCTGTGTTGAGTACAGTTACCTTTTTCTCTAATTGATAAAATCTTTCTTTTTCTTCAAGGGCTCATTTTATTAACATCACCTGTAATTTCTAATGTAGAATCCATCATTCCTTCCTGTATATATATATTACAGGTTATATGAAATAGTATAAAAATTACCATATATTATATATCCAGCTGAATAGTTATGTTTCCCCTGGTAGCCAATAAATTCTTTAGTTTCATATTTATCTTTGTATGTATCTATGTGTATATGTATGTATATCTATCCAGGCTCTGGGTTTATCTCTAGCACCTAGCATTCAATAAATCTTGAATGAAAAAAACTTCTATAGTTTTATCCCTTGTGCCTTTCCTTTTTCCAGAAGTGGTCATGACTTTTAAAATTCCTTCCACGGGGGTAGGGTGTGGGCAGTGGTGGTGGGGGGCTGGATGTTGGGGAGAGAAGAAGAGAGGGAGAAAGGGAGAGAGAGAGAGGGGTGAGGGAGAGGGCGAGAGAAGAGGGAGGGGAAAAGATTCCTTATCTCTGCACAAAAATATAATTTATCTTAAACTTCCTTTGTCTTTACCCATTTATTACTAGACAGTTGTCATACAGAGTGGTTAACTATTCAGGCTCTGAAACTAGCCCTGGTTTGCATTCCTGGCCATGTTAATTACAAAAGTTCTGTGTCATATAAAAGCCCTTATAACCCTTCTAAGCCTGAGTTTTTTCATCTATAAAATGAGAATTATCATTGCTTCATGAGTTGTGAATGCTGAGTTCATGCATGGTAAATACTTAGCACAAGGCTGGGCTTAACAGTCTGCTCAATAAATGGTAGCTGTTTCCAACATTTTAAAAACCATATTAAAGTGAATTATATTTATTAAAGAAGCAGAAAGAAAATTTTTAAAGAAGCAGTTATTGATAAATATTAGCATAACAATAAATTTAATTTCAGCATTATCTTCCATAGAGCAACTTCTAAAAATATGGAGATATATCTAGTAAACTTCCAATTTTGCTAAGAGGAGTGCTTTATACATTTTTCAGTGTGTAAGGATCTCTGGTAAGCTTACTAATATTTATTTTACAATATTAAGTTAATCCAAATGAAGCAAAAATATTTCCAGTTTTGAACTTTGAACTTGAATGAATAAGCTTTAATGTAAGGCTCATTTTAAAAAGTTCTTATTACACAAAGTTGCCAACCTAATTTACGAAAGAAAAAGAACCAAAGCTTACCTTGGTTAACAAGTTGTATTTACTATTTTCTTTAGTATCTAAAAAGTAAAATATATTGTAATATTTGTTAAAAATAATTCTTTACATAGCTTTTGGAAGGTTAGTGGCAAACACGATTTACAATTAAAAGATATCATTTTCGAACTAAAATCAGTTCATAGTCTTTATGGAATTTACAGAAGCGAGCTTAGATTCAGTTTAAATATTTGAAGCAGTTTCCACATTAAAGCATTTCCAAGAAATAGAAAATTGAGAAGCTTAAATAAAGCACCAGCTGTCACCATGTCACCAAATTAACACTGATTCCTCACTGGTCCCCATCACATGATGGAGAACAGGAGGAGAGAGGGAAGCAACACTTATAGTAAGAAACAGAACCCTGAAATTACATTTGCTTAGGGGATCCCCCAAAGGCATCTTGGTCAGGTTAATACACTTCTGAGGAGCAGAAATAGATTATAATAGTTAAGGCTCAATCAAGATCATGCATTCATAATAAAATACAATTACTGATATTTAAGTGATATTGAATGTCATACAATATATTTAAAGCTTTTCATTAAGTCATCAGTATACATATTTTCCGTCTGAATCCTTTAGGGCTTTGTAGGCACACTGAAATCAATCATCATACAAATAGAATAAATATCTGAATCTCAAACTACAGGGATGCAAGAGACTGCATTTTATGATTACATCAAAACAACTATTTGTGCCTATCTTACTAGTGAAAATTAATGCTCAGGATTTTAAAGTTTTTCAAACATAAAACATTTTACATAGTAATTATGTATGTGATGAAATAAAGACAAAACAAAACAGAAAACTTGGAAAGATAAATGAGAAAGTGGAAACAAAGTTGCATACACTAATGTTATAAAACACCACGAACAAAAAACTCACACTTTGATCTCCTAGTTCAGAGTCCACACAGTTTTAGTGATCATTTTCTTTCTCAAAGTTATAAAAATCCATGAAGTGCAGTGAAAAGTACTACAAAGTGGCCACAGTTTCCCAATGAGAAATGAGAAAAATTAGAAAATGTAGGCTATAACTGTAGCTTCCTTTATGCTGATTGTTCTAGGAACTCATTCTCTTAAAGAGAAAATGGTCCTTAGCTGGAACTATCCAAAAAGATGAGAAACCAGGAATCCAAGAACAATGAAACAACATTAATTCACAAACCAAAAATAAATAAAACCAAAACAATCAAAAACAAAACCTAGGCTCTAATCAATCTTTTTCAAAAGTGGTTTGAATCAGCCCAAGAGCCTCTTTGATTAATCTCAAAGACACTTTCTAAGAACTGCCTTTCCTCTTCCCCTGATTGGCACCGGTCTAGGCAAGTTTGTGATTTAGTGGCCTGTAGCATTGTACTATTTTTTAAAATACCATCCCACTTTAAGAAAGTACTTGTTTATTTGTAATTAAGTCCCATTAGTAGTGACTTGAATCCCATCAAGTTAAAGAAGATATAAAATGTATAAGTAAGCTCCTTTGGCTACTAATTTCTGCTACTACCTCCCCCAACCCTCCAGAAGAAGCACACACCATATAAGCCACATAGAGAAAACAAGTATTGGATTATTAAACAACAGTTTTAACCCAATTTAATCCTGCAGTAATATCAAGGGGTTGTCTTGGTCAGACTGAATATACAGGGGTAAAAGTGAATTGGACGTGGGATCTTGTGAGCACAAGCTTATCTTCCATGGGTTGTAAACAATTGATTTTTAAGTGAAATCTTTAGTTTCTCTGATCTTTGCTTTTATTTCTGATCTAAACTTTTAACATTTGGGGAATATGTAAAGAAGGTGAAAAGGTAGTAAGTGGGATTAGATCTGGCTTTAAATAGTTGACTTTCCCTCAGTTTTGTCAAAATATGAATCTTCTTTGATAGCCTGAACTTCCACGTCCCCATCTATCATATGAATATCTGATGTTTTTTTGTCATTTTGCCTCAAACGGTAACTTTTATAAGCACGCTGAATGATGGTTGCTGAGACTACCTCTTGTTTTCGTTTCAGAGTAGTTGTAATTGGCTCATATGTGATCTTAAAAGGGTTGGCTAACATAAATCCAGATTCCATCTCTGAAAGAACTTTCTCCATGCTTACATCTTTACTCATAACTCGCTTTGTTAAAGCGAGTAAGATGTCAAGGCAATGAACTCTGTCCCCAACAGCCATGGGAAGATCCATGGCAACGATCTGGCCCTTGTTTGGTTTTGCCATGAAAAGAGGAGGATGAAGAGCAGCTGCAAAGTCTGAAAGCTTGCTAGAGTCTATATACTGGGTTCTATCAGGATCAAACCTCTTCCATACCTGAAAAAATTTCCTAAAATCATCTTCACTCAATGTCTTGGCTTTTTTTTTAGAAGCAATATTTAAAAACTCCATGACAACAACAATGTACATGTTTACAATGATCAGCCATGATATGAGGATGTAACTGACAAAATAAACAATCCCAACAAAGGGGTTACCACAGTCTCCTCTAACCTGAGTCCCAGGGTTAATTTTATCAGGATCACAGTCAGACCATTTACTGTTGAAAATTGCATTGAGCATCCCGTCCCAACCAGCAAATATTGTAACTTGGAAAAGACAGAGCATACTGCTGCCAAAGGTTTCAAAGTTGGACACATCATTAATTCCAGCTTCCTTTTTAACATAGGCAAAATTGTACATTCCAAAGATGGCGTAGACGAACATGATCAGGAAGATGAGGAGACTGATGTTCAACAATGCGGGGAGGGACAGCATCAAAGGAAGCAGCAGATCATGGAACACCTTTGGTCCTTTCTCAGGACGCAGGATGTGGATGATCCGTGAGAGAAGTATCAGTTGCACAAGGGAAGGAGGTACAAGGTAATATCCCACCATCAGAGGCAGAAATAGTCCTTGGTGTAGGAAAAGATAAAGCAGGCAATACAATTATTTAGAGGAATATAAATTATTTTACATTTCTTTGGTTTTCTTCTATATGTTAAGGTAATTAATCCTTCCCGTATAACATTTAGCACATATTGAAAGTCTGGGTTAGCCAAATACTAATTGTGGCAATGCTCAGAGTGTCTAACAAAATTTGGAAGAGAAGTATTTCTACCATCATTTTCAGAGTATTACAGATCAAGCACTTCTGGAGTCACAGATGGCATGAATTCATAATATAGGACAGTAGTCATATTTTTTTTCCTGATTGCAGTTAGATCAAGAAATTTAATTCAACCCATCCTTTATTGGATACCTAATAAAGGTGTCAAGAAAATATGCGAAGATGAGTGACATGACTCCTATCCTCAAAGACCCTATAATCTAGGGAGTAGAGGTAGATATTTAAACTAACTATAATGCAAGGCAGAAAGACCTAGTGGATAAACATAGTTTAAAAAATATTTTGTATTCAGTGATCACAGATTATAGTTTGATTTATTGACTTCATAAATTGTATCTGGGACCTTAGGAGCTTTGAATGTGAATTGAATAAATGAGTCTTCGCCAAGAACTTTTCTTTCTGGCAATGGTGGGAGGATGACGGCACTATGAGAGGGAGATATATAACTATAGAGCAAGGTGAAATTATAATTACCAAAAAAAACATAAGGGATGCTCTCTGAAAGTACTGGAGAGGGTGTGGTTCATTCTGAGTTGAGAAGGTGGAGAAGGGGAAAATCCCATGAAACTTCTAAATGAGACGGTATGTTTGCTGAATCTAGAAGGATCATGTCTCACATTTCTGTTAATTTGGTCACTGCCAATGATGGCATTCTCTCTGATGTTCTATCTTACATATACCCTCATTTCCACAGTGCTTTAGTGAACTTTCTACTCTGACTCAAATTTTCATTTCTCCTCAATCTCTCAAACTCTTCCATTATGCAGGAGGTTTCCCTACTTAATTATAAACACATTTTTACTTCTTCATCACTAAATTTTCTTCACTTCCTTTCTTATCTAAAATCTGACTCTATCTTGAGGACACTATTCCCCTTGCAACACTCTCAAGCACAGATAACTCATTCTTTCCCATTCCACATTTCTCGGGGTAGAAAGATGGAACAAGCAAGCATCTCTCCCTCTTTCCAATGTGACTTTCAGATACTTTTCCTTCACATTAATTTTATAAACAAAAAAGAAATTTTTGACAGTTTGTGGACCATGACATTCAACTATACCATCTCCTACCATTCCTTCGTTCTATGATCTATTCATTCTCCCTCATTCATATTCATTGGAGACTTTGGTACATGGCTCACTGTCACCTTTTCCACCCCAGCACCTACTATCAACAACCCATTGAAAGGCTAGCCCTCCAGTATTTGGCTTTCTTAAATTTTAATAATCTCCATCATTTTACTGTAGACACACCCATCTATGGCCACATTCTGCACCCAGGATACCTGACCTTCTGAGATCTCAAATTCGAACACCTTTATCTTGGGCTGCAATTTCCTCTCCTTCTAGGTGTCTGATTCAGTAACGCTCATTTCAATCTCATGGGGCTCTTTAATTCTGTTTTCCTCTGTTTTCTTCCTATCAGCCCTTTCCTGACTTTACATACTTTTCTAGCAAGCTTCTTGTACTTGTCTATCAATATTAGCTGCACTGCCTCTACTACCAGCTGATGAATGAACTTTCTGGGAGCACAACTGAGCAGTTTATCTACATTTTTCACTACTGACTGCATAGAATAGTACTTGACAATAACATTAAATATTGTTTCTACTCTTATGGAGATAATATTCTAGTATGTGTCTTATGGGAGGCAGACAATAAACAAACTCTTCTCTGCCTAAAACACTTTTATCCTAGATTCTTGGCTACCTCCTTATCCAATGGGTCTCTATTTAGATTTTTGCTTCTTCCGTGAAGTTTTCTCTGATCTCTACTTACTGATTAGGTGCTCCTCGCTCTGTTGTGCTGCTGTGGCACTCCATGCTTCTTCCCTTATCATAACCTTAATAGCACAGCATTAACCTGTACTGTTTAATTATCTGCATCCCTTGATAGATTATAAACTATGTATATACAGGAATTATGCCTAGTTTGTTTGTAACTGAATTCTTTGCACACAGCATAATATATATTCACAAAGAGGGTAATCAAGTATATTTGTTAAATAAAGGACTGGGATCTCCAGAGTAAGAGAAAACTTGTAACAAATTCATTAAACCCTAAAACTCAGTGTTGTGAAAGTAGCAAACAGTTTTAGAGATTAGAGGAAAGGGAACAATAATGAGTTTGAAAGGTTATATCATGCTAAGACATAAAGGTCCTTCTAGTGTCATCTTAGAAAAATAATGTATGTGATATACTGAAGGGGTAATTAAGCATTTATCTGGTGGTCTGTGAAGTAAAGTCTATGTATTAATTCAGAAAGTATTTTTAATATCTTATATCTGTCA